>NC_073227.2:173224659-173529090 GCF_029281585.2 Gorilla gorilla gorilla | reverse complement strand
CTGGGCAACATGGTGAAATCCTGTCTCTACAAAAAACACAAAAGTTAGCTTTTGTGTTTTGGGCATGGCTGCGTGAGCCTGTGGTCCCAGCTGCTCAGGAGGCTGCCCCGTTTTTGCAGTTTACTTCATGGGTTATATGAGAAAACAGGAAGGAGGGGGATATCACCGAGAGATTCTGATATTGGAGCTGTGTGCAATAACTGATAAGTCTCTGGTTCTTACCTCCATATGAGGAACAGAGGGAGTCTTGTTTGTACAAGGCTTAGTTATAATCTGTCAGGTTTGAGGATCTTGATTGGAAGCATAGACTTGATCTGTATTTGTGGTTTCTCATTTCAAATAGCCTCTCAATGTTGGATAAATTTGCATGTTCATGTTTTATGGAATCAGAACTCAATTTCCTAGTATTCCTTGCAGCTAGGGCACAAGCATATGACCTAGGCTTTATTGATCAGATGCATCTGTGTAAGACATGAATTCAGGGTCAGAGAAATGCAGGGTAACAGCTCTTGCCTGGAATTGCTTTCTAATGTGGATGTTGAGTGACGAGACATTGAGCTGTTTAGAGGTAGCAGTGACAGAGATACTAGTGAGCCTTGTTGTCCTAGGCTCAGCTTTCATGGTACTAGGGCTGAAGGGTGGGAACAATTTGGTGAGGAGACTTAGGTATTTTTCCTGGCATCATATCTCCAAGTGGATTCTTCAGTTCTCTAATTCTTGGAATCCCCTAATATATTAATAAATTTATTTTCTCTTGAAACCACCTCAAATAGATTCTGTTTATAGCTTAGAGCCCTGATTGATCGTCTAACTTTAAAGATTTTATTTATCGTCAAAATATTTTATTTTTCTAATTGAGATCTAAAAATTGTCAAGCACTTATACTCCATTTTTTCCCTTCCTAGAGCTCTGCAATCCTTTGCTGTCATTTTTTCTTTTTTCTTACCAGGAATGCCAATTTTTGTACCTTTTGAATTGCTTTTTCTTCTTTGCTACTTGGCTTGAGCTCCACTATTGTTATGAAACCTTTCTTATACCATCCCAGCAGCCTGATGGATTTTTTTCTTCCTCTGAATTCCAGTAGCACTTGTTTAGACATTAAGTGCAAGGTGTTTTTTTGTTTTGTTTTGTTTTTCTGTATGCATCTTAGCTTCCACACTAAATGATAAGCTCCCTGAAAACTAGTACTATGCCTCTTTATATTGCTTGCATTGTCCAACAGAATGTCTTGCACCTATTAGATTCAAGGTTCAGCACAGTCACCCTCATAATATATAGTGATGAGAGTTGCTGAGAATCACAGTGATGCCAGGCTGAATGAGCTGAGATAATAAACTAGTTAGATGCATAGTCTGGCCATGAGGCCCAATTTCCATCTTCCTCAAGGAGTCTGAGACTTGCCTCTCAGTAGTTTTCATTAGTAGGTGATCATATCTTCTGAACTACTGTCTTCTTAATGTTTTATGATTTTTTTTTTTTTGCCTTGACAAAAGCCTTCTATTTCTCTCATGCTTCCTAGTTCCTTCCATTGTGCCCTCTGCAATTTCTTTTCACCAAGCTTACTATTTGCAGTCTCTTAAAATTTCGTGTAAATTATGAAATCAAATATACAAAAAAAGGACAGAAAGTAGTATAACAAACACCTGTGTACCTAACCTCAGGGTCAAGCAGATATTAACCTTTTGCCTCATTTGATTTCCTTTTAAAGTTCTTCCCTCCCCATACTTTTCTCCCTTCTTTGGAGGTACTCATTATCCTAAAGTCCTTGCGATTATTCCCCTGCTGTTTTTGTCCACATAAAACATTTACACAAAAGATGACCTGTGTTTTTTTCTAGATATGTTCATATTGACATGTGTAGATTTAGTTCATTCATTTTAACTACTGTTTAGTTTTCCAGGTTGAATAATGCTAAGTTTTATAGAGATAATGCAGTTCTACCTTTTGGCAAATAATATTGTAATGCTCGTACATAAGTACTTAGTGTAATTTTATCTAGGATAGACACCTGAAAGTAGAATTGCTGAATCACAGGGTTCAGGTGCCACTTTATCAAGTATTGCCGAGTCCAGTCCTAAGTGGAGCTACCATTTTATACCCATTAACATGTTTCCACACTTTTTTTAATCAACATTTAATTTCATCTAGCTATGATTTTTTTGCCTATTTGAAAGATGAGAAATGGAGTTTGATGATTTTCATTTTCATTACTTTGATTTATAGTAAAGTTGAATGTCTTTGCATAGTTTTTGATCATTCTAGTTTCCTATTCTGTGAATCTTTTATGTTCTTTGCTGATTTTTTTCCTATTGGATATTGAACCTTAAATTGATTTGTGGTGATTCTTTTTATAATCTGGATATTAATGGTTTTGGTAATATGCATTGCAAGTATCTTATAGTCTGTGTGTGTGTGTGTGTGGTTTTTTTTTTTTTTGAGATGGAGTCTCTGTCTCCCAGGCTGGAGTGCAGTGGTGCGATCTTGGCTCACACAAATTCTGCCTCCTGGGTTCAAGTGATTCTCCTGTCTCAGCTTCCTGAGTAGCTGGGATTATAGGTGCCCACCATCACACCTGGCTAATTTTTGTATTTTTAGTAGAGATGGGATTTCACTGTGTTGTCCAGGCTGGTCTCCAACTCCTGACCTCAGGTGATCTGCCCGCCTTGGCCTCCCAGAGTGTTGGGATGACAGGCGTGAGCCACTGTGCCCGGCCTTCATGTCGGTTTTTAACATTGTTTAAAAGTTTCAGATTTACTACATGAGTTCATTTGTAGAATCTCTCTTCTGTATCATAGCTTCCTTGGTCTGCTTTCATGTCTTTACAATACTGTGTTAATTTTAATAGTTTTGATATAAATCTTGGTATCTGATAAGGTGAATCTTCTCTCTTAATGAAAATTTTGGGTCAGCTAATCATATTTCACCCTGACCCTAATGAAAATTTAACAGAAAACAAACCCTGTTGGAAATGTGATTGGAATCTCATTGAATTTACAGGTTACAGTGGGGATAGTTGTCACCTTTACATTGGTTGACTGTCATTGATATTTCTGTTCAATACAGTTCTATTTTTTTCTTTTTTCTTTTTCTTTTTTTTTTGAGATGGAGTCTTGCTTTTGTTGTGATCTCGGCTCACTGCAACCTCCGCCTCCCTGTTTCGAGTGATTTTGCTGTGTCAGCCTCCCCAGTAGCTGGGATTACAGGCGCCTGCCACCATGCCCGGCTGATTTTTGTATTTTTAGTAGAGACAGGGTTTCGCCATGTTGGCCATCCTGACCTTAGGTGATCTACCCACCTCAGCTTCTCGAAGTGCTGGGATTATAGGCGTGAGCCACTGCGCCTGGCACAGTTCCATTTTTTTCTTGATAGAAGTCTTCATTAGATTTTTTTTTTTAGGTTTTTATGATTTTTGTTACCATCGTGAATGGCAAATTTTTATAAAAATACTTTTTGTTACTGGTAGTTACAAACCAATTAGTATAAGAGACAAATTGCTAAGAAGCAAGTTGCTGTTTGTATCTTGATTTTGTATCTCTCAATCTTGCTGAATTCTTAGTTGTTTTTGTTTGTTTGTTTGAGGCGGTGTGTCTTACTCTGACACCTAGGCTGAGTGCGGTGGCGTGGTCACTGCTCACCACAGCCTTGACTGCCTGGGTTCAAACAATTCTCCCACCTCAGCTTCCCAAGTAGCTGGGACCACAGGTGCATGTCACCACACCCAACCAATTTTAAAATTATTTGTAGAGATGAGGTCTTGCTATGTTGCCCAGGCTGCTCTCGAACTCCTGGGATTAAGCGATCCCAGAGTGCTGAGATTACAGGCATGAGCCATTGCACCTGGCCTAAACTCTTACTTCTAATGATAGATTCTCTTGGATACCTCATGCAGATAATCATATAATTAGTGAATAAAGATGGTTTTTGTTGCTTTCTAAGCCTATGTCTTTATATTTTTCTTCTGTTATTGACCTATGTAGGACCACTTTACTAAAATTGCAGCTTTTCCTGGGCCTTGGCTTTATGTGTGTGTTAATGTATGGAGTAGAAAGGGGTATCTGAGAACTAAAGTCTCCCACTAAGGGCCAAAAGTCTCATTTCTAGTCCCTACATATGAGTCAAAGGATAAATATAGGTTAAGACTAGCAACCCATTGTAGGGAAGAAACATTGCCAACTTGTAGCCTAATATATATATTTTTTAATATGTTACTGTTTTTTCCATGTTACTGGCACACACTTAAAGATTTCTGTTTCATGGTGGCTAAAGGATTAATTTAAAATAATTTTTTTTTTTTCCTTTTTGAGTTGAGTTTCACTCTGTTGCCCAGGCTGAAGTGGAGTGGGGTGATCTCGGCTCACTGCAACCTCTGTCTCCCGGTTTCAAGCGATTCTTCTGCCTCAGCCTCCTGAGTAGTTGGGACTACAGGTGTGTGCCACCATACCCAGCTAATTTGTTTTTTTTTTTTTTTAATTTTTAGTAGAGACGGGGTTTCACCATGTAGGACAGGGTGATCTCGAACTCCTGACCTCAGGTGATCTGCCTGTCTTGGCCTCTCAAAGTGCTAGGATTACAGACGTGAGTCACCACACCCAGCCTAAAAGAATTATTTTGATATATCCTTTCTGCATGAAATTTCTGTGGGAAGGCTTTTCAGGTGATCTGATCTGATACAGTGTTAGGACTGGAAGTATAGCTTATACTATATAAATTTCCTTAATTGAAATTTCACATTATTTAGGAACTCTGTACCCTGAAGCTGTCTCACTCTGGTATTTAATGTCCTACAATTAGTTTAAGAGAGCAAGGTTGGGTAAGTTTCTTAAAACTTCCTTGTATTTGTTTCTTCATCAATATTAGTAGTATAGTATCATCTCCTATCTTATAGATTATTATAAGAAATAAGTTAATAATGTAAAGCATTTAGAACAGTATTAGTTATTGGTCTCAACCTCCTTTTAGCTGTTATCTACAGCCTTTCTGGTAGATTTTACTTATTCTGGGAAGATAGTGGTGTATTCCTCATAATCTGCTTGTACATTCCAGGTCCTACAATAATTCTCAAACATTTTAGCATCCTTACATAGACTCTCCAATATCCTGGTCTTATTTCCCTGATCTCCTCAAATCTACTGATTTTTCTCTTCCTCAGACAAGTGATTTTTCACTTATTTGGTAAAATCCTAATTCTGGATTAACTCGGTTATCAGATTCTTTCATTCCTATACCACCTGAATGCTGCAGTAGAAAGTTACCTCAAAGGACATTTAAAGAAAACCCCATTGTCTCAACCCAAAATCTCCTTAAGCTGATAAGCAACTTCAGCAAAGTCTCAGGATACAAAATCAATGTACAAAAATCACAAGCATTCTTATACACCAACAACAGACAAACAGAGAGCCAAATCATGAGTGAACTCCCATTCACAATTGCTTCAAAGAGAATAAAATACCTAGGAATCCAACTTACAAGGGATGTGAAGGACCTCTTCAAGGAGAACTACAAACCACTGCTCAAGGAAATAAAAGAGGATACAAACAAATGGAAGAACATTCCATGCTCATGGGTAGGAAGAATCAATATCGTGAAAATGGCCATACTGCCCAAGGTCATTTACAGATTCAATGCCATCCCCATCAAGCTACCAATGACTTTCTTCACAGAATTGGAAAAAACTACTTTAAAGTTCATATGGAACCAAAAAAGAGCCCACATCACCAAGTCAATCCTAAGCCAAAAGAACAAAGCTGGAGGCATCACACTACCTGACTTCAAACTATACTACAAGGCTACAGTAACCAAAACAGCATGGTACTGGTACCAAAACAGAGATATAGATCAATGGAACAGAACAGAGCCCTCAGAAATAACGCCACATACCTACAACTAACAGAGCCCTCAGAAATAACGCCGCATACCTACAACTATCTGATCTTTGACAAACCTGAGAAAAACAAGCAATGGGGAAAGGATTCCCTATTTAATAAATGGTGCTGGGAAGACTGGCTAGCCATATGTAGAAAGCTGAAACTGGATCCCTTCCTTACACCTTATACAAAAATCAATTCAAGATGGATTAAAGATTTAAACGTTAGACCTAAAACCATAAAAACCCTAGAAGAAAACCTAGGCATTACCATTCAGGACATAGGCATGGGCAAGGACTTCATGTCCAAAACACCAAAAGCAATGGCAACAAAAGACAAAATTGACAAATGGGATCTAATTAAACTAAAGAGCTTCTGCACAGCAAAAGAAACTACCATCAGGGTGAACAGGCAACCTACAACATGGGAGAAAATTTTCGCAACCTACTCATCTGACAAAGGGCTAATATCCAGAATCTACAATGAACTCAAACAAATTTACAAGAAAAAAACAAACAACCCCATCAAAAAGCGGGCAAAGGACATGAACAGACACTTCTCAAAAGAAGACATTTATGCAGCCAAAAAACACATGAAAAAATGCTCATCATCACTGGCCATCAGAGAAATGCAAATCAAAACCACTATGAGATATCATCTCACACCAGTTAGAATGGCAATCGTTAAAAAGTCAGGAAACAGGTGCTGGAGAGGATGTGGAGAAATAGGAACACTTTGACACTGTTGGTGGGACTGTAAACTAGTTCAACCATTGTGGAAGTCAGTGTGGCGATTCCTCAGGGATCTAGAACTAGAAATACCATTTGACCCAGCCATCCCATTACTGGGTATATACCCAAAGGACTATAAATCATGCTGCTATAAAGACACATGCACACGTATGTTTATTGCGGCATTATTCACAATAGCAAAGACTTGGAACCAACCCAGATGTCCAACAATGATAGACTGGATTAAGAAAATGTGGCACATATACACCATGGAATACTATGCAGCCATAAAAAATGATGAGTTCATGTCCTTTGTAGGGACATGGATGAAATTGGAAACCATCATTCTCAGTAAACTATCGCAAGAACAAAAAACCAAACACCGCATATTCTCACTCATAGGTGGGAATTGAACAATGAGATCACATGGACACAGGAAGGGGAATATCACACTCTGGGGACTGTTGTGGGGTGGGGGGAGGGGGGAGGGATAGCATTGGGAGATATACCTAATGCTAGATGACGAGTTAGTGGGTGCAGCGCACCAGCATGGCACATGTATACATATGTAACTAACCTGCACAATGTGCACATGTACCCTAAAACTTAAAGTATAATAAAAAAAAAATTATAAATTCATGATTGTTGATCACAGACCCTAATACTGCATGGGAATCCATTGCATTATCCTTGTCAGCTAGTTTCCTCATCTTTACCATGACTGTTTCAATCATCTGTTCTCCTCAGCCTTCCAACATGCCCTGTCTCTTTCTACAGAAAACTTTTCCTGTTACTTTCCAGTGAAAACCGGAGTACTTGGTGCAACCCTTAGTTGCCCACTATCTTTTCTATATTTTCTTCCTTCTTAATGTTAAAATAGAGGTAGTCTTGCTTTCTATCTAAGGCTCTCTCCCTTTCTCTGCAGTACCTTATGCTGTTGATGATTTCCCTTTTTTTTGTATGTTTAACTTTTCTTTACACTTGATTCTTCTCGTCAGTATTTAAACACGCTTAATTCCTGCTATTAAAAAAATAAAAACAATAAGCATTCATGGGTACCACATTACTGACCTTTCTGTTCTCTTTCCTAGCCAAATGCTAGAAATTATTGTTTCCATTTCTCACCTTTGACTCACCTGTTTAGTTTATTCATTCCACTGTAATAGTATTTGCTTATGATACCAACGACCTCTCTGTTAGTAAATTAAGTGAATATTTTTAAACTTGGTCTTATTTGATCTCTCACTTGGTGTGCTAGGGCTTCTATAAAATACCACAGACTGGGTGGCTTAAACAACAGAAATTAATTTTCTCACTATGTGGAGGCTGGATGTCAAAGATCAAGGTGTTGGCAGGTTTGTTTTCTTCTGAGGCCTCTCTCCTTGGCTTGCAGAGGGTGCCTTCTTGCTGTGTCCTCACTTGGTTTTTCCTCTGTATGCATGCATTTCTGGTGTCTGTGTCCAGATTGGATTAGGGCCTGGAAGATGAATTTACTCACCTCTCTAAAGGCCCTATATCCAAATACAGTCGTGTTCTGATGTACTGGGGGTTAGGGCTTCAACACGTGAATTTTGGGGGAGACAGTTTGGCACATAATCTCCTAGCAGGTTTAAACAGTTTTGGAAAACTATCCTTGGCTGGACGCATTGGCTCACACCTGTAATCCCAACACTTTGGGAGGCCGACGCAGGTGGATCACCTGAGGTCAGGAGTTCGAGACCAACCTGGCCAACATGGTGAAACCCTGTCTCTGCTAAAGATACAAAAATAAGCCAGGTTTGGTGGCACATGTCTGTAATCGCAGCTACTCGGGAGGCTGAGGCATGAGAATCGCTTGAACCTGGGAGGCAGAGTTTGCAGTGAGCCAAGATTGTGCCACTGCACTCCAGCCTGGGCAACAAAGCGAGAGTCTGTCTCTGGAAAAAAAACAAAAAAACTATGCTTTAAACTCTTTGGTTTTCATTTTGCCTCTCTGATCTATTGCTCTTCAGCCTTTTTTTTACAGGCTTCTCTTCTGCTTGGTCATTAAAAGTAGAAATTTCTTGAGTCTTGGTCCTTTGGTATTTTCTGCTTCTCTTACTTCTGTTATTTCTCCCCAGGCAGTCTTACCACTTTGATTTCCACTTATGAAGGAACTGCATACCTGTTGTTCCAGCACTTAATTTGCCTAAGTTTCAGACCTATTTAATAATGCCATTTAGCTTATCCCAGAGGTACCTTAAAAAAACAAGTTCAAATCTGAACTCATAATAATACCCATCCATGTGATTTGACCCTAATCTACCTCCTTAGCCTTACTATTCTTTGTTATTCTTTGCCATAGCTGCACTATGGCAAAGCATAGCCTCTTGGTCCAGGCGTAATATACCTTTTCCTCCAGAGTCTTTGCTCTTATTTCCTATGTTAATATGCTCCTCATTTTTCATTTACAACATTACCCAGTTTTCAATACATACAAAAGATACAAACATTAGTTATTAGGGAAATGCAGACTTAAACCATAAAATAATCACTAAAACCAACTAGAAGGGGTAAAATTAAAAAGACTGTCAACTACAAATATTCTAGGAAGCCATCCAGAACACTCATAAATTGCTGGTGTGAGTATAAAATGGGAGAGCCACTTTGGAATACCATTGGCAATTTCTTATAAATTTAAGCATACACCTTTGGATCCTGCAATTCTACTTCTAGGTGTTTTCGGAAAAGGAATGAAAACATGTCCACAAAAAACTTTTAAAAATTATATTTATAGTCGATTTATTCCTTACAGCTAACAACTAGAAGCAGCCCAAATGTCAATAGGATTAATGACTAAAAATTTTTTGGTATATTCATACAATGGAATGCCACTCAGTAATAAAAGAACTACAGAATGGCAAATGTACACAACATGACATGGATGAATCTGACATACTTGGCAAAGGAAGCTGGACATGATACTGTATTATTCCATTTATATTAAGTTCTAGAAGAGGCAAAGCTACTCTGGAGTGAAAAAATAAAAACAGAACAAAGGTTGCCTTTTGCTTGTGGAAAATGGTGATATTCAACTGGGAAGGTGCATAAGGGGCCTTCTTGAAGTGATGAAAATGTTCCATATCTCATAGAGGTGTGTGTTACATGGGCTTATCTATTAAAGTTGTACAGCTAAGAAGTATGTATTTCAATGGCATACATGTATCTTAGATAAAATATACAAGTTTTATCTAAAAATTATAGAAATAATTGAGTTAGGTGACAGGGAATGGGAGGTGTAGATGAAAGAAGAATTGCAGAACGTTGGTGGTTGCTGAAGTTGAGTAATGGATTTGGGGAAGTTTAGTATACTATTTTGTTTGTTTTTTGTGTGTTCAAAGTTTTCCATATAAAGAGATCTTTTTAAATCAAAGTTACGAAGACACTTAAACAGCACCTGTGGTCTGACTGCCAGCTTAATAAAGAATGCTTACTAATGTAATTTTCTTCTCTGTGAATCGTACCCTGATTCAGCACTCCTTTCTCCCCACCAACCACTATCCTGAATTCCTCTTGACTTTTTAAGACATCTTCCAAATATCATTCTAAACGTCATGTCCATGGGGGAAAGCCTTTTCTGATTCAGAACACTCACTAGTTTTAAGTGCCCCTGTTAAGTCCTTTCATAGCTTTTATCTTAATTATGATTTATTTGCTTAACTATTATCAACCTCTACACTAGACTAAGCCTAAGTTTTTGGAGTGAAAGATATATCTATTCTTGCTGTTTTAGTGTCTAGAATAATAATACATTTATTGAATGATTATGTTGGTGTAGTTTTTTAAAAAAATTGAAGGATACCCAAATTGAAGAGCTATTCTATTACTGCTTACGTTGTAAGGTCAGTATGTTATAAAATGTATGAATGTGAGAGAATGACTGAGAAATGATCATGGTTTCTTTCTGATTTTATTGGCATCTGATAAAAACAAGGGGCAATAATACTGTGTTATTAGATCTGGAACTATGTCCGGAAAGTCCTGTCAGTTGGTTCTCAAATGCTCTTGAGCTTTATTGTGCTTCGTCCTTATTAATGTATTAAGCCATGTGAGTGAAAGACCCCTTTCCTCTTTACAAAGAATATTCGACATCACCTCTTTTTTCTCTCTTCTCTAATGTGCTTCTTCCTTTGACTATTAGTTTTGGTATTTATCAGGGACAGCGATCTTTAAGAGCTTGTTGTTTTGTTATTTTTTGTACTGCTTGCTGTATGTTTTAAATTTTGATATATCTTACTGCCAAATGAAGGTGTGAGCTCATAAGTAATAAAGATAGAAAAAATCTGCTTTGCTTATAATTATACCATTAAACATGTTGTCCTTAATGCAGATACACACTATTGGTATTGTAGGTGCAGGATTATGTTTTGATTTTTGCCAGTTCATATTTCCATGGAGTATTTAGGCAATTTTAACAACATAGATTTCTGTAATGAATGTTTTTTTAACTTATGCTGCTGCTTGAGAGACAGAGTCAGACTGCCAGGGTTTGAGTCCTATGCCCAGTATTTCCTAGCTCTGTGACTTTGAGTTATCTGCTTTTTGCCTGTTTCTTCCTCATTAAAACAGAGATACTAAGTGTACCTTATAGTGTTGTTGGGAGGGCTATGTGAGGTAGTATATGTAATGCCTGGTACTTATTAAATGTTAGATCTTTTTTACTTTTTTGGGTTCTAGGGAGTCCAATAAGTAACAAATTTTTCCTCTAAGGTTTTTTTCTTTATTGGTGGCAAAATATACATAGTATAAAATTTACATTTCAACCATTTTTAAATATACAATTCAGTGGCATCAAGTACGTTCACAATATTTTGCAACCATCCATCTCTGTCCATTTCCAGAAGTTTTTCATCATCGCAAATAAAAACTTGGTACCCATTAAACAATAACTCCCATCTTTCCTCCCCTGATTTCCTGGTAACGTATGTTATACTCTCTGTCTTTATGATTATGACTATTCTAGGTATCTCATAAATAGAATCATACAATGTTTGTCTTATTGTCCTCTCATTTCATTTGGCATAATATTTTCAAAGTTAATTCATGTTGTAGCGACTTCTAGTTCCATTTCTTGTGGTTGAAGAAAGTACTTCCCTAATAGAAATGAAAACATGTTTGCAAGGCTTTTTTAGAGAATGCTTATGGATTTAGTCATAATAGGTAACAACTGAAAACATTGGTATGGCTGGGTCAAGTTGGACTAATTCACTGTAGCCCAGGGTCATGTAAGAACATGGAGTTTTCAAGGTAGGCATGGGGGTGGTGTTGAGGGGAGGGTAGTAAGCATAAAAGACAGTGCTCAGAAGAAGATAAGGGTGCCAGGTTTCAGTTCCAGGGATGTTCACAGTAAGGATTACAGTGGGCTAAATTTTAAGATTAATTTTGTAAATTCTAAACACATCCTGTTGACTTTAACTGCAACTCTTAAAATGTATCAATAACATGACTTTATAATTCCTGGAAACTGATATTTTCCCAGTACTTTGAAGAGGTTTAAAAATAGTTGACTAATATTAGAACCGATATTTCATGTATTGATTTTTCTCTTTAAGTGGCAGTTAGTTTAGAAAATGCTAAACTTAAGTTAGCAGTATAGAGTAGGTATATAGTTATACTGAGTATGAATGTCTTGGTAGGCTTGGAAGCCTACCATTTATGTCCTCTTGAGGTACCTGAATTACCAAAAGCTTTATGTATTCTGAAGTTATTGAAAATAAGAGCTTTTGGGAATTCAGGTAGTTCAGGAGTGACTTTTCTAAAAAACAGACCTGAGCACCATACACTACTTCTTATAGCCTTTTAATTACTGCCAATTGCCTAGAATAAAGTTCAAATTCTAGGGCAACACAAACATGGCCCTTCGTGAACTGACAGACATTTCCTAATAATTCCTTACATACATGATACCCTTGAGCCTTACAGAATTAAGAATTTCTGAATTTACCTTGGTGTTTGATTCATCTGTGTTTCTATACATGCTGTTTATTTACCTAAAATAGACTATTCTCTATTTAGCCTCAAAAGTCTCATGGAAGGTTTTAAAAAATCCTGTCTAAGCTCAGTTAATTATATTCTTTATACTATTATATTTAGTAGTTAATATTATAAACTGCCTTACAGTAATTTTTACAGATACCTGGCTTACTCCCTAAATTGAGTTGCTTGAGGGCAGGAATTGTGTATTAATCTTTGCTGTATTTTCTTTGCCTTGCTTGCTGTAGTTGATTGGTGCTAATTGAATAAATGAACATTTATGCTTTTCTTTTTGAGAATATTATATGGGTAGTTCCTTTAGTTGTTTAATAGAAGATAGCACAGACTTCTATACAGATTGGTTTTTATGGGAAAACACAAGAGAATAATTAGTTAAAACATAATTTCATGTAGAAATAATTTTCTGCAGTTGGAGCGAATATTTTTTAAGTTATTAACTTACCTAGAGTGGAAGATTGAATTTTTGAATGATAGTGTTTTAGTTATTAAAGTAAATGGCACGTAAGAGAACTTTTAAGTTCATGTGGCAAAACAGGAAAAAATTGCAAAGTTAGAGTCTGTAAGGTTTCTGATGTTTCATAGACTAACAAAAGGTTGCTTTATTAGCAGCATTAATGAACGAATTGCTTTATTGGCCTAGGCATACTGGTAGCATTGTCGTTCCAAAGAGCTGAGAGTTCTTATTTCAATTCATGATTATGTTAGACAAGTGAAGTGAAAGCCGTTGACCTTCTCTTAAGGAGAAAATAGAAAGTTTTTACAAATAGATTATAGATTAAAGCCTTTTAAGGAACATGATGAAGAACTAAATTACTGCTAAATCACTTGAAAAATTTATATTTTTTTATGCACCAGTCTTATAACAGTAGGTTTTTTATAGACCTATTAATTGATATTTAAAATAATAACTTTAATAGGATGATTTTGTAGAGTTAGTCAAAGTGATTGACAAAAGCAAATTATTAAAATAGGCAAACTTTCAATTCTCCAAAGAATGTTCAGTTTTAAAAGCAATATGAGATACAGGAAGTATTAAACTGGAGAAGATGTAATGCCACTTGGATGGCATACTTTTAACATTATTTTTTATTTGTTTAAATGGAATGCATTTTGCTTATTAGAATCATTTTGGAAGTGCCAATTTGCTTCTGTTAATTTACATTAAAGATTAAAATAGGAACCACTGGTGACCTTCTAAATCAAAGTTCTTCAAAACGGTTGTTTTAAACAGCAACAATTACAGAACTAAGTATTGTATAGCTATTAAAACTAAAAATTACGTAGCAGCAGTCCATTTTAAATTTAACAATTTTAAATGATACTTCAAAATATAAAAAATACAAGGAAGAATATAAGATGCTTATGTATCTGTACTGCCAAAATTTAACAAATGTTAACTTTTTGCTATCACTGTTGCAGAACTTTTTAAAATAAATTAAAAATATAATTGAAGATTACTAATCTCATTCTTTTGCCTCTCTTCTCAGAGGTAATTACTTTTCTAAAGGTATCCTGTAAGTTTTCAATACTTTTTACCACATATTTGTATAAAAAGATAAACAGTACTGATTTCGTTTTAAAATGTGAATAATAATATATTGTTGGCATAACTTTTTAACTTGCTTTTTTCACTCAGTGTTTATTTACATCAAGATTTATTCATGTTGGCCGGGCGCGGTGGCTCACGCCTGTAATCCCAGCACTTTGGGAGGCCGAGGCGGGCGGATCACGAGGTCAGGAGATCGAGACCATCCTGGCTAACAAAGTGAAACCCCGTCTCTACTAAAAAATACAAAAAATTAGCCGGGCGTGGTGGCGGGCGCCTGTAGTCCCAGCTACGCGGGAGGCTGAGGCAGGAGAATGGCGTGAACCCGGGAGGCGGAGCTTGCAGTGAGCAGAGATCGCGCCACTGCAGTCCAGCCTGGGCGACAGAGCGAGACTCCGCCTCAAAAAAAAAAAAAGATTTATTCATGTTGATATTTGTATGTACTTAAAGTTTGTTTATTTTATCCTCGGAATTATTAGTTTGGTCCATTATTTATGATGTTTAGTTTGATTACTTGGTTAAGGTGGTGTGACCTGATTTCTCTATTGTAAAAGTATCCTTTTCCCCTTGATAATTAATCATTAATCTGTGGGATAATGCCTTGAGACTGAGTAAACATTGTTTCTCAACAGCGTTTCACCCAGTGTTTTTAACATCCATTATTGATTTATGCCTGAATTATTGGTTACATTGATGCTTGCAAAATGATTTTCTACATCTGTTATTCTTTCCACATTTATTAGCTGGCATTCTTCTTTCTGTAAAGGAGTTTCTGTCCTTTCACTATGGGCTCATGGTTTCTTCATTAATTCGGTGAACTAAAATCCATTATTGTTATGTAGTCATGCACTGCATATACGACATTGATCCCATGAGATTATAATGGAGCTGAAAAATTTCTATCGCATAGTGACGTTGTAGCTGTTATAACATGTTAGGACTAATGTCACAACCAACATATTACATGTTTGTAGTGATGTTAGTGTAAGTCAAATCTACTATGCTGCCAGTCTAAAAGTATAGCACATATAATTGTGTACAGTACATAATACTTGATAATAATAATAAACAGCTATGTTAACAGTTTATTTACTGTGCTATACTTTTTGTTGTTATTTTGAATGTACTTCTACTTATTAAAAAAAAAAGTTAACTGCAAAACAGCCTCAGGCAGTTCCTTCAGGAGGTACTCCAGAGACATTGTTATTATAGGAAATGACAGCTCTGTGCATGTTATTGTCCCTGAAGACCTTCCAGTGAGACAGTATGTGGAGGTGGAAGACAGTGATACTGATGATCCTGACCCTGTGTAGGGCTAGTCTAATGTGTTTGTTTGTGTCTTAGGTTTTAGCAAACAGTTTTAAAAGTAAAACAGGAATTTTTTAAAATAGAAAAGGCTTGTAAAATAAAGATAAAAGGAAAGAAAATATTTTTGTGCAGCTGTACAATATATTAGTTTTATGCTAAATGTTATTAAAAAAGTCAGAAAAGTTTAAAAACCAAAAAGTTTATATGAGCTAAGGTTTATTATTGAAGAAAGAAAATGTTTAAAAATAGATGTAGTGTGGTTTGAGTGTATATTTACAAAGCCTACAGCCGTGTACAGTAACGCCCTAGGCCTTCACATTCACTCTTCACTCAATCATTAACTCACCCAGAGCAGCTTCCAGTCCTGTAAGCTCCATTCATAGTAAGTGCCCTATATAGGCATATGATTTTAAAAAATCTTTTATACTGTATTTTTACTGTACCTTTTCTGTGTCTAGATATTCTCAGATGCACCATGTTACAGTTACCTGGCAGTATTCAGTACAGTAATATGGTATACAGGTTTGTAGCCTAGGAGCAATGGGCTATACCTTGTAGGCTTGTGTAAATACACTCTGTGATGTTAGCACAGTGAGGGAATAGCCTAACAAACACATTTCTCAGAAGATATCCCTGTGGTTATGTGACACATGACTGTGTATCCTTTGGTGACTCAAATTGTTAAAATTTAGCCAGCAAGAACTCAATCAGTCTGGTTTCTGTTTCTTTGACATGCCCCCTCATTTTTATAGCACCAGTTTGCTTTGTGGCACAACAAAACATTCTCTCCTTACCTTATGGTTTTCTTACCCCAGACCTGGACTTGGCTATTTTACCAAAACTTCTTGTTTCTCTTAGTGGGGAATGGTATTTGGAAGCCAGCATCATGGATGCATTACTGGGTGTCATTGCTTCTGTTGGTTCTTTTCATTAGACAGAACAAGAAAATATACTTTTAAAAACTAGTGATATTTGAATTCCTAGTGACACCAAGGTTCTTTTCTTTCCTTGTTTCATATTCCTCTTCTTCCATAATGAAGATCCAGTTTACCAATAACATCAATATATGTTTGTTCATTTGCTCTGTCTTATACATGATATAACATTGGAATTACTATAGCAATACCACTACTAATAATCTCAATAAAGTTTAAGATTTCTATGCAGTTTTTTATTTATAGCGTATAGCCCAGTGAAGGTATATAGTCAGATCGCTATGCTTATAGTTATTTTAATTATATTTTTCACATAGGCAATTTGAAACTTTTTCTAATAGGAAGGTTAAGCCTATTTACTTATCTTGATATAACTAGTATGTTTAATCTAATTGATATGTTGTATTTACTGTTGTTTTATGTTATATATGTTTTTCTTTTACTCTTTTTAAAAAGTTATTTTTACTAATACAAAAATCTTCCTTTCTCTAGATATTTAGAATGTTGGTCTTAGCTCTTATAGTTTCCCAGTCTTTTTGGTATTTTTGTTGTCATTACTATGTTTAATTTTGTTAACTAGAATTCATGTTTTCTTTTCTTCATCCATTTAATTGGGCTTTATACTTTTTTTTTTTTTTTTGAGACAGAGTCTCGCTCTGTCACCCACACTAGAGTGCAGTGGCGCGATCTCAGCTCACTGCAGCCTCTCCCTCCCAGGTTCAAGTGATTCTCCTGCCTCAGCTTCCCAAGTAGCTGGGATTACAGGCGCTTGCCACCATGGCTGGTTAATTTTTGTATTTTTAGTAGAGACAGGGTTTCGCCATGTTGGCCAGGCTGGTCTCGAACTCCTGACCTCAGGTGATCCACCCACCTCGGCCTCCCAAAGTGCTGGGATTACAGGCATGAGCCACCGTACCCATTCTGTACATTCCTTTGCATAAATGTTGTGTTCTGAGGAAAATTTGTGTCTGAGCATTTAATAATTTAAAAAATTGCCATGTGAGTGGATTTATTTTATATGAATAATGTGCCACATGTAAGTTGTTCTGCAGTTGATTTTCCCTTTTTGTGGAGCTTTTACAATATTGTTAGTATGTTTATTTGTCTCTTTTTCCCCTTGTATGTGTAGCCAAGTAATTACAAAAAATGGTGCACTTTGCCATATCTGAGCTTCTCTTTTTCCCCTCAAGTAGATACTATGCATTTGAACTGCAAAAAGGGTCATATTCTTGCTTTATCTATAATCTCTTTTAAAGGCAAAGGCTGATGGTTACTTTTTCTTTAATAAGAATCTTGATTTTTCATTTTGTATATTTGATATTTATCATTTTAAGAAAAAAAAATCCTCTATACATAGTTGTTAGAAATTTATGTAGAATGGATGTTGGAACCCAATCATAAGGCTGTAAAACCATAAAATAAGTAGTAATAAATTTTAAAAAATGGATAGGATTTGTATGAAGAAAATAACAACACTTCATTCTAGGATCAAACAAATGAAGAGAGAGCTATTTTTCAGAATGAAAAACCAAATAGTGTTGAATGTAGACTCTATTCAAAATTCTAGTCTGTAAAATTAATAGCAATTCTAGTCAAAATAGCTGTTTTTTCTTTTGAGAAGTTCGGGAAGTTTGACAACCTGATTGTCAAATATATGTTGTAGAGTATGTTAATGAAACTGTCCAGTGTAAAATTTAAAAATAAAGACTGGTATTGTTATATTGTACTGTATTGCTTGCTATACTATAGTGGTGTAGTAATTGAAACACCATGCTAGTGATATAGGAATAGGGTCCAAATAAATAAAAACTGAGAAGGAAATTGTATACACATGCAAGTGTGTGTGTGCACACACACACACAACACAGAAAGGGTTTTTTTGTTTGTTTTTTGTTTTTTGGAGACAGGGTCTCACTTTGTTGCCCAGGCTGGAGTGCAGTGGCATGATCATGGCTCATTGCAGCCTTGACCTCCCAGGCTCAAGCAATCTTCCCACCTTAGCCTCGTGAGTAGCTGGGACTATGTCTATGTGCCACTGTTTCCAACTAATTTTTGTACTTTTTGTAGAGACTGGGTTTTTCATGTTCCCTAGGCTGGTCTTGAACTCCTGGGCTCAAGTGATCCTTCACCTCAGCCTCCCAAAGAGCTGGGATTACAGGTGTTAGCCACCACGCCCAGCCTCAAAAAGCTTTTTTTTTTTTTTTCCTATAAAGAGCCATATATCTAAAAAGGGAAACAGATTTGACTCTATTACAATGGAATTCTGTGAGAGAAAACATTTTAACAAGATCAGACTATCTAGTAGAAAAATATTTGTAACATATAGCAAAGTTTTAACAAACATAATAAAGACCTTCTAAAAATTAATAAAATTGAAAAAATGGGTTATGAATAAGTACAAATAATTTAAAGAATGTACACAAATTAGTTTTCATAGAAATATGCATAAAGATATATGTACAAGTATGTTAATTTTATCATTATTTGTAATACCAAATAATAATATTCCAACAAAATAGTTGGAATAATCTGAATGTTCACCAGTAGGGAAATGGTACATCTGTATTTTAGAATATTAGCAAGCTGATTAAAAAGAATAAGATCTTTGTGACCAGGTATGGCAAAATATCCCACATTATTCATGAAACTATAGAATGATCTGTGTAGTATGATCTGATTTACTTAGCTCAGTAGGTCTATTGTTTGTGGTAAACTTAAAATTATTTTATTTATCTTATAGGATAGGGACTTTTAAGTTAACCTATTAATATTATTAGGAGCTAAAATATATCACTGTAAGAGAATAAAGACAAATATAGAATAAAAGGAACTAAGAAAAATATTTTACATCAGATTAATTGGAAAATTGGTATGAATCCATGAGTAAATAAAGAAATATCTCTCCCCCCACCCTGTTCTGTCTACCAGAAAATATAAGAAGCATGGACAATCTCAGTAGCAATGGTTACATGCATCTTGGTTGCTAAATGTGGCTCCCCATTGAAAGAATTCAAGATGTCTTAGAAAAATAGATGATCCCAGTTCTTAGGAAAACACACAGCAAGCCAGAAAACAAGGAAGTGGTGAAAAACTGAGGAATTATGTAAAAAAGAACCAACTCAAAGGAGTTCTAGTGGCCACCTCCGAAATAATGATTGCAATCACAGGCATATCTTGGAGATGTTGTGGATTCGGTTCCAGACCATCACAATAAAACAAATATTACAATAAAGTGAGTCACACACATTTTTGTTTTCCTAGTGCATATAAGTTATGTTTATACAATATTGTAGTCTGTTAAGTGTGTAATAACATGTTTAAAAAATGTACATGCCTTAGTTTAGAAATACTTTATTGCTAAAAATTGCTAATAATGATCAACTGAGTTTTTAGTGAGTTGTTCTAATCTTTTTCCTGCTGGAGGGTCTTGACTCGATGTTGATGACTGCTCGCCAGTCAGGGTGATAGTTGCTGAAGGTTGGGGTGGCTGTGGCAATTTTTAAAAATAAGACAGCAATGAAGTTTGTTACATCAATTGATTCTTTGATGAAATATTTCTCTGTAGAATGTGATGTTGTTTAATAGTGTTTTACCCACAGTAGAAATTCTTCAAAATTGGAGGGCAGTTCTCTCAAACCCTGCTGCTGCTTTGTCAACTAAGTATGTAATATTGTAAATCCTTTGTTATTATTTCAATGATGTTCACAGCATCTTCACCAAAAGTGGATTCCATCTAAAGAAATCACTTTCTTTGCTCTTTTTTATAAGAAGCAACACCTCAGCCATTAAAATTTTATTTTGAGATTTCAGCAATTCAATCACGTTATCAGGCTCTGCTTCTAGTTCTCTTGCTATTTCTATCACATCTGCAGTGATTTCCTCCACTGAAGTCTTGAGCTCCTCACATCCATGAGGGTTGGGATCAACTTTTTCCAGACTTCTGTTAATGCTGGTGTTTTGATCTCCACTCATGAATAATGAATGTTTTTGAAGGCATCCAGATTGATGAATCCTTCCCAGAAGGCTTTCAATTTACTTTGCCCACATCTATCAGAGGAATTCCTATCTATGACAGCTATACCCTTATGAAATATATTTCTTAAATAATAAGATTTGAAAGTCAAAAGGGCTTCTCAATCCATGGCCTGTTGAATGGATGTGGTGGTAGCAGGCATGAAAACAACATGAGTCTTCTGGTATATCTCCATCAGAGCTCTTGGGTGACCAGGTGCAATGAGCAATGTCAGTGAGCAATGAGTAGTATTTTGAAAGGAATCTTTTATTCTGAGCTACAGTCTCAACAGTGGACTTAAAATATTCGGCAAACCATGGTGTAAAATAGATGTGCTTTCATCAAGGCTCTGTTCTGTTTGTACTGCACAAGCCAGAGTAGATTTAGCTTATTTCTTAAGGGCCCTACAATTTTTGGAATGATAAGTGATCATTGTTCCACTTGGAAGTCACCAGTAGCATTGGCTCCTAACATGCTGAGTCAGCCTATCCTTTGAAGTTTGGAAGCCAGGTATTGACTTATCCTTTCTAGCTAGGAAAGTACTACATGGCTTCTTCTTCCAGTAGAGAGTTATTTAATCTACATTGAAAATCTGTTGTTTAGTGTAGCCACCTTCATCAGTGATGTTAGTCAGATCTTCTAGATAACTTGCTGTAACTTCTCCATCAGCACTTGCTGCTTTATCTTGTACTTTTATGGAGACAGCTTTCCTTAAACCTCATGAAATAACCTCTTCTAGCTTCAAACTTTTCTTCTGAAGCTTCCTCACCTCTCTCAGCCTTCATAGAATTGAAGAGAGGACTTTGCACTGAATTAGGCTTTGGCTTAAGGGAATATTGTGGCTGGTTTGATCTTCTGTGCAGAACACCAAACCTTTCCCATATTAGCAGTAAGGCTCTTTCTTGTTCTTATTATTCATGTGTTCACTGGAGTAGCATATTTAATTTCCTTCAAGAACTTTTCTTTTCCTTTTTTAACTTGGTTAACTGTTTGGCGCAAGAATCCTAGCTTTCGGCTTATCTTGGCCTTCATCATTCCTTCCTCACTAAGCTTAATTATTTCCAACTTTTGATTTAAAGTGAGTAACGTGTGACTCTTCTTCTCACTCCAACACTTAGAGGCCATTGTGGGGTTATTAATTGGATAAATTTCAATGTTGTTTTGTCTTAGGGAATAGGGAGGTCTGAGGAGAGGGAGAGAGATAGGGATTGGCTGGTGGTTGGAGCAGTCAGAACACATGCAACATTTATCAGTTAAGCTTGCCATCTTCTGTGTTTGTGATTTGTGGTGGCCCAAAGCAGTTAAAATAGTAACATCAAAGATCACAGATCACCATAACAGATACAATAATAATGATAAAGTTTGAAATATTGTGAGAATTACTAAAATGTGATACTGAGACACAAAGTGAGCACATGCTATTTGAAAAATTACACCAAATAGACTTGCCCAATGCAGGGTTGCACAAACCATTATTTTGTAAAATCCACAATATGTTTGAAGTCCAATAAAATGAAATGCAGTACAAGGAGGTATACCTATAATTGTAAAACCTTTTATTGAAAAAAAATAATCCATGAGTCCAGAGAGATAAGAAGAAAAGGAGGGCCCTCCTTTAGAGAATTGTAGTAGCAGTGTTAGAACTGGAAAACTGTACTGTAAACTCCAAAGAAACAATCTGTGCCAACAGCATCAATGGATGCCAAAACCTTTAGGTGTAAGAGTGCTGTGAACACGATACGTATGCAGTGGTGCCCAGTTATTCTGTAAATCTTGTACGACTACAAAGGGAAAATGTGCCTTTGCAATAGATCTGTAGATTGCCACTTGAACTAAGTGGTCACACTTATAACGGGACAGCCTGATACCGTGTTCCTTTTGTTATGATATAATACGGAATGATGTAACCTTGGGTGTATTCTTGCCTAATGTTTATCTACAATCCAGTCAGGTTTCTAGACTTGATCTTGTTTCCAAGAAATACAGGAAGTTGTGGAGTAAGTCAGAATACATTCTGGGAAGCAGTCAGACAAATCTAGGATGTGGGACATTCTGTAAGAAAACTGGCCATGAGTCCTCACACATCATTGTCTTAAGAAAAAGATGTGTGTGTGTGTGAGAGACTATTCTAGGACAGGCGAGACCAAAGAGATTTAACAAGCAAATGTTATACATAAATTTTCGTTTGCCCTTGGATTGCTCTCTCAACCCTGAAGGCTTAAAAATAGATATCTTTGAGACACTTGAGAAAACATCAAGATACCAGCTTACCTTATTTTTACTTTTTTTGACTAGATGTCTTAATGGTTTTATTACTTTGTAAGACTTGTTTTAAAAGATATGTTTCACTACTCAGTATAGTCTATGATAAAATCAGTAAATATAAAATATTTGTCATTTGCATCTCTTAGGAGGTTCATCTCCACTGATGAAAGCTCAGCTTATGTGTAACTGTCTTCCAAAGTAGCTTGCTTGGAAGGACATTCACTGTCATTATATTCTGCTTTATTTCATAGCTGTGTAATCAGATCTACTACATCCTTGTTTATCGTTTATTAGATTACTGCTTTTAAGCCTATTTTAGTTCTTTAATCTGAGAATAACAGTTGACTCAGTTAATTTCATTAAAGCAAGATTGCCTGTAATTTTTTTATAACCTTAGAAAAGTACTATGCCCAACAGCAAAACAAAAACCTAATTCAAAAATGGATAAAGGACATGAACAGATATTTCTCCAAAGAAGATATAAAATGGCCAATAAACACATATGAAGAGTCTCAATACCATTAGTCATTAGAGAAATGCAAATCAAAACCACATTTAGATACAATTTGGCTATTAGCAAAGACACAGAAAATAGCAAGGATTGGGAAGGATGTGGAGAAAATTGGAACCATGCCTGCACTACTGGTGGGAATGTAAAATGGTACAGCTGCTATGAAAGACAGTTTACCAGTTCTTCAAAAAGTTTGATGTAGAATGATTGTATCATCCAACAATTTCACTCTTAGGGTTGTCTCCAAAAGAATTGAAAGAAGGGACACAAACTGGATAACTTATACGGCAGTGTTCATAGCAGCATTACTCATACTAAATAAAAGATGAAAAAGGCCAAATGTCTGTGAACAGATGAATGGACAAATGTGTTTATACATATAGTAGAATATTATTCAGCCTTAAATACAAATGAAATTTTGGTACATGGTACAACATAGATAAACCTTGAAAACATCGTGCTAAGTGAAATAAGCTAGACAGAAAATATTGTATGATTCTACTTAGATGAGATACCCCAAGCTGGCAAATATATAAAGCTGGCAAGTGTAATAGAAGTTACTAAGGCCTAGGGTGAGGGAGGAATGAGAAGTTTGCTTAATGAGTATAGAGTTTCTGTTTGGAATGATGAAAAGTTCTGGAAATGAATAGTGGTGATAATTGTACAACATTCTGAATGTACTCAATGCTACTGAATTGTCCATTTAAAAATGGCTAAAATAGTACATTTTATGTATATTTTATGATACAAAAATATTTTTAAAGTAAAAGTTTGTATTTTGATGTTACTTGTGAAAAATATTTTCACTAATAAAATTTTGTTTGTTGTTTCATTGCTGCCTCTTTGAAAATGTGTTAAAAATTATATGCATTTTGAAATATTACAGCTGTATAAATGAAAAAGAGTATCAGTAAAGAATTTTAGCTCAATACTCTCATATCATGTTATTTATTGTCCTTTCTGTTTCACATTAAGATATACAGAGTCAACAATTTAAATTTGCAGATTAAAAAACACTTTCTGCTTTTGGCCCTATAGAAATAAACCAAACTGGAAAAGGTGTCATGTTTCCTAGATTGTGGACACAGAAAAAGAAGAGATCAAAAGGACAAGTAACTCAGCACAGTAGATGGTTATTGACCTGATCATATTTAAGAATATCCTAAAAATGCAAAAATGTTAAGAAGCAAAACTGGGAAATACTGGGATGATATATGAAAAATTCAGATGACAAATATGCAGTGGTTGAGTATTTATGGGTTTTTTTGGGGTTTACTATTTTTTTCCCCCAAATTTAATGTCTCCTCTTTTAAATACTTCTACTGGATTCTCTTTAGATGATGCTGCAATTGGATTGAGACATTTTCATTGTTTGGCTTTGTAAGATTTCCAAATGTGTATAGTTGTTAAAATACGTGTTCAATGAGGGTGGAAGGAAACACACAAAAATAGAAGTATGTCACTCTGGTAAGAGATGATAGGTCCGATGACTGCTAATACTTTTCCAAATGGCCTTACTTGGATCCTTCTTAGAACTTTTATATTTTTCTAATATTGACCTACCCCTTTGGAACTAGAGTCCCATTGTCAAGAACTGTGAAGAATCTTGACATTTTACCCTACTTGCAAGCTAGCAGTTACTCAGTTGTAGTTTTATGGATGGTGGTTACAGATATGAGACTCCTGAGTTGGAGTTGAAGGACAGTTTATTAGTGCAGCAAGCAGTAGCAGTGACCAGAGTATTAGCTTCCTTTTTTTTTTTTTGCCGCTTTTCCAAGCCCTGGTTCCCATATAGTAGTGTGAAGAGGAGGGCTACATGATGCTTGTACACACTGTGGATTGCATAACAGATGCAGAATCCTCAGCTTCTTACAGAACCTGAATAGTAGTGTATAATAGAAAGTAAGAATGCCTTTCTTTGCTTTGGAGCAAGATACTGTCTTTGTCTCTCAACACTATTGCTGTAAAAGTATCCTCAAAAGGATAGTGCAGACCAAAAGGGTAGTTGAGAATCTTGCTCCTAAGAGGTGCAGAAACATGAGAGTCTCATAGAAAATTGTCTCCCAATAATATTTTCTGCTCATTTCTATACTATTTTGTCTTAAGGCAAATTTTTTTCATGAGTATACCACTCTGATTTATCTGACAGAAGATAGTGAAGTATCTGTTCAAATAGTTAGCTGGCTTTTAAAATCAGGTTATTTGCTTTCTTATTGTTGAGTTTGAGAGTTCTTTCTTGATTCTGGGTACAGTCCTTTGTCAGATATGTGATTTGCAAGTATTTTCTCTGAGTCTGTGACCTGTCTTTTCATATTCTTCAATCTCTTTTGCAGAACAGAAGTTTCTAATTTTGATTACTATCAAGTTTTTTCTCTTATGAATCGTCTTAGGAACTTTTTGCCTAGTTGAAAATCACAGAGTTTTTTTCTTTGTTTTGTCCAGATGTTTTATTATTTTGTGTCTTACATTTAGATCTGTGATCTGTCTTGCATTACCTTTTGTTTGCATAAGTTATGAGGTAGAGTTCAGGTTCATTGTTTTTGCATATGGATATTTACTTGTTCTAGCACTATTTGTTGAAGAGACTCTTTTCCTTCAGTGAACTGCCTTTTTACCTTTGTCAAAAATCAATTGCCCTTATTTGTAAGTATATTTTGCTGGATTTATTATTCTGTTCTGTTGATTTCTGTGTGTGTCCTCTTGCTAATACATCATTGCCTTAAATAGTAACAGTTTTATGGTAGTTATTGAAATTAGTGTTCTCAAATTTTGTTCTTTTGCTGAATTGTTTTGGATATTATAGTACCTTTGCATTTTCTTTATAAATTAGGAATCAGCTTGTTGATAGCTACAAAGATACTTTGAGATTTTGATTGGTGTTACGTTTAATGTACATGTCAGTCTGAGGAGACTGACATTTTGCCAATATTGAGCCTTCCAATCCATGAATATAGTTATTTTTCCATTTTTTAGGTCTTTGATTATTTTCATCAGTGCTTTATAGTTTTCAGCATGCAGATCCTGCACATATTTTGTGGAAGTGTATCTTTTCCGGATGCTATTGTGAGTGCTACTGCTTTAAAAATTTTTGATGTACTAACTTATTGCTGATATATAAAAATATGGTCGATTTTTACATATTGATTTTATATTCCATAACTTGTTAAAATCATAATCATAACACCCTTTAGATTTTCTATATAGACAACATGCTTTTGAATAAAGGCAGTTTTACAAAATTTCATTTTAAATTTGTATGCCTTTTATTTCATTTCCTTTCTTAATTGCACTTGCTAGAGCTTTCCAGGACAATGCTGAATAGAAGTGGTAAAAACACATCTTTGCTTTGTTCCTGGTGTTTTATTACTCTTTTATTATTACTGTTATGTTTAGAGATGGGGTCTTGCTCAGTTGTGAAGGCTGGAGTGCACCGGTATGATCATAGCTCACTGCAGCCTGAAACTGTTGGGCCCAAGTGGTCTTCCTGCCCCGCCTTCCTGAGTAGGTGGGATTACAGGCATGTGCCATCATGCCTGGCTAAGTTTTTTATTTTTTGTGGAGATGAGGTCTTGCTGTGTTCACAGGCTGGTCTTGAACTCCAGTCTCAAGTGATCCTCCCACTTGTATTGGGATTACAGGCATTAGCCACCACACTTGGCCTCTTATTATCATTATTATTATTAATATATATAAATAAATATATATATTTATTTATTTATTGAGACAGAGTCTTGCTCTGTCAGCCAGGATGGAGTGCAGTGCCACAATCTCTGCTCACTCAACCTCTGCTTCCTGGGTTCAAGTGATTCTCCCACTTCAGCCTCCTGAGTAGCTGGGATTACTGGCGTTTGCTACCATGCCGGGCGTGGTGGCTCACGCCTGTAATACCAGCACTTTGGGAGGCCAAGACGGGCGGATCATGAGGTCGGGAGATCGAGACCATCCTGGCCAACATGGTGAAACCTCGTCTCTACTAAAAATACAAAAATTAGCTGGGAGTGGTGGCGCGCGCCTGTAGTCCCAGCTACTCGAGAGGCTGAGGCAGGAGAATCACTTGAACCTGGGAGGTGGAGGTTGCAGTGAGCCAAGATTGTACTATTACACTCCAGCCTGGCAACAGTGAGACTCCATCTATTAAAAAAAAAAAATGTTATGGGATGAAATTTTAAAAAGACCTTTGAAAGATACAAGATAATAGGATTCAATTCTGTATAAGGTAGAGATAAACTGTTGATTTGTACTAGTTTGATTTGTGAAATATTACAGTTAGGCTAAATCAAATAGGTGATGGGTAATTTGAGAATTGATTTCTAATGCTTTGTCCTAGATCATTCAAAATCTGATGTTCACATAACTACTTAGAACTCTTGACTAGTTGTCTGTGCTTTTTAAAAACCTTTACCTGGCTGGCTACAACTTTTCTACTGCCATAATTAAAATTGAAAACAAAAGAATTAGTCTCTTAGGAAAATAATTTACGAACACTATCTAAACATGCTAGATTTAAAACTACCAGTATTTACATGGTTAGAATTCATGAACAGTCTTCATTAGACTTACTGCTGAATGACCAGCATACAGTCGCTGAATTCATTGTGCATCTTTCGTTTTAAGGGAAGATTGTTTTGCTTGTATCTTTGCAGTCTTCTCTGAGATCTTTAATGTTACTAGAAGTTATAAAGTTTGGTTAATTTTCCTAATAAGCCTTTATCTGATTCTGTGGGCTATTTAGGTTTGGGATGGGATCTGTTGTCTTAATTTGGTCACCATTGGCTCTTGGCTTCAAAGTGGACCCTAAACTATATTCCTAGTCTGTCTAGTATTTGCCTTTTTTTTTTTTCTGAGATATGTGACCCCTGGGGAGGTTTCCCTTATTTTCAATAAGTTAATCTTTCTCTTTTAGGAAGAAAAGACAAATTTCTCATAAGGGAGGGATTTTTTCCTTTTTTGTTCTAGAGTGCCTCTCAAATTAACAATTTTGTTCATATCAAAAGTTGCCCATAATGATCACTGTAAGTCTCAAGTTATTCTTGGTGAAAATATGCCATTTAGAAAGATAAGTATCTGAATTGGAAGAAGCATGTTTCATGCTTGGAGAGGTTGTGGAGTTAGACTGACTTAAAAAGTCAGTTTTGTGCAGCCTGGGCAACATAACAAGACCCAGTTTCTATGGAAAATAAAAAAAAAAAATTAGGCAGGCGTGGTGGTGCACACCTGTAGTCCTAGCTACTCCAGAAGCTGAGGTGGATTGCTTGAGCCCAGGAGTTTGAGGCTGTGGTGAGCTATGATAATGCCACTGCACTTCCGCCTGGGCAAAAGAGTAAGACCTCATCTTTTAAAATATGTATACAGGTTTTTCTTCAAAAGATTCCAAAGGTACTGCTTTAAAAAATGTAAGATTTTCTAAGCAACAGGGCCGAGTACTTTGCTTTAAAGTTTTTGTGAATGCCTGGCTTGGCTATCTGGTTGCTTTTGAAATCAACATCTTACTAAGCTATTAATGCTTTTAAAATGTGTGCAGAATTACATATTTGTAAATTTAACTTGAGTCTGTCTAGGAAAGCATTAGCAAGACTTTTGTTTTTGTTTTTGTTTTTGGAGACAGTCTTGCTCTGTCGCCCAGCCTGGAGTGCAGTGCAGGTCACTGCTCACTGTAGCCTTCACCTCCTGGGCTCAAGCTATCTTCTCACCTCAGCCTCCTGAGTAGCTGGGACCACAGGTGTACATCACCACACCCAGCTAAGTAAAAAGATGTATTTTTCATAGAGACGGGTTCTCCCTATGTTGCCAGGCTGGGCATTAGCAAGATTTTACGGGAAATTTTTTATACCATTAGTAGAAAATAATAAGGAATCCCTTGCTGGTAAAATTTATATTGAAACTACTCTTAAACATATTTCTGTAAAATGACCAGAGATATTTAATTTACCTTTATATAATAAATAGAAATAAATTGAAATACATTATTAGGAGATTCAGATTTTTTAATTAGTAAATTACTTAGTGTGATGGCTTAAAGTTATTGAGAGGTAATTTTTCATCTTTGATTAGAAAAACTTAAAAATTGTATAATTTACATACACAAAGTATATATGAGCTTTTTATATTGATGAACTTTACAAAATGAACACACTTTTGTAACCACAACCCAGATCAAGATATCAGCTTCTCAGGAGCTTCCCTGTATCTGTCATATTCCTTTACATGAAAGGTAATTAATATTCTGACTTTGTAATTAGAGATTAGCTTGGCTTTTTTTTGAATTTTTATAAATCATAAAGTATATAAGACTATATGATTTATAAGTTTTTTCAAACTGGCTTCTTTCCCACAGCAGTATGTTTTCAAGATGGATATTTGGCTTACAGCATTTTTCATTTTCACTGAGGTTTAGGGTTTCATTGTGTGAATATCCTTAGTTTATTTCTCTCTTCTGCTGATGGACATTCAAATTATATCAACTTTGGTTTCTTACAAATAGTGCTGCTGTGATAATTCTCGTACATATTTTTTTGTGCATATATGTACACATTTCCATTGAGTGTATGCTCAGGGGTAGTATCACTTAGTCTTTGGGTTTATCTTCAGCTTAGTAGACACTTCCAAACAGTTTCCCATACTGTTTGTATTATATTATTATACATTTTTACCTGCAGTATTTTAGAATGTCAGTTGCTACAGATTTTTGCTTACACTTGGTATTGTCTTTTTTTAGATAAAAGTTAGTCATTTTGGAGGGTAGTAGTATGTCTTTGTGAAGTTTTGGTTGGTCTTTAGCCTATCTTAAAAATCGGTTTGTTTTTTTTTGATGAGTTGAAGTATTTTTAAAGAATATATTTTGAGTATGAGTCTTTAGTGGAACATGTGCATTGCTGATATTTTCTCCTACACTGTAGCTTGCATTTTCATTTTTAATTTATTAAATTTTTATTTTATTTTTTAAGAGACAGGGTCTCACTCTGTCACCCAGGCTGGAGTGCAGTGGCCTTATCATAGCTTATTGCAGCCTTGAACTCTTGGGCTCAAGCAATCCTCCTGCTTCAGCCTTCTGAGTAGCTGGGACTGCAGGTATGTGCCACCACACCTGGGTAATTTTTAAATTTTTTTGTAGAGACAGAATCTCACTATGTTGCCCACACTAATCTCGGACTCCTGGCCTCAAGCAGTCCTCCTGCCTGGATCTCCCAAAATGCTGGGATTACAGGTGTGAGCCACTGCACCAGTCATTTCCTTCTTTCCTTCTTTCTCTCTTTCCCTCTTTCCCTCTCTCTTTCTCTCTTCCTTTCTCTCTCCTTCCTTCCTTCCTTCCATCCTTCCCTCCCTCCCTCCCTCTCCTCCCTCCCCCTTCCCTTCCCCTTCCCTCCCCCTTTCCCTCCCTGCTTCCCTCCTTCCTTCTCTCTTTCCTTCCCTCCTTCTTTCCCTTTTTCCTTCCTTCCTTCCCTCCTTCCCTCCCTCCTTCCCTCCCTCCCTGTAATTGTAATGAAATTGTTTGTTTGTAATGAAATTCAGTTTTTTTATGTGCTGTGTATTAAATCTATGCCTAAATATCATGACAGTATTTATCTTGTCACTATATAAGCTTTATTATTTAAAATTTTATATATAGGTCTCTAATATATCTTATTTTTTTTCCCACCTTTTCTATGGCTTGTGGATAGATGTTATTCATTTTACTGATTTTGATTTTAACGGTAGTAGTCATAGAAAATCTATCGATGTGGCTTACTTATGAGAAAGCATTTTTATTTTTATATGTGATATTATAATTTCTAGTATGGCAACATTTTCTGCTAGTTATGATATGTGATTTTTACTCTGGCGATTCTTTAAGAGGAATTTAAAAACAGCTTTATTCCTGACTTTAGAGAAGGCAGTCAGTTTTACTTAATATGTCATTTTATGTCTTATTTGTTATGTTTTGTTTTTGAGGAGTCATACTGGTAGTTTAAAAATACTGAGTTTTATCATCAAATGCAGCTACAGTGTTTAAGCAGATGACTTAATCTCCATGAGGCATGAGGTGATTAAAAAATGTATGTATATGCTTTTTCAAATACAGAGTAAATTGCCTGGCAGACAAGAAGAGCTTCATAAATATTATTTAGTGCTTTTTTATTCTAGATTTTTGAAATAAATTGGACTCGACTTGATGCAAAGGATTTGTACTATAAGTTTATTATAAAATTATTAACCGCTAGCTTTTGTAAATAGTAAAATTGATTTGTCCATTATACATTTCTTTTTGTTATGCATAAAATATTTTAATTTTTAAGTACCAACATAGGATGGATTTTTAAATGCTTCCTCATGTTAATTTTTTAATAAACATAGAATGAATACTGTGTGAAATATTTTCCCACTTTACTGGCTCTGTTTTAACTCAGTAGACTCTATAGTTAGATTGTCTAGGTGCCACTTAAAAGATGGTAACTAGATACCAGAATGTGTTACATTATATGTTGATTGTCAGGAAGAACTGAATGCATGAATGCTTCCCTAAGACATTGTTAGCATGCCGTTGTCTTGATCTATAATTTTTTGTCTAAGTTGTGATAGAGCTCATTGGTCTAGTAAATTCAGCCAATGTCTTTATAATTCATTAGCATCTCTATATATTACCTATAAAATTTAAATTATAAGGCTATGAAAAAATTGTTTCATATGTATAATATGCCAAAGTTTTAGCATATGGTTTGGATTTTAAGCTGTTTTACTGAAACAAACTACCCTCATTAAATGGAATTCTTAGGTAGACATTACAGAGTAGTTGTAACTCTGAAGTTGAAAATGGTTTCATCTTCTTTTTAAAAAAATTTTATTATATAGGGAATCTCAACCACCAGCAGGATTTTAAAAAGGCTATCTAAATATTTGGTAAGTAAATATTCTCCATGTTAAATATTTTGCGTGTTACTTAAGTTTACACATATGCTACATGAATGACATTTACAATAATGAGTGTAAATTATAGTTATAATTAACATTTTAAATTTTACTTGGTTACTAGAATTTTTGTCTCCTTAAACCTATTCCAATCCTTTTCTCTCTTGTTCTTTATGTTGTGTCCAGAGATTCTTTCAGTGTACAGCCTTATTATTAAGAGTTCAAGGAAAGAAATGGTTTTAGTGAGCAGGAATGCTAATACTTTATGAATAAAACAGGATTTCCCCTACTTGAGATTTTGTAGTATTTCTTTTTTGTGAAAACACTAATACAGATTTGTTCTTTAGCCATCCATTGCTTGACTCCTCCTTGTATTTAGGTCCTGTTTGCTGCAACATGCCAACATGAACCAAATACTGTGGTCAGGGTCTATGCATTTCCTATTTAGATTATTCTTTGTTCCAAGCTTAAAATATGAAAAATTTTGTAGGTGTCTGTAGTTAAGAATTTCATAAACTTATGATTTCATAGATAAAGCTTTTACTTTTTTATTTTTGAGTGAAGGTAGGTGAGTCAATCTCAGAATGTATTTTACTTCAACTACATAGTATTTTATACCTGTGTACTATGGTGATTATAGAGATATAAAATGCTTTGGTTAATCATAATAGATTTTAAAGTTATTAAATATGCTTCAGAATGGGAAAGAAGTGCTGAGACATTGCATAATGAGGTGTCATAATATAGGCCTTTGCTTGTTTTTAATATAGTCAATAGCAGATTATTAAGGAGGAAATATTTAGTGATAAGCATTGGCTTCTTTTATTATACTTTTTAATGTGTTTGAAACAGCAAATATTTGACCAAATTATTTTTCTTAAATTTTATAGTAACTACAGGAGGTGCCTAAATGTTCAACAGTTATACTGTTCTGTTTACCGTAAATTTGTAATAAATATAAATACTTTTAGGAGCAAATGATGCCACAGAGATCTCTTAAACAGATTTTTACTACTTTAGAAGGTGGTAACTGATTTCTGGAGTTGTATTAAGTACAAAAGAGTAACTTATTGTCATTTTTTTCCCTATTGATGCGTATATTTGAGTTAGAGGGAAGCAGTCGTCTTTGTGTTATATGCTTGTCATGTATATTTCATCTTAGCAAATTTATTAATTTTAGTGACAGTTTTATTGAGATGAAATTTACATACCAGGAGATTTCATCTCTAAGTGTACAATTCAGTGATATTTTAATATATTCACCAATATATTAAACTACCAGTACTTTGTAATCTTAGGTTACTTTCATCATCCTTCTTCTGGACACCCTCTATCACCCAGCCCTAGGCAACCACTAATACACTTTCTGTTTGTATAGGTTTGCCTATTCTGGGCATTTTATAAAAACAGAATCATACAATATTTGTCCTTTTGTGTCTGGCTTCTTTCATTTAGCATGATATTTAAAGCTTCACTCATGTTGTAGCATGTATCAGTGTTTCATTCATTTTTGTGGCTGAATATTTCTTTGTATATCATTTGTGTATTCATCAGTTAATGAGTTGTATCCACTTCTTTTTTTGGCTATTAGGAGCGCTTTTCTGTGAACATTCTTATGTAAGTTTTGTGTAGATACGTTTTTGAGTATATATGGATGGGGTGGGATTGCTCGATAATATAGTAACTGTGTGTAACTCTTTGAGGAACTGTCAAAATGGCTGTACCATTTTACAATACCACCAACAGTGTATGAGGATTGTAATTTCTCCACGACCTCATAAACACTTATTGTCAGTCTTTTGTATTTCAGCCATTCTAGTAGGTATGAAGTTGTATCCCATTGTGATTTTGATTTGGATAATGACTAATGATAAGCATCATTTCACATGCTTATTGACCATATATCTTCTTTGGAGAAATACCTGTTCAACTCCTTTGCCCATTAAAAAAAAAGGATTATCTTTTTAATGTTGAATATTGTAAACATTCTTTATATATTCTGGAAACTAGTCACTTATCACATACATGATTTGCAAATATTTTCTCCTATGGATTATCTCTTTACTTTTATGATGGTGTCCTTTGAAGCAGAAAAGTTTTAATTTTGAAGTTCAGCTGATCTGTTTTTTGTTGCTTGTTCTTTTGGTGTTATATTGCAGATTTGTTTTTAAATAAATACTCACTGATAGCCTGGGTCTATGACAAAGTTTTAATTGTCGTAGGACTACGAAAAAGCACTGGCATTTCTTGTGTTTGACAGTCAAAGCCCAAAGGAGGCAATTATCCTTGTATTTGTGCTTCAGTTCCTCAGCTAATTGTTTTAAGCAAAACCTTATGTTTTGATCCCATGTGTTACTGTGAAAATATTAGCTGTGTGTGATATGTTTATTGATATTAGTCTTGTGAATTTATGTTTAGTTTTTTTTGGATTGAAGAAGGGAGGGGCCATCCTTAATAGATGTTATTAGTCCGTTCTCACGCTGCTAATAAAGACATATACCCAAGAATGGGTAGTTTATAAAGGGAAGAGGCTTAATTGACTCACAGTTCCTCAGGGCTGGAGAGGCCTCAGGAATCTTACAGTTGTGGCAGAAGGGGAAGCAAACACATGGTGACAGCAAGGAGAAGTGCAGAGTGAATCGGGGGAAAAGCCCCTTATAAAACCATCAGATCTTGTGTGAACTCTGTCACTATTATGAGAACAGCATGGAGGTCATCATCCCCATGATTCGATTACCTTGCACTGGGTTCCACCACAACACTTGGGGATTGTGAGAACTGCAGTTCAAGATGAGATTTGGGTTTGGACACAGCCAAACCATATCAATAGTTTATTATGACAATTACTGCATATTTTATTTCATAGCTTAAGAAACCATTGCTTTTTAGACTAAGGATTAGCAGGTTCTTTCTTGTGAAGAAGGAATAGATTTTGATAATCTCACTGATTTTAATCTTGTATAGATTATTATTATTATTGTTATTATTTTGAGACGGAATCTCGCTCTTTCGCTCAGGCCAGAGTGCAGTGGCGTGATCTCAGCTCACTGCCAGCTCTGCCTCCTGGGTTCATGCCATTCTCCTGCCTCAGCCTCCCGAGTAGCTGGGACTACAGGTGCCCGCCACCACGCCAGGCTAATTTTTTGTATTTTTAGTAGAGACGGCATGTCACCATGTTAGCCAGGATGGTCTTGATCTCCTGACCTCGTGATCCGCCCACCTCGGCCTCCCAAAGTGCTGGGATTACAGGTGTGAGCCACCACGCCCGGCCCAGATTATTTTTAAGCAATGATATTTTGGTGTTTTTGTAAACTTATGTATGGAATATGTAAGTTTTTCCTCTATAAGTAAATGTCTTTAATTTTTTTTTTTTTTTGAAATGGAGTCTCGCTCTGTTGCCCAGGCTGGAGGGCAGTGGCACAATCTTGGCTCACTGCAACCTCTGCCTCCTGGGTTCAAGTGATTCTCGTGCCTGAGCCTCCCGAGTAGCTGCGATTACAGGCATGTGCCACCAAACCTGACTAATTTTTGTATTTTTAGAAGAGACGGGGTTTCACCATGTTGGTCAGGCTGGTCTCAAACTCCTGACCTCAGGTGACCACCCGCCTCTGCCTCCCAAAGTGCTGGGATTACAGGCATGAGCCACTGCGCCCAGCCAGTGTCTTTAATTTTTAAGGTACCAATTTAGTTCCTTATTTTTTATCGTTATGTGACGTTATGTGATCAGTTGAAGGTGTATTTCATGTATTTTGACCTATAATGTTGTCTAGTTTAGTTTCTGGAGAAATGATGTGTAACAGTGGAATGTCACTTGTCTTCAAAGCATTAGCTTTCTGTGTAAGGTTGAGGTTGTAATATAAATGCGCTAGATGTGTTTTTATTAGGGGAATTGACTATTCTTACCTTTCATGTTATTTGACAGTATTCTTTGTCAACTTCAAATAACGGCCTATTTTGATGAGATTTTATAGTGCTAGGATCACTGATATTCTTGTTAATTGATTTAAAATCATGGTGTTCAATGGCTAACAGTCACTTGAGTGGCTATTAGATGGGTAATATTGTTCTCTTTTTTTTTTTTTTTTTGAGAAAGAGTCTCACTCTATCGCCCAGGCTGGAGTGCAGTGGCATGATCTTGGCTCACTGCAACCTCTGCCTCCTGGGTTCAAGCGATTCTCCTGTGTCAGCCTCCTGAGTAGCTGGGATTATAGGCGCATGCCATCATGCCCTGCTAATTTTTGTTTTTTTAGTAGAGATGGGGTCTCACCATGTTGGACAGGCTGGTCTCTAACTCCTGACCTCAGGTATCCACCCACTTTGGCCTCCCAAAGTGCTGGGATTGCAGGCATGAGCCACTGCGCCTGGCCAGATGGGTAATATTGTTCTACACATTGATATTCTTATGGTTTATGTTATAGTATTCATGGAAATTTAGCAATGGAAAAGGAAATGAAAAACTTATTAATGATGTTGTTAAATTTTCAATTGTAATGACAGTAAGGAAAAGACATAATTGAGAGCTACCTCCAATTGTTTATATCAAATGTGGTAATTAAGAGGATTTTGGTGACCTATTTATGGCTGAATTAAGGCAAAATAGCTTTTATATCCGATTCTTTCCTCTTCCCTTCTCTTGTTCTGTGTGCTTACTATCATAATAATTGAGTATACATTAATTTTCTTTAAGTATTTATATTTTAAATAAGGTTTTGATGTCAGTAGAGACTTTTTTTTTTCTTGAAGGTAAGTACCCTTTAAACCACTAATTTGTCACTAGAGTCTATAGTGGCTTCCATATATAATAGGTAGCACAGCTTCTCAGGTCATGTCCTGCTTTGCTGCTCTGCTGATCCATAATACACCTTGGAGATACTGGTTCTGGTTATATGAATAGAACAATTAAATTGTTCTTCATTAGATGGATCTTTGATTACTAATCTTACTCAGAAAGGCTCAACTGGACTTGGATTATTCTAATTGCCAATACTGTTTTTGCACAAATGTCTGCAAATCATTGAACAGTAATACCCCTTTTTCTTCCAATAAAGTTATTGCAGTAATCACATCATTGCAGAGAATATTTCTTAAAAGCTTTTTTTCAATATTTACTTCTTTAATGAAAAACTTAATCCAGATTAAGCCACATACATAGACGTCTTGACTTTATTATTTTGAATACCTGAGATTTCCAAACTCTCTTTAACTGTCTTCACACAATTTCTAGTCTGTCATTTTAATTAATTACAAATGTTCATTTCTTCTGCTTTTGTTTCCTCTTCATGTGCTGCCTAGCGTTGCTAGAGTTTCATCAGTTTCCTGCCTTGAGAGGTTTCTAGTACAAATTCACATTTTCCCTTCCTAGTTTATCCAGGTTCCTTCCTGGTAATTTTTATCTTTTTGATCTGTTTCATTCTGCATGTTAGTTATTTGGAACCATTCTACTGTGCTCAAATGAGCAGTCCTATCCCTAGTTCTCTTATTCCTTTTTCATTTCATATTTTATACCCTTTTTTCCTCAGTCTGTCTTAAAGAATAAAGTGTTTTCATTTCAAAAGCTTATTATCTCTGTTTTTAATCTTAGCCCTTCTTTCCTCTACTATTTTTCTTCCTCTTATGCTCCATGCTGGGTTCTCTGCCTTATCAGACTTAATCTTGAAAAGTACGTTACTTCCTTCCCATTATATCCAAGGTTGTTATAGTCCATTCTAGGTGTCTCCAATTTCTCAACTCTTACTCAATTACTTTCTGAAGTTTGACTATTATTTCTACTAGTGTTCTGCTTTCTTAAGTGTAAGTAAACACATTTCTTACTTAACTAGGTAGATAAACATTAGCTGGACGGATCTGGCCGTAAACATGCTATTATTTCCAAGATAAAACTGAGTTCCAAATGGCTAAATCTTTGTCTTTTCACTTTTCATCCATTCCTGTCTTTTTTAGCATTTGTTTTTTTGCTGCTTAACATTCACTTCTCCTTTGTCTTCTGTAATAAACCTTAATGGTTTTTCTCCTCTCTCTGGCTAAATGTTTGTTTTCTTTGTTACTGCTTTCTGCTTTTATATACCACTTATATATAAATTGGGTTGAAGCTTTGCTCTTAGCTCTTTTTCATTACACATCATTTTGAGGAAATGGTCTCGTGTTCATTATGTAGATTATCACAAATTTGATTACTCAGAAATACCACATTTTTCTTAGTGACCTGTTTTACCACTTTCTCAGTCGCCATGTCCTTAGCACCCCAAAATTGTTATTTCCCAGTGGAAAAGTTTGTCTTGTACAATGCTTGATACATGGTTGGAACTAAGTAAATGCTTTTTGAATCATGAACGAACTCCTTATCTGTCTTTTTTTTTCTTAAGATAATGGTTTTAACTGTCCACCTATTCTCATGTCACAAGCCCTGTAATATCTCTGACCACTTCTTGTCTACACTTGTTAATATTAGTTGTCATATTTTGGTCCTAAGTTTGACTAATGAGGAAGATGACATTTTTGTCTGCAGATGGTGGAAATAAAAATCACAGAGATTGTGATTTCCTTATGGTTTTGTGGGTAATGGTTGAGTTTAAACTTACAACGAAGTTTCTGGTGACATGTTTCCTAGTTTTCACAGAAAACATTCTTTTTTTTTTTGAGACAGAAAGTCTCACTGTGTCGCCCAGGCTGGAGTGCAGTGGTGTGATATGTCGGCTCACTGCAACCTCTGCCTCCTGGATTCAAGTGATTCTCGTGCGTCAGCCTCCAAGTAGCTGGGATTACAGGCGCCCACCACCACGCCCAGCTAATTTTTGTATTTTTAGTATAGACGGAGTTTCACCATGTTGACCAGGCTGGTCTTGAGCTCCTGGCCTCAAGTGATCCACCTGTCTCAGCCTCCCAAAGTGCTGGGATTACAGGCATAAGCCACCACACCCAGCCAAAAACATTCTTTATAATGATACAAGTAATATACCAGACAAGAAATTACTCAGTGTACTATGTGAGATTAAAAAAAAAAAAAAAAAAGACTGGAAGTGGAAGTGGGAGTACTTCAAATTCTTGTCTGATGAGGTAAAGATTTTAACTTGGTGGAAGGAATAGAAATCAAGGATGTGAGAAATTTTTCATTAATTAGAATTTCGAGATTCTTCTTTTAAGAATGCAGAGTGATGCTAGTGAAGTGGTTGAGTGAACCATCTTTCAGATAACAATTATAAGATCTGGACAAAATATTGAAAGAAAAACTTCAACTGTTTTAAAAGCAATGGAAAGTAACCAAAAAAGCAAAACCAGATGAGAGCCTCCAACTGCAATGTGTAATTATATGTTTGTGGCTTTCTTGCCTTATGGTGCATTTTTGCCTCCTATCTTTCAGTGGCATAGGAAAGAAGTTAGGGGTAGCCTGGCAGTTTCCCCTGGAAATTTACTCAGGGGAATCATGGAAGCAATAAGTAAGATCCAAAATCTGAGTGTAAACTCTGTCCAAATCATGGCTAATCACGAAACTATACATGCATAGGGGAGACCCCAGGGGACCCAGTGTAAAAACAGGCAGAAACAAGAGCGGAATCTGCTCCTGAAAGAATTGAACCCTGTGAAATTTGTGATTGCTTCTTTTTTTGACAGTACATTTCTCAACTTGCATGCAATTTGCGTGGCCAACAGCTGGCTTGAGGTATCAGAGCACAGAACATATTGTTGACAGAATAGTTAAAATTTAGGGAACAAACACTGAAAGCAAGATAACATCAGAGGATGTAGGCCACACATCTCAGTATAATCTCTGCCCATTTCCTTCACTGACCACCAGACTACCCAGGTGCAGAGGGGATGCCCTGGGCATCAGGTTAGAAGAAGGAAGCAGCTGGAAGGTGAAAGAACTAAGCAAAATCATTGTTGCTTACTACAAGGGAGACACACAGTAAGCCCTCACTTAACGTTATTGATAGGTTTTTGGAATCTGACTTTAACTGAAACAACGTATAACAGAACATTTTTTTCTCATCAGTTGTATAACAAAGCAGTGTTAAAGGAAACGACAGTATTCAAGGACCTTGCTGTTTGTTGTTTTGCTTCAAGTTGCTGTTTCCAAGACCTATCGATGGTATTAAGTGAGGACTTACTGAAGTTTGCAGTTTGAGTCCATACAAGCCCATTAGAATCATACAACATGAAAACCAAATGGTCCTTTGAAAGATTGCGACAAAATCCGGTTACTGTAACTTGCTATTTACAATGTGTATTTTCAACTAAAAATTATTAGATATGCAAATAAAGTGGAAATATGACTCATTTTCAGGTAAAGAAAATCATTCAATAGAAATTAACCCCAAGTATAGCCAGATATTGGATTTAGCAGGCAAAGATTTTAAAATAGCCCTAAATATAATCAGAAGAATTTAAGGAATCCTATGTTCAAAGGATTAAAGAAAAATACAGTCACCCCTCTGTTTCCATGTTTCTGCATTTGCAGATTCAACCAACCGTGGATCAAAAATAGTTGGGAAAAAACATAATAAAATTTACAGTACAGCAATAAAAAATAATGCAAATAAAAACAATAAAGTCTTGTTGAGTGAATAGATAGGAGATCAAAACAGAGAAACAGATACTGTAAAGAAGAAGCAAAAGAGAATTTTAGGGTTGAGATCAGTAACTGGAATGAAATTTTTATATTTTATTTTATTTTATTTTATTTTATTTTATTTTATTTTATTTATTTTATTTTATTTTATTTTATTTTATTTTGTGGCGGAGTCTTGCTCCGTTGCCCAGGCTGGAGTGCAGTGGTGCGATCTTGGCTCACCACAACCTCCGCCTCCTGAGTAGCTGGGATTACAGACATGCACCACCATGTCTGGCTAATTTTTGTATTTTTAGTAGAGACAGGGTCTCACCATGTTGGCCAGGCTGGTCTTGAACTCCCTCCCGACCTCAGGTGATCTGCCTACCTTGGCCTCCCAAAGTACTTTGATTACAGGCGTGAGCCACTATGCTCGGCCAAGCAAAACAATTGTTTGGAGATGGCAAAAGAATCAGTTAAAGTTAGATTAATAAAAGTCATCTATTTGAAAGAGAAAGAATGGAGAAAAATAAGCAGAGTTTGAGAGACCTTTGGGGTAATACAATGTTTGAACATGCATCTAAATGGAGTCTCAGATGGGGAATAAATAATAGCTGAAAACCCCCACAACTTTGGTGGAAAGTATCAATTTACATATCCAGGAAGCTCAGCAAACTTCACGCAGGATAAACACACACAAAAAACAGATGTTAGCACATAAGTGGTCAAATTGCTCAATACCAGAGAATTTCTTGAAAGTAGCCAGAAATATCTTACCAGAAACAATGGCGACCTCTAGCCATGGATATGGTATATTCAGCTGAAGGGCAAAAAGCTATCAAATAAGAATTCTATGTTCAGCTAGAAGTGAAGGTAAAATAAATACATGTTCAGATAAACCAAAACTGGGAAATTTTCACCAGCCAGCCACCATGGCAAGCATTTCTAAAGGAATCAGTTTCAAGGGAAATGGCACCAGATGGCAAGTACCATCTACAGGAGGAAATCAACATCAAAACTAGTAAATACATAATTTACTCTAATTTTTATAAACTATATTTTTCCTTATTTTAAAAACAAGTACCTATGACTTGAAGCAAAAATTATGATGCTGTATTGTTGGGTTTATAATGGAGTTTGGGAATTTACATATTGTACAGTTTTTAATATGTAATGACATACAAATTAACGTGTTAATAGTCTTCAAACTTATGAACATGGTATATCTCATTAAGGTTATTGTTTAATTTTAGTAATGTATAATAGGTTTCTAAAAAACTTAAAAATGTAAAATATGTACAAAATAAAATTTGCCATTTTAGCTGTACAATTTGGTGGCACAGTTACATTCACAGTGTTGTTCGTTCATTACTACTTTTTCCAGAACTTTTCTATCATTCCAAACAGAAACTCTGTACCTACTAAGCAGTAATTTCCCATTTCCCTTCCCCGAGTCCCTGGCAGTGTCTAATCTACTTTCTGTCTTTATGAATTTGGCTATTCTGTATTTCATATATAGTAGTCCCCCTTATCCACAGTTTTGCTTTCTACAATTTCAGTTATCTGTGGTCATCCATGGTCTGAAAATAGGTGATTATAGCACAATAAGATGTTTTGAGAGACCACATTCATATAACTTTATTACAGTATGTTATAATTGTTCTTTTTTATTATTGTTGTTAATCTTTTACTTTGCCCAATTTACAGATTAAACTAATGAGTATATATGTATAGGAAAAGACATAGTATATATAGAGTTTGGTTCTATCTGTGGTTTCAAGTATCCACTGGGGGGTCTTGGAACATATGCTCTGTGGATAAGTGGGGGACTAGTGTACTTCCTGCCCTACCCCTTGGTTTGGAATCGCTGCTTTATGAATATAAGGGCAGTCTGCCTGTGATGTGACTCTCCGTTGATCACCTGGGTGTATGAATTAATTGCCGTCTATAAAGAGTCTTGGAATGACTATTGAGTTTACTCTCTGTATGTATACATACAACAGTATGGCTACTGTTGTAGCTGATTTGGCTATGGTACTGTAGTATCTTATTTGCTCCAAAGAGATGGAGTAGTGATGAAATCTGGTTTACTAGGTGGAAGCTAGTGTAAAAATGGGTACTCTGTTTTATTGAATTAGCTTGATTGGAAAAAGTGAAGTGCTGATGGTTTTGAAAATATGATGATAATGATGTCATCCTTCTGGTTTAAATATTTTGTAGCACTTGTGGTAGATTGAATGCTGGTGTCGGTAGTAAAGTCATGCTGCAGTTATAGTCTGAACCAGCCGTACTGTTTTGGGTAGTAACTTAGACAGTAGAGAATACCACTTTTCTAGGCAGGGCTCCTCACCTCTCCTAGGGGGCCATTTCACTGCATCTGGGAACGAATATACAGAGAGGAAGTAGCTAGATCCTAATTTCTACAAGTTATGTCAGTTGGGGAACAGTTGTGGTTGTCAACCTGTGTTAGGGCTGTATTGGTTTTGCTTTCAGTTGTGCTATAAAGTGGAAAAAATTGAATTGTTTATTTATCTCTTATTGTGAAACTTTCCTGTGGCCCGTAGAAGTGGCATAGCAAGCTGAACATAGCTGGGTTTGTTCTTCATTGCAAGATCCTACCCCCACCTCCCTTTCTTTCCTGCCTGGTTTCTTGTGTCCATACTGCAAGCTCTTTTTCCCAGTTAGAAGTAAGTTAGTTCACTCTTAATAGAGCTGATTTACAAAGGAGTTTTATGTGTGTCATACTGTTTGATTCTCTGAAAGGTAGATATGGGACTGTGGTAACAATCCAGCATGATGTTAACTGTGCTCTCATTTTTAAATGTGCAAATGGATGTGTGTGAAATGGTGGTTTGTCTGATACAATATTGGCTGCTAAGACATGTCTGACCTAAAGCCTAGATGTGTTGGCTTCTTAATAATGCTGGATGATGTATATCTGGATCATTCTTTTTAATTGACCGAGATGATGCGTATCTTCTACCTCTTGAGAGTTAGGAATGTAAAGGCAAGTGAAAAATTTATTAGGTGCTCTTAAAAGATGAAAATAGATGTGCTCCATCACTAGTATAGTTTCTTTTTGACCACTATGTCAACCTGTTTAGAAAGTATATTTTAGGCCGGGCGCGGTGGGTGGCTCACGCCTGTAATCCCAGCACTTTGGGGAGGCTGAGGCGGGCGGATCACGAGGTCGGGAGTTCAAGACTAGCCTGACCAACATGGTGAAACCCCATCTCTACTAAAAATACAAAAATTAGCTGTGCGTGGTGATGCGTGCCTGTAATCCCAGCTACTTGGGAGGCTGAGGCAGGAGAATCACTTGAACCCAGGAGGCGGAGGTTGCAGTGAGCTGAGACTGCATCACTGCACTGGCATGGCAACAGAGACTGGCAACAGAGCGAGACTCCATCTCAAAAACAAAACAAAACAAAACAAAAAACAAAGAAAGTATATTGTAAACATCAAATTAAAAGAATTTCCTGAAGTAACTTTTTTTTTTTTTTAGTAGGGGTGGGGAAGATATGAGTAGAAGAGAAATGAATTGGAAACTGAGTACCACTACCCTTTTTCTTACCTTCTATCCAGAAATCTTTCTTAAATTCCACAGTATCAGTGTAACATCTTCTATCTTTTGAGCTGTCTTTGAGATTCTTTACTTTGTCTCCAGACTGTTTGTTAGGATTCTACTAGAGAAGTTGTTTTCAGATTTTAATTTCTCTGCTCCATTTTAATCTTCTAATTTTTTAATGAAAAAAATCCAGTTTTATTGAGTTCTTTTTTTTTTTTTTTTTTTTTGAGACAGAATCTTGCTCTGTCACCCAGGCTGGAGTGCAGTGGCACGATCTCAGCTCACTGCAAGTTCCGCCTCCTGGGTTCACGCCATTCTCCTGCCTCAGCCTCCCGAGTAGCTGGGACTACAGGTGTCTGCCACCAAGCCCGGCTAATTTTTTTTGTATTTTTAGCAGAGATGGTGTTTCACCGTGTTAGCCAGGATGGTCTCGATCTCCTGACCTCGTGATCCGCCCGCCTCGGCCTCCCAGAGTGCTGGGATTACAGGCGTGAGCCACTGCACCCGGCCTATTGAGTTCTAATTAATGCATAATTTGTTGAGTTTTGACATATGTGTGCACTCATGAAACCATCGCCACAATGTATATATCCAATGAATATATACATCACCCTCAAAAGCCTCTTTGTAATCTCTTCCCTCCCCACTTCGCAGGCAACCACTGATTTGCTTTCTGTTACTGTAGGTCAGTTTGTATATTCTTGAATGTTATGTAGGTAGAATCGTATAATGTGTCTCCTCTTTTGTCTGACTTCTTTCAACCCTAGCTCAATATATTTGAGATTTGTCTATATTGTTGGATGAATGATCAAAACTTTGTTTTTGTTTTTTTAACTAGGGAATAGTATTTCATTTTTAGTATATAGTACAATTTATTTTTTGCCCGTTTCCATTTAGCTATTATTGCTGGATTGGGTTATTAACAGTTATTGACTATTATGAATAAAGTGGTCACAAATGTTGGTGCATGGTTTTTTATGTGGACTTGTGCTCTTATTTCTGCTATAAGTGGAATGGCTGATTCATATAGTAGGTGTATGTTTACCTGTATAAGACACTGCCAAACTTTTCCAGTTTGTATCAGTTTATATTACCACTTGCAGTGTATGAGCATTCCAGTTGCTTCACATCCTCAGAATTCTTGGTATGGACAGTATTTTAATTTGATTTGTTTTAGTAGCTGTATAATAATGTCTTATTGTGGCATTCATTAATCATTAGGAAAATGCGAATTATGTTGAACATCTTTACCTATGCTTGTTTGCCATTCACATCTTTTTCTGTTGAAGTATTTTCTCGAATCTTTGCTTATTTATTTATTTATTTATTTATTTATTTATTTTGAGTAAGAGTCTTGCTCTGTCTTCTAGGCTGGAGTGCAGTGGTGTGATCATAGCTCACTGCAGCCTTGAACTCCTGAGTTGAAGTGATCCCCCTGCCTCAGCCTCCTGAGTAGCTGGGACTACAGATGTGTACTACAACACTTGGCTGTTTTTTTTTTTTTTTTTTTAAGGATTTTTTTAAAGAGATAGGGCCTGACTGTTGCCCAGGCTGGTCTCAAACTTCTGGCCTCAAGCCATCCTTCCACTTCAGCCTCCAGAAGTGCAGGGATTACAGGCTTGAGCCACAGTGCCTAAATTTTTTCATTGTATTGTTTATCTTATTATTGAATTATAAGAGTTCTTTCTATGTGCTAAATACTAGTCCTTTGGATAATTACTTGCAGATTTTTTTCAGTTTGTGGTTTGCCTTTTTTTCTTTACCCATGTCTTCTCAAGTTCAAGTCTTTTATTTTGATGAATACACATTTATAGTTTTTCTATTTCATGCTTTTTGTGTTGTATTTTGGCAGGCCAAATAATGACCCCTGAAAGATGTCCATATCCTAATTTCCAAAAGCTGTATATATGTTACCTGATATGGCTCCAGGAACTTTGCATATGTGATTAAGTTAAAGATTTTGAAATGAGGAGATTAGCCAGGATTGTACAGGTGAGCCCAGTGTAATCAGAGAGTCCTTGTAAGAAGGAGGCAAAACCAATCAGGGCAGAAGAGATGAATGACTGCAGCAGAGGTTAGAATGATGTGCTTTGAAGATGAAGGGAAGGGGCCATGGGCTAAGGCCATGAGATAATAAATTTGTGTTGCTTTACACCAAGTTTATAGTAATTTCTTACCACAGCCCATATAGATTTTGCCTGTAAGTGGAATGCCGCTGTAACAAATACCTAAAAAGGTGAAAGTGGCTTTGAAATTGGGGTATTGGCAGAAGCTGGTAGAATTTTGAGGAATGTAATGGAGAAAACCTAGGTTATCTTGAATGTACAGATGGTAGAAATACAGATGTTAAAGGCTCTGCTGGTGAGGCCCCAGAAGGAAGTGAGGAGCACAGTAGAGAAAATGTGTATCATCTTAGAGAATACCTAAATCATCATAAAGAGACTGTTGGTGGAAATGTGAACATTAAAGGTGCTGCTGCTTGTGAGGGCTTTGAAGGAAATGAGGAAGATGTGATTGGAAACTGAAGTGAAGGAGATCCTTGTTTAGATTGTAACAGAAAGCTTACCTGAATTCCGTCCTGTAGTTATGTGACTAACTCTCCTGTGTTGCCTGGGTATAGCAGCGATCATTTATACATACATTTGCAGTTCTATTCTGTACTTGTTATAAAGTAGTTTTAATTAAAGTGACAGATTTATGTTTTTATAAATTAAATTTATATTTAAAAAATCAGTATTTAGAACAAATATCTTAGTGGACTATATTCTTGAGATATTATTATTAAAGTCTTTTTACAGCTTCCTTTCGAATAAATGGATATGTAATTTAAACCTTTAATTTCTGAATTTCCTGATGACTTTTCTTTAAAAAGAATAATTTTTAAAAACACATTTTAATTTATAACTAAAATGGTTATTTAAGGAAGCACATATATTAGTTTTATTTAGATATATGCTTTTTTATTATTAATTTGGAAAGTGGAGGTGCATTGTTTGGTAGAATAATTTTAAATGGTAGCTCTTGTTAATGGCTAATATTTATTAGTGGATACAACTTACAAATATCTGTACATTCAGTCTTTATCCTTATCTTCCATATCTTTTTCTTCTGCATTCTAGGTTTTTTTGTTTGTTTTTTGGAAGGAAGATATATAAAGTAATTATTACTACATTTTTAGCTATTGCCAAGTTGAAAGTCAGTGTTTAATTTTTTTTAAAAAGGGCTATTTAGTGTGGAATTCCTAAATATTATAGTTCCCTCTTCTGTCCTTTCAGAGCTATTGCACCCTGTTAAATTTTTTTTGCATTCAGTTCAACCAGTGTTTGAAAATTACCAATAGACTTAAAGTACTTCTCTGGAGTTAGAAGAGCTCCTATGTCTGATACTATATTGCTAGTATTTCTATTCAGGTTGGAATTTGGAATAGTCATTATCAAAAGTTATTTGTAGGCAAAAGAAAACAAAAAGAAAAAAGTTATCTGTAGGAAATATTGGAGATTGGGGTACAAGGTAAGTGACACAGTGAAGAAACACAGACAATTTCAGAATATGAGACACCTAACATGGTTTCTGCAAGGTATTGGCATGGGAAAAAAAAAAGGGGGCTTAGGGAGTTACTCTCCAGTAAAAGAGATATAAGAAGCAGTACTATAGTTATATACAAAGGGTAGTTCTTTGGATTCTGTTTAGATCAAATTAACTAGAAAATACATATTTAAAATAAGATGGGGAATTTGAATATTGACTGGTATTACTTAATATCGTGGAAATATACTTATTTTGAATGTGTATAGTGACTTTGTGAGTATGAAAGGCAGTGGCCAAATTATTTAGTGATACATAATGATGTATATGGATGAGGGAAGTAATGACGTGATGTCTGGAATTTACTTTAAAATACCTTGGAAAAAATGAATAAAAGATAGATAAAGCAATATTGCTAATATTTCAGTACCTGTTAAATATAGGTGACAGTATATATATAGAGGTTCATTATACTCTTTTCTCCACGTTTTGAAAAATCTCATTTAAAAATTCAAAAAAATTCTAAAAAATATTTTTTCTTTTAGAAACTAACACATGCTGAAAAAATTCAAATTTTGTTCATTGACCACGTTTTTGCTGCCACCACTCTTTCAACATTTAAAAAATTGTTCTTAAATCTTTAAAAATTCGATTTACATTTTCATTAAGAAAATGAGGCATTTCCTGGCCTTCATCCTTCCTCTTGTATTTTTTCTCCTTACCTGCTGCCACCATCTACTAGAAAAATATTTCTCTTGTGTTTTCTGTACCTTCTCCTTGAAATATAAAAGTTCAGTGAAGGCAGGAGAGATTTTAGCCCGTTTTTGTATGGCTGCATCTTCCTTATCCATACCTGCATAGCATGTGGTAGGTGCTGAGTAAATATTTGAATGACTGAATGGATGACTGAATAGACTGAATGAACCAGAGTTCTGGAAGACATGGGGTGACGTGGGGTTTTGGTTAAGGACAGAACCAAGGAGAACCCCTTTGAAAATTAACTCTGTGGGATTTACAGGGGAAAATGTGGGCTACTACATAAGAAATTAAGATAAGAAATCATCTTTCCTGTTTGACTGTAAAGCCTTAATATTTCAAGCATTTAACATATTCTCAGCATAAATAATTAAGTTTTTTTTTTCTTTTTTCTGAAACAGTCTCACTCTGTTGCCCAGGCTGGAGTGCAATGGTGCAATCTTGGCTCACTGCAACCTCCGCCTCCCAGGTTCAAGTGATTCTCCTGCCTCAGCCTCCCGAGTAGCTGGGATTACAGGCATGCACCACCACGCCTGGCTAATTTTTTGTATTTTTAGTAGAGACGGGGGTTTCACCATGTTGGCCAGGCTGGTCTCAAACTCCTGACCTCAGGAACCCACCTGCCTCAGCCTCCCAGAGTGGTGGGATTACAGGCGTGAGCCACTGCGCCTGGCCAGTAATTAAGTTTTTATACTGTAAGTTCTCTAATTGTCTTTAATGTATTCTTGAAAGTGTTTTTCCTCCTAATTTATTTATTACTGCAAGGCAATCCGTTCTTGACGTTCTATTTAAAGTTTATGTATTTCTTCTCAGGAAAAAAAATTACTTAAAACTAGTGGTTTGTACAGGCAAGATGAGTTTTAGAAGCTGTTCTTATAATTTCTTTATATGTTAAACATATATAATGTCACATTTCCCTTTTCCTAACAACTGATCTTCTTTCTTTTTCAACGTGTATTTATAAGCTAGATTTTTAAATTTTGCTCCATGGACTGCTGTAGTTGTTCTACTACTTAAAAAAAGAAAGATGTTAGTATTGAACACTATTATGAGACACAGCTGATAACAATTGTACTCAACAATGAAGATGGCTAAAAATTGGGTTTTAAAAATGACAGTGAAAATTCAGAAGCATTTTATACTTGCTATTCTAAAGTGAGTATTTTTCTAATCTCTGCTTTAAAATTACTGAAGTCCTTTTAATGACCAACGCTGTATTTTAAGGAAAAAATGTGAGCAAAGATTTTTAGTGGTTCTAAATTTGTTTTGCTCTCTGGATCTCTTTAAACTTTTAAAAATTATTGAAGACCCCGAAAAGCTTATATCTACAGGCAAGTGCCACCATGCCTCAGTAATTTTTGTATGTTTTGTGGAGACAGGGTTTACCATGTTGCCCAGGCTGCTCTCATACTCCTGGGCTCAAGCAGTCTACTTGCACCCAACTCAGCATCCCAGAGTTCTGGGAGCCGGATTCTTATTTGATACATTTTTGCCTTTAGGGGAACTATAAAAATTAGCTTATGCTTATTTATGCAAATAAATTTGCGCATTGAGGAAGGATGTCTCTTGTTCAGGGTTGTGTTTGTAGATTTCACATCTTTTAGACTACCATTTAAGAGAAGTGATCACCTTGTATCTTAAGGAAATGAAAATCATTTGATAGAAATGGATTGTTAAATATTTTTAAAACAAGTTTTGACAGTTACTTGCAATTAAAGGGGAAAGCAACTTTAAAATGCGTTAGTTAATTGAAGAAATACTCAAGATCCTTAATTGTTGTTAGTGAGCAAGTATTAATGTTCTTTCCTCTTTGAAAACGTATCTGTACCTAGATACAGTTAATTATAAACTTTTTCATAAACAATATTATGCTTCTTTTTCTTCTAATTTTTAAACCTTATCTTTGTTGGTTTGCCTTCCAGCTCCATCTATCTGCAACCTAAGAATCAACAATACTGTACATCAAATTAGCTGATGTGGAAGGAAAATGATAAATAATGAAAATACGTCATATTGCTTATACTCTAAGTTATAATTAATATAAGATCCAAGGGATATTGGTGTGGGGGATGAGGAGGAAGGAACATTGCAAGTCAAGCTATTTCACAAGTATTCTATACCTTTGAATCTTTTATTTCATAGTTTTCTTTAGAAACAATAGTGATGCAGACTGAATAGCTAGTAAGATAACTTTCATTAATAGCAGTATGGCAGGGATTTTTAATTGATGCTTGTTGGTAATATTAGACACATGATTTATTTATAGGCTTTTAATTAGAAAACTAATACAAATATCAAATTGTTATGGACAGGTTATACATTTCTTGGCAACACAAATCCTACCAGGTTTTAATGCCTGGTACTTGTTTTTACATTAGCATGAGGTATTAATTTTTTCATTACTACTCTTAGCTTCCCTAGCTTACCCATTTGCTAGGAGTACATAGCAGCACTAGGACATTTTTCGCTAACGTGGCTGGCATGCATCTGAAAATGTGACAGAGCAGGGGTATAGCTAGATTTTAGAAGTTCTTTTGCTCATTTAAGAAACTTAAACTTCAGATTTGATAGTACTTCAGATTCTACATAATGTGCTCTTTCGATGAATAGCTGTGTAGCAGCAGCACAGGAAAAGCAGAGTTCTTGGCAATACCCAGCTCAATTGCATCTGCAGATGAGGATTTAAAATTCTATGCAGCAGACAGTACCTCCAGCAGGCGAGTAAAAGGTTACTGCATTATTTTTCTTGTTTGTTACCATAGCCTTTATCTACCAAAGGATTTTTTAAAAATTGAATGTGAAGTGCATGCCTGTTTTTAGATATTCTGGAAATTGATTTAAGTATAACATGAATATCAAAAGGGCAGTGCAAGGTGAAGGCAGAGGCAGTGCTGGATCTTTTTAGCTTTAAACCAGGGAAGAAATTGAGCATGTTACATACACAAAGAAGAAACCTTTCAGTGTCACAGACAATGGGAAGTTTTAAAATACGTATTTTAATTCAAGGTGTTTATTATTTAGTTTTAGACTATCTTCCCCAAAAAGGGTGCTCTTACATTAGCAATCATTGGTCTATGAATGTTCATTTAAGTTACAGTAATTTGAAGTATGATTATTTGTGAAGACTATAAAGTATTTGTATTAATGCGACCCTCCCTTGTCCTGGAAATTGTAATGTGGATTAATTACTTGGTATAAACAAATATCTTTGTGCATTATTGGCAAAGGTAGAATGCTTAAGTATAAAAGGTATAGTATAGCTAGCATACTTAATATTGTTGCTTATGTTTTCAGGGTGGTTTGTGGTTTTTAAAATAAACTTTTAAATGAAATGCAGACAAGTAAGTGGGAGAAAATTCAGTATCAAAACAATGCGGTTTTTGATGGCTTTTTACTTGTGGTCAGTACCTACCTATATAGCCATATGTCCTTTTTTCTCATTAAAACTCTTCTCACATTTATGATAGCAGGAGCCTCCTTGGATTATCCAGCTTGTTTATTACATCATTATCTGCACCAGTATTTTTGCTATAGATTTTTATTGTTCATTACTTCTCAAGTCTACATAAAGTATCCAGAGGGAATTTTTGCTTGTATATCTTATTCAGTTACCCTTCTACCCTCTTCCATCAGTCCTCAAAGATTTGTATTAGCTACTGTCTACATTTTGTTTATTTAAAAAATACTTAGGCCTATATTTTTGTATTGTAGATTGAATAATAAGATTGAAAACAATTCTGTAAATTAATCTATAGTATAGAAGTAAAATTTGTTGATTGTTCTTACTGTGAGTATTTGGCAGGCTTCTTGAATTGTAGAGTCATAAAAGGTCAGCAGTTCTGATTGGTAAGTTAAAGAATCCATCCAGTAATTTGCTCCCTGTTGTTTCTCAGAGCAATGCAGCAGCAGTTCTTTTCCAGATATTAAACGGTTCTTGAACAGTGTGTGTGGAGACGGGGAGGGGTGGAGCTCATTCCTGTTGGTTGTTGAAATCGTGTGCATTTACAGAGGGAACAGGTTGGATAGGCTGAGCTGAAGGAGTAGGCAAACAGATCTAAACTGATGGAAGACAGAAAGTGGTTAGTATAATTTTGGGGTGTCTTGAGTTTGCTCCTTTGTTAAGTACTTGGGCTTTAATATAAAACAATTTAAAATATTAAAGCACCTTACCTTCTTTCTAAAGAGTAGCTGGGAGACTTCTGTTTTTAATATTGAGTTTTTCTTGGCGATGAGTTTGTGGCTGGCATCTTCTGTAGCAAAGCTGTTGTTTTATTCTTTTTTAGTAGTGTTTCTTTCAGCCAGAGAGCTACAGAATGAGGCAGTTTGACAATTTTGAGTATATATGTGACATCACCAGTTCTGATTTTTTAAGTCAAATTCTCATCTAATGAGCAAGTCAATGTGTGGCTGTGGCTGCAGCATTATTTCTTCTTTAATGAAGAGGTTGAGCCGTTCGACCTGCTGCTCCGATTTGTTCTCTTGTAGCCATACATCAGACCAGTTGCAGAGATTATCCATCGAATGTCCCAGGCAACCAAAGGTAACTACATAGATTTATTTCAAATAAAAATATGCAATGAAAATGGATGCATTATGACTAAGACCAAATGATTAAAAATAAAAGACCAATTAAAGATGTTCTTAGCAGTTTTCTTGACCTTGCAGTAGATATCCAATATCATTTTGTCATCATCAGATTGTGTAGCAATGGAAATGCACTGCAGTAATTGATTTTGTAATAGGATCAGGTGATTTACTAGCTGCACTGACAACCACTTGCTTGCTTGCTCTGAGCTGTGGAGCACTCTAATGGATGTTGTGATTTCAGCCTGGAGTTTATGTGAGACTGCCGGCCACTTAAAGCAGCAGCACTTATTTTAAGGATTAGATTAGTTTTTCTTTCTTGTTTTCTTTGTTTCAAGTTTTGTGAGTAGCCTCAGTAATTTTATGGTTAAGTTGTATGCCTTCATGAAATTTTAGAGATTATATATTATTTCATTCATCAATTCATAGTCTTTCTGCTGCATATTCCTAGCTCAATATCAACATATTCTGGTATTGACCATGAGAGCATATCTCTAAAATATGAGAGTTATTGGTAACTATGCTGTGTTATCTAAATGAAGTGGAATATTCCTCACATTCGTAGATTTCATTCGCTTCAGACTCTAGCTGTAATTAGAATGATGGTAAGGTTCTTGATCTCTTGAGTTGTACTGCAGTTGTTTTGCATCCTTTTTTGGTCTTTTACTTTCTTAGTGGTTTCATGGGTAAGGCACCATTTAGGAAATATGAGTTGTATTACTTCTAAGGGATACTGATGAGGATATATAAAGCTATTTTAAAGTAGTGTTTAAGGATATAGCAAATTAAAAATAATATCAAGTATTATAAATTTCGAAGTGATTATTTTAAAATAATTTTTGTTTTCCTTTTCTATGCCTTTTAAACAAATAATTGGTTCAAATATAGAAGTGTAGGAATATTGCTAACTGTAAAATAGAACTACTGTCATAGAAACTCAGATGCTGTCAAAGACTTTGATTACTTAAAAGTTTTGCTGATGGTGTTAGATTAGAAAAGAAACTCTCTTCCACTCCCTTTCTCACCAATACCTCTACCTCATGTAAAGTGTTTTATACCGACTCCACCACATAAAAATACTGAATTCTTTATCATTCCCTGTTTCTGTTCTTGCCATGATAGAGACACCATTTCTCTCAACCACATGTAAAAACATTTACAAAAATTAAATAAGATTAACAATTTACTGTAGTAGAAACGGGGCATAAAATTGTCATCACATGTGGTATTCAAATCACCATGTTAAGAGAACTTTCCTTTTTGATGTACTCAAATAGTCACTCGTAGTGTTTGAAGCCTTAGTGTTTCTAGAAAGTTGAAAATATTATCTGTGCTAGTCTGCACATTTCCTTTAATTCAGATACTTTAAACATTAATTATGGAAAATTGAAAATAATTTAAACACTAGTATTTGTAATCTTTTATTATTCAACAGGTAAAAAGTTTATAGACTCTCTTGACTTCCAAGAAAAAAACCCTTCTGTGAACACTGATGAACATAAGCATGTTAATATCATTTAGGATTCGGTCAAGGGTGTGTCTGAATTTCATATATATTGAAAATGTTTAATGATAGGCCACCAGCAAATTAATCATGGATATGTTTTACTGGAGTGCCATATATGACAGCTTCTTTTCATGATGGGTTCAGCAAATAGGAAACGAGGAAGTAAACACCAGAGTGTTGACTACTTTTTATAAAAGTTAGAAAGATAACTATGATTGGTCTGTGATTAGACAGTATTTTATGTAAAATAAATGGGCAATGTGAAGTTCTAGCCTCAGTGGAGCTGCCTTTTCTAAAGAGCCCTGGATCGAGCATTAAAAGAGTTGGATTTAATTTGGCTCTGCCATTAATCTATTTGATAACCTTGATCAAATTATGTATGAACATTTTAAAGTCCCTTAAACATGCTCTTAAAATGTCCATTAAAAAGATTTCAATTTACCCTTACCAGTGGGAAGTATTAGAATACTTGACCTTGAAGCTATAGAAGTTAGAGTTAGGAAGAAGGATGAAGTTTCTTAAAGAATCAAGTTGTAGGTGATGTTAAAACCTCTCCTTTCACTTTTTATGTCTTTTTTTGGGGGGGTGGGTGGGTAACATGTTTTTGCTAAGAATACTGTTTTATCTCTTTGATATCCAGTATTTTCTAAGTAGGATAGTAATTCTGGAAATTATCCTAGTGGTTAATAGAATAGACCTGGGATTAAAATCTGGTGCTGCCAATTTTTTCTAGACTTTCTAACAAAGATAATGTCATTAGGGAGTTTATTCAGTACCTAGGATATTTTTTAGTAAACACGTTTTAAGAAGGGTGACCATTATGTTATTGGTGCTTTCTTCCTATATGGCCTATTAGATAAGCTCTGTGCAGTCATCTTTGTTGCCTAGGCAAAATGGTTTGTAGGTTGATTGATTGAACTCTTACTTTGGACCAAGTGCTGTACTAAGCACTTTGGTTTTTTTTTTTTTTTTTTTTTTTTTTAAAGGCAGAGTCTTGCTGTGTCACCCAGGTTGGAGTACAGTGGCGCAATCTTGGCTCACTGCAACCTCTGCCTCCTAGGTTCAAGTGATTATCCTGCCTCAGCCTCCCAAGTAGCTGGGATTACAGGCACCTGCCACCACACCCAGCTAATTTTTTTGTATGTTTAATAGAGATGGGGTTCTGCCATGTTGCCCAGGCTGATCTCTAACTCCTGGCCTCAAGTGATCTGCTGCCCTTGGCCTCCCAAGGTGTTGGGATTACAGGCGTGAGCCACTGTGCCTGGCCTGCACTAAGCACTTCTGTGTTAATTATGTCATTTATGAGAAAGACTCTAATGATTATTTTTAAAGATGAGAAAACTGAGGCTCAGAGAGGTTCTACAACTCCTAAAAATCACACAACTGGGAAATAGCAGAACCAATGTCAAAACTTTAGGCATCAGCCTGATGCTCAAAGGAAGTGCTCATTGAAGCACTTTGGATTTTGAAATTTCTGATAAGTATAATGCAGATATTTTTTAAAAATCCCAAATCTGAAACATTTCTGGTTCCAAGCATTTCAGATAAGAGATACTCAGTTTGTATTTGTACTTTCAATTAAGCTGTGAGTGTAGAGATGAAGCCATATTTCATCTGAAGATGTAATATAAATGATTACCTAATTTTTTTAGTCTTGAATAAGAAATGATTTGTTCACCTCTTACTCAGCAATAATTCGTAGGAAAAATTATTCATATAAAGCATATTTGTACTATTTAGAATAATGTTTTCCAAAGTGTGGTTCAGGGCTGGGCACGGTGGCTCACATTGGTAATCCTAGCACTTTGGGAGGTAGAGGCAGATGGGTCGCTTGAGTCGAGAAGTTTGAGACCAGCCTGGGACATGTGGCAAAACCTCATCTCTACAAAAAATACAAGAAAATTAGCCAGGTGTGGTGACATGTGCCTGTAGTCACAGCCATGTAGGAGGATCATCTGAGCCTGGCAGGTTGAGACTGCAGTGAGCTGAGCTATTATTGTGCCACTGCAGTCCAGCCTGGACAGCAGAGTGAGACCCTGTCTCAAACAAAGAAAGTATGGTTCAGGAATCACTTGTATCTATCACTTTGGATGGTGGTTAAAAGTACCAGTTTACATCAGGGCCCATTGAAAGAATCACCAGAATGGGATCCAGAGATCCTTGTTTTTAAATAAGCCTCTCACATGATTCTTGGTTATACCAAATTGTTACAACCAATGATATTGAGAATGTTTTCCTGTTTTACCTTATTTCTATGCCTTGCAGCTTTTCCTTTAAGAATTTGTTTACAAACCATAGATGGTTTGTAAAATTATCCTTCTGACTTATGGTGAAATGTAAATTGGTTCTTTTGTGGTACTCATTTTAGGAACTTGTTTAGGATTAAAAGTATTCATAAACTTTGACTCAGAAAACCTACTTCTAGGAATTATGGAGATAATTCCTAAGGAGATAATCAGATTCGCAGGAAGACTTAGGCACAAGGATGTTCGTACCATTATCATCTATAATGGTGAAAAACTGGAAACAACTCAATTTCAAACATCAGATAAATGGTTTGTTTTTTATATCCATTTGTTTGAACTACCATTCAGCCATAAAATGTTATATGGGGAAGATTTTGTAAGACATAGGAAAGTGCTCATGATTTAATGTAAAGTCTCAAAAGAAGAATATAAAATTATGGTCATACATATATGTACATAATAGTGCATATGGTCTTAGGTTAAATCATATGAAATTACCAGTTTTGTAGGTCAAGAGTAGTAGAATATCAGCATTTTCATGTAGTGTAACCTAACATGGCACCCATTTTTAAAGCACATGTTTGTAGAGAAGCACATGTTTGTAGAGAACGCTTTGTAGAGAAGGAGACTGGAAGAAAATACAGCAGATTTATAAAGTGATTATCTCTGGATGATGATATTATGGATAATTTGAAATATTTCATCTTTACAAGTCTTATGTTTTCAAATTTTCTACTATATCTTAGACTCAACCTTTGAAATAGGACAAAGTAAATTAATAAAACAGGGAACAGTTGCAAACTTTCTCTGAAAAAAATTAAAATTTTTTAGAACATTGCAAATCCTTTAAGCTAGTATAAGGACCCCTTTATGCTAATATTCTTAACTCTTGTATTAATTATTGAGTGTGTTTATGCAAATGGATCATATATGCCTTTACCTACCCACCCAGCAAATTTTGATTGGATTTTAATCTGTAGTAGAAAGTGTCTTTCAAAAGAAGAGAAAAAAAATCAATTTTCAAAGTTTTTAAAAAGAATTGGGTTCTTAAAAGACCGCCAACTATATGCAGGAGTCAGTTGGGCAGCCACGTTAAGCACAAAGCCCTGTTTTAGGCTGTGTGGTTTTGATTTTTAATTGTAATTTAACTGATCGATAAAACTCTGTAGATTAAAATTAGTAATTTGTGTATTTATTTTAAAATATTACTGTTTTTTTTTTGAAAGGAAAATGTTTCTCCCACTTTCATACACTTTAATCGTTTAATTTTAAAGAAATAGCTTAATTAAAGTAACAGCTACCATATTCTGGTTATCTGCCATACACCAGGCTTTGGGTGCTTTAATATGTTTTTTGTTTTGTTTTGTTTTTTTGAGAAGGAGTTTCACTCTTGTTGCCCAGGCTGGAGTGCAATGGTGTGATCTCGGCTCACCACAACCTCCGCCTCCCGGGTTCAAGTGATACTCCTGCCTCTGCCTCCCGAGTAGCTGGGATTACAGGCATGCACCACCACGCCCGCTAATTTTGTATTTTTAGTAGAGACAGGGCTTCTCCGTGTTGGTCAAGCTGGTCTTTAACTCCCAACCTCAGGTTATCCGCCTGCCTCGGCCTCCCAAAGTGGTGGGATTACAGGCATGAGCCACCGCGCCTGGCCTTGGGTGCTTTAATATGTTACTTCTTTCGATCTTCACCTAGAATGTATTAATTAGATATGAGCTTTGTTTTAGCGTTGAGGAGGCACTGAAACTATTATAAGCTTTCCTGAGATCATATTAAGTGGTGGATCTAGGTTTTTACCTCAGTAATGTCTAACTTAAAGACCCATGTTCTTATCCCTGATATTGTCCTTGTTGGTCTGTCTGAAACTTTTAAGTGTTCATAACTTGGGAAACAAAACTGTTGTATAAGCTTTCCTAATTCAGACTGTCAAAGTGTAGAGCAAAGTATATAATGAGTCATTATTGCTGATTTTTATTCAACTATTTGTTACCTGTCCTTTAATCTGGTCAGTACATGTGTACTGGCATTTAATGATCGCCTGCTAATAGCTAACCTCTTGTGTAAAACACTGGAAATACTAAAACACAGAAGCCAAAAATTACTTCCTTGGAGTTTACAGTCCTAATGAGAGAGACAGACAACAAAATAGTTACAAGGTATTTCAGAACATAGGTATGGAATAGAACCTGTTGGAACAGAAAGTTTTTAAACTAATAATGTTTGGGAGTAGTGGTGAAGAGTTACTTGGGAAGCCATCTTGGAAGAGGTGAATTTAGAAGGAGCCATAGATTTTGTTTTTGCTACCAGCCTAGGAATTTACATTTTAACAAGAACCTCTGCCTCCAGAGTGATCTGTAATTCTACTGAAGTTTGAGAACCACCACTGCAGATTGTAGTTGATGCTACGAGAAAGGATATAATACCCTGAGGAAGCTGTGTGGAGTGGGAAATGAGAAGTTGGAAACCTCAGAGCAACAACATTGCTTTGATAAGTAGGGGAAGTTATGTGATAGTTATGATTAATGTATTATAAGCAATATCTTTTAGTGCCTAGAAGTAAGATTGGAAATGTCTTGAATTTTGTATAAGGTCACAAAACTTACAGGAAGAATATCAAAATTCCGATTGAGGTTACTTTTTTCTGGGAGGGATGGTGAAATGTTATTCTTTACCCTAAAATGTGTGATTAAGAGTGAATAAAAATCGTGTTAACCTTTTAAAGATAATGTTTAAGAAACAGCTTTGATTTTTAAAAGAAAAGTGAGCATAGGAGCAAAGTTTTGTAACATATTCTGCTTCTATATAGGAAATTAATTCCTAAATTTTGGAATTGACTAGTTGAAAGTCATAGCAGTCTATCCTCCAAAGAGAGCTTTTTAAAATTCATTTTTTAGAATCAGACCTGGGTTAACTTTTAGATATAATTTGGCATAACCAGCAAGTCATTGGTTATTCAAAAATAAAGATTGGAAATAATTGCCATATAGTCTTGGCTCTTTGTGTATTTTGTGATACTGATTGTTGCTTCCTCCTTTACTTCCATTTTATTATTAGAACTTTATTAAGAGTGAGTTGAAAAGAAAACTGAATTTTATTATTTTAAAAATCTGAATAGTTGGATTGGGGCAACTCTGTTCCTATTTATGAGACTTCACTCATTTATATTGGTTTTATATTGACATTAAAGAATCAGCGTCATATACTGGTGAATATTAACAGAAAGAGACAAGATAAGATTAAAGAAATTGAACCTTTAAGCAGGAGGCGTGTGACTAATGGAGCAAATTTCTGAAAGGCTTAGGGGTAGAGAAAATCAAAGCTACTGATGGTATTAATAGTCTTAGAAATGATGGAGATTACATTTTTCCTCTCAGAGACAGGCAACAAAGAAGGGAGGAGTAAAGAAACAAAACCTTTGAGATTGAGATATCACAAGTTGATAGGTACACAGCTCTCTGAAAGCTTCAGTCATCTCAATAAGGAGAGGAACATATTTAGCGATATAAGTTCGAGTTGCTGAATATACATTCTATGTAGGTAGGTCTGTGTAATTTTGATACGTATTTTGTGTTTATCACAGTGGAAATTGTTCTTGATCAGTGTTTTTATTTCAATAAGAAAGATATATTGCCGCTTCCATCTTAAAATTTCTACATAGAAGAGACATGACGCATAGTGAACGTTATTGAAAAAAAAAAACCATATAAACTTAAGCAATGAAGAAAGAGAAACAGTGTTTCAGAATGTTACAGTATTGAACCTGAATTGGTAGAGAGAATAGAAAGTGGTATGAACAGTCAGGGTCCAAATGACATTCTATGTAAAGCATATAGGACATGATTTGGAGTAGGGAGTGGGATGGGGAATGCTTAGATTGCATCTCTTTACTAGATGGGTGTACTTGTTCTGTGCAAGGTACCATTTTCTCCCCTTTTTTGTTAGCCCCTATATCCCTTCCCAGTTTTGAAGAGTGCTCCACTGGTATTTATAACTTTAGTGATTTGACATTTCAGGATATACCTGTTTCAGAAAATCATAAGAAGTTTTAAAAATACCTTGATGTAAAACAAAATTTCAGGTAAACTTAAATACTTTAAGTTTTTAATAATTTGTGTTACTGAAATTAAATTTTGGTTAGAGTTTGACATTCCTGAGTGATAGAATCATCTTAAACACATGTTGTCAACAGAAATTTGAATGCTGAAGTCAATTTTTGTTATTGTTATTGTTCTGCTTAGTAAAGAAATGTATCCTCTCTAACCAGGGACAGTACGTACTACTTTCTCCTTAATACTTTGAGATTTTCATAAAGAAAATAATTTCAAAGGTGTTGTGCTGCAAGCTAAAGAGATTATTTCTAAAGGAAGAATTTGTCATTCTAATGGTTGTCATCTTCCTTGTGGCATTATTATAAAATTAAGAAACTGAAAAAAATTTTTTTTAGAAGACATAGTATATACCAGAATTTAAATTTAGTTTGGCATAAGAGGCCACATATTCTACCTATGCTATTACAGTCTGTATTTGTTATTGCCTAATTTTGACTCATTTTGAATATCTCACTCCAATCCTTTTTATTAGTATTTCTTAAAACAAAAATGGGCAATATATTGGATTGACTGAAAATAATTTTTAAGTGTTTAGTAGCAATAAAATTTAATCTTTTAGTGCAGATTGGTTTACCCCATAACAGCACATATGGAAGAAGTAAAGCCAGGTCTGTATGAAGCAGGAGGTGACATTGGACTTTTTTTTTTTTTTTTTTTTTGTGACGGAGTCTCGCTCTGTCACCCAGGCTGGAGGGCAGTGGCACGATCTTGGCTCACTGCAAGCTCCACCTCCTGGGTTCACACCATTCTCCTGCCTCAGCCTCCTGAGTAGCTGGGACTACAGGTGCCTGCCACCACACCTGGCTAATTTTTTTGTATTTTTTAGTAGAGACGGGGTTTCACCGGGTTAGCCAGGATGTCTCAATCTCCTGACCTCGTGATCTGCCCGCCTCAGCCTCGCGAAGTGCTGGGATTACAGGCATGAGCCACCGTGGACTTCTTTAAATAACCATAATACAGGCAGTTACTTTTGTTATATAACAGTATAGTTGTCTGAACAAAACCTGAAGCTCTGCAAAATCGGGCCCTGGAAATCGGTTTCTCAGTGGCTTGTTCCTGTGTAAACTTGTAATCTCTGTAGTAACGAAACCAGTACCCATTCTAATAAAAATATTATATAGCTAAATATTTACCCCAGTTAGTTCTAAGTTCTGGGATTTATGCTTTCCCCTTTGAAATGTAGGTCCTCGAGAACATTCATTTCTACTTATGATGAAATTGTGAAAACTAGTAAATCTGATCCAGGGTGTAGTTTTTATCAGTTGCCTCTCACCCCTTAAAAAAAAAAATTAACGTGGGAAAAATATTGTCATGGATTTTCTATCTGTACTCACAGCTTGACCAGATGGTTTTAACATTGTGGAATGCCTAGCAGTTTAAAGCCATTAACTAGCCTCTGGTTACCCTCTTCTGGATTTCTAGTTTTTTTCTTAAGGTCATCATATGTTGCTTAAGCTCTGTCTTTGTGAGAAAGCTTGTCCCTGCTGGCTTTAAAACTTTACTATGCTGGGGAAAATTTTGGACTAAAGTGACATTCACATTATACTGACCTCATCGCCCAAATGATGAATGAATGAACTAATGTACACTACAAGAACATGTCTTAATAGGAAAGTAGACTGTTGTCTGTAGTTGTCCCATTGTTTTATCATTGCTGCTACTATATTGACATGAAGTAGCAATGGGTGTGCATGTTTGTATATTTTTTCTGTGCTGTTAAATAAGTCCACGCACATCTCCCATGTGGGTAGGGGAGTACTGGGTGATGGAATAGGTTTACCAGTACCATTTGTCCCTTACTTTACTTGTATAGCTTTATGTTTTAAAATAGAGTATTTTTGTTTTTTTGAGACAGAGTCTCAGTCTGTCACCCAGGCTCGAGTGCAGTGATGTAATCTCGGCTCACTGCAACTTTTGCCTCTGGGGTTCAAGTGATTCTCGTTCCTCAGTCTCCTGAGTAGCTGAGATTACAGGTGTGTGCCACTCCTGGCTAATTTTTATGTTTTTAGTAGAGACAGTGTTTCACCATGTTGGCCAAGTTGGTCTCGAACTCCTGACCTCAAGTGATCCACCTGGCTTGGCCTCCCAAAGTGCTGAGATTACAGGCATGAGCCACCGTGCCTGGCCACTTTTTGTTAGAATTAATACTTTGAAGATACCATGGATTTGGTTCTAGACCACTACAATTAAGCAAATATCATAATAAAGTTAGTCACAAGAATTTATTGTTTTCCCAGTGCATATAAAGTTATATTTACATGGCATTGTAGCCTATTAAGTGTGCAATAGCATTCAATCTAAAAAGTGTGCATACCTTAGCTAAAAAATACTTTACTATTTATTTATTTATTGAGACAGTCTTGCTCTGTTGCCCAGGCTGGAGTGCAGTGGTACGATATTGGCTCGCTGTAACCTCCGCCTCTCGGGTTCAAGCGATTCTCTTGCCTCTGCCTTCCAAGTAGCTGGGATTACAGGCGCCCGCCACCACACCCGGCTAATTTTATATTTTTAGTAGAGACCGGGTTTCACCATGTTGGCCAGGCTGGTCTTGAACTCCTGACCTCAAGTGATCTGCTCACCTCTGCCTCCCAAAGTGCTGAGATTACAAGCGTGAGCCACCACGCCTGGCTAAAAAATACTTGATTGCTAAAAAATGCTAACAATCACCTGAGCCTTAAGGGAGTCACGATCATTTTACTGCTGTAGAGTCTTGCCTCAGTGTTGATGGCTGCTGACTGATAGAGTGATGTTGCTGAGGGTTGGAATGGCTGTGTCAGTTTCTTAAAATAACAATGAAGTTTGCTGCATTGATTGACTCTTCCTGTCATGAACGATTTCTCTGTAGCGTATGATGCTGTTTGATAGCATTTTATGCAGAGTAGAACTTCTTTCAAAACTGGAGGCAATCCTTTCAAATCCTGCTGCTGGTTTATCAATTAAGTGTATGTAGTATTCTAAATTGTTTAACTTTGTCTCAGGAAACTACTTTCCTTGCTCGTTCAGAAGAAACAACACCTTATCCATTCAAGTTTTATTATGAGATTGCAACAGTTTAGTCACATTGTCAAACTCCAGTTCTAATTCTAGTTCTCTTGCTATTTCTGCGCACCTGCAGTGACTTCCGCCACTGAATTTTTTTTTTTTTTTTTTTTTTGAGATGGAGTCTGGCTCTGTCTCCTAGGCTGGAGTGCAGTGGCGCAATCTCAGCTCACTGCAACTTGCACCTGCCAGGTTCAAGTGATTCTTCTGCCTCAGCCTCCTGAGTAGCCCTCCGCTGAAGTCTTGAACCCCTCAAAGTCATCCACGAGGGTTGGGATCAACTCCTTCCAAACTCCTGTTGATGTTGATATTTTGACCTCCTTCTGTGAAACACAAATATTCTTAATGGTATCTGGAGTGCAGTATCCTTCTCAAAAGGTTTTCAATTTACTTTGCCCAGATCCATCAGAGGATTCACTATGTATATATATAAAACAGCTAATGTATTTCTAAAACAAGACTGGAAAGTAGAAATGACCCTTGATTAATGGGCTGCAGAATGGGTATTGTATTATTAGGCATGAAAACAACATGAATCTCCATGTAAATCTCCATCAGAGCTCTTGGGTGACCAGGTTCATTGTCATTGAGCAATGAGTAATATTTGAAAGAAATCTTTCATTCTGAGCAGTAGGTCTCAACAGTGGGCTTAAAATGTCTAGTAAAGTCTTGCAATAAATGGATGTGCTGCCATCTAGGCTCTGTTATTCCATTTGTAGAGCACAGGGAGAGTATATTTAGCCTAATTCTTAAGAGCTCTACAGTTTTTGGAATGGTAAATGAGCACTGTTCTACCTAAAGTCAACAGCAGCATCAGCCCCTAACGAGAGTCAGCCTGTCCTTTAGTTTGGAAGGCAGGTATTGACTTCCCCTGTCCAGCTAGAAGAGTCATGGATGGCAACTTCCAACGGGGGGCTGTTTCATCTACAGTGAAAATCTGTTGTTTAGTGTAGCCACCTTCGTCAGTGATCTTAGTTAGCTAGACCTTTTAGGTAACTTGCTGCAGCTTCTGCATCAGCATTTGCTGCTTTACCTTGTACTTATATGTTATCAAGACAGCTTCTTTTTTTAAGCCCGTGAACCAACCTCTGCTAGCTTCCAGCTTTTCTTCTGAAGCTTCCTCACCTCTCTCAGCCTTCATAGAATTGAAGTGAGTTAGGGCCTTGCTCTGGATAAAGCTTTGGTCTAAGGAAATGTTATGGTTGATTTGACCTTTTATTCAGATCACTCAAACTTTTTCCATATCAACAATAAGGCTATTTCACTTTCTTATCATTTATGTGTTCACTGGAGTAGCACTTTTAATTTCCTTCAAGAACTTTTCTTTTGCATTTCTAGCTTTTGATTTAAAGTGAGACTCTTCTTCCTTTTTGCCTGAATGCTTAGAGGCCATTTTAGGATTATTAATTGGCCTAATTTTAATATTGTTTTGTCTTAGGGGATAGGGAGGCCTAAGGAGAGGGACAGAGATGGGGGAATGGCTGGTTGGTGTAGTAGTCAGAATACACAACATTTTTGCCGTCTTCCATGGGTGCGGTTTGTGGCACCCCAAAACAATTACAGTAGTAACATGAAAGATCACTGATCATTGATCATCATAATAGATACAATAATAATGAAAAAGTTTGAAATACTGCAAGAATTACCAAAATGTGATACAGAGACATGAAGTTACCACATGCTTTTGAAAAAATTGTGCTGATAGACTTGCTCAACATAGGATTGCCACAAACTTCCAATTTTTAAAAAAATATACTATTTGTGAAGTGCAGTAAACTGCAGTCCAGTAAAATGAGGTATGCCTGTAAAACAAACCCGCAGAAAAAAAATCGTCTACTCAGAAGAGCACTGACAAGTATCATTGAATTATTGTATCTACAACTTACTAATCAAGCTAATGTAGTGTGAGTTGTAGATACAACCATTTTAATGCAGGGGTTCCTGAGATCTGAAAATTATTTTAAGTGTTCCTCCAGTGTAGAAAGATTGAGAAAGGTTGAAAGTGAAGATCAATAATGGGATGAACTGGAAATATGCCTATCTGATAATACAAAGCAATGAGAGAAACATAGTATCACTTCCGTCATATTCCTGCCTGTGATGCATAATGTGAATCCAAAATTAGACAAACCAAAATTAAGGGCCGTTATACAAAATGAATGGCTTATAATCTTTCAAAGTTGTTAAAGGAATGAAAGTAAAGAAAGGATCAAGGAAGTATTTCAGATACAAAACTCAAATGGGTTCTGAGGAATAGACAGTCTGATATGTCAGTGCCATTTTCCTTACTTTAACGTTTATATTGTGATTATGAAGAAGAATGTCCTTTTTATAAGAAATGCATACTTAACGTGTTTGGTAGGGGATGGTGCATCATGTTGGAAACCCCTCCCCTCCCCTCCCCTCCCCAGGCCTCTCATTAGTAGTTTCCAAACCTTTTGCATGCTGAACCCATTGCTCAAATGAAGGCAGAATATTAAACATGTAAAGGAAGAGCTTGTGTGTGTGTGTGTGTGTGTGTGTGGGAAAGGAGGTTGGGGGAACAGAGAATTAGGAACCCCTGAGTGACTACAGAATTTCTGAAAACCACTGTTCTGTAGGATAAAATCTAAACTCTGAAGCACATTATACAAACCTCTATCTATACACATCAGTTTGTCTGAAATTGTATATTTCTCAACAATATTGATCTATTTGTATTTCAATATGTTGTATGCTCTCATATGTCTGTGTCTTTGCAAATTATATTTTCTTCTCTTTAACGATTTTTGTCTTACCCTTCTGGTAAGGAAGTCACCTTCCCTCTCCCTTCTATATATCCTTGTCAAGGAACTATGGAAATTGAATGGCATAGGTCTTGATACAAGAACCTCTCTTTTCTCTTTATAAAAAAGTCAGTAAATAGTGGTGGAACATTCAGGAGAAAGTTGGGGACATAGAGACTAAGAAGGCAATGTAGTATTATTAGGACAGGGTAAACTAAGGCATAGAGGAGAGATTTGATGAACATATTATCTTTTTTATATACATTATAAGAAGTAGAAGGCTAGAAAAGTGAACATGCTTGCTATTGCACATGTCTCACTTTCCAATTTCATGAAGAAAGCAAAAACTACTTCTACTTTATTACTTCTTTTTGATGTTAATTGGTACCACATAGCAAGTTTGCATTATAGTACTGAGCTTTAAAATGCAAGGATATACTCATGTATATACACAGACAATAAATAATAGGTTCTTTTCCACATTCAGGAAGTGAAACTCAGCTGTCCGTACGACACTTACTGTCCATATATAGGCATCCCTCAGTATCTGCAGGGGATTGGTTCCAGGACCCTCACACCAAAATCTAGGTATACTGGTCCTGCAGAACCAACATATATGCAAAGTTGGTCCTCTGTATACTTGGGTTTCTATATCCCATTAATGTGGAGAATACTTTTGATATGTGGATATGGAGAGCTGACTGTATTTATTGAAAAAAAATCCACGTATAAGTGCACCTGCGCTGTTCAAACTCATGTTGTTTGAGGGACAACTGTATTCTGTTACTTCCTATAATTTCTAAAAGCATTAACCAACAAATACATGTAAGATGCATGGAATAATTTTTCCATTTCCTAGAAAATAGTCAATAATTTTTTTTTCAGATTGTAAACTAGAAAGCATAGTGAATATAGATTTTTAAACATGAAAATGTAAGTGTCCATTTTAAATTGTTATGGATATTTCTGTTTGCTGAAGTTCAAGACTGAAGACTACTGGAAAAAAACCCTGTGACTGAGAGCACATAGATTCCTTCTTTTTAGGTAGAGGGCAACAGTCACCATGACTTCAGTGTTTGCATATGGAAGCTAAAATCTGTCTGAGAAAGGGCAAACAATCACAGGAGTCATTTATTTATTTATTTGTTCATTTTTAATGCAAATTTTAATTGAGTGAAAAAGTGGTGAAAAAAACAGTTGACTAAAGAAGATATGAGAAGGGTTAATACATGAAGAAGTCCTCAATAATATTAGCCACCATGGAGATGCAGATTAAAACCACAATGCCGTACTACTTTCCATCCACAAGAATAGCTAAAATTAAAAGAAGTCAGTCACCACTGAATGTTGGTGAAAATAGGAAGCAGCTGAAACTCTCGTACATGGCTGGTGGAAGTGTAAAATGGTACCATTCCTGTGGAAAACTAATTGACAGTTTCTTAGAAAAAACACTCACCCTATGAGCAAGCACTCCTAGTTATTTACCCAGGAGAAATGTCCACAAATAGGCTGGCACAAGAATGCTTATAGCAGCTTTATTCAGAATGACCAAAAACTGAAAACAACTCCAACATTCATCAAGAGAAGTGATAAATAAATTGAGGTATATTCATACAATAGAAAGTACACAGGGACAGAAAAGAATGGATTTCTGATACATGCGACAACATGAATATCAAAAACAGTATGCTGAATTAAGGAAAAAGACAACAAAAGTAATGCAGCATGAGTCATGTAAACATCATATAAAAAAGATGTTTCAAAATTCACAAAACTAATCTGCACTGATGGAACAGTAATTATCTAAATGTGCTAAGGAGTGATTAGAATGGGAATGGGACATGAGAAAAGAGGGAACTTTATGGAGTGATGAAAATATTCAATATCTTTTTCTTTTTGAGACAGAGTCTCGCTCTGTTTCCCAGGCTGGAGTGCAGTGTCGCGATCTCGTCTCACTGCAACCTGTGCCTCCCAGGTTCAAGTGATTCTCCTGCCTCAGCCTCTTTAGTAGCTGGGACTACAGGCTTGTGCCGCCACACCCGGCTAATTTTTTTGTGTGTTTTTAGTAGAGATGGGGTTTCACTATGTTGGTCAGGCTGGTCTTGAACTCCTGACCTCAAATGATCCACCTGCCTTGGCCCCCCAAAGTGCTGGGATTGCAGGCATGAGCCACCGCACCTGGCTGAAATATTCTGTCTTGATTAAGGTGTTGTATACATAGATATATATGTTTTTCAAAACTCACTGCGCTTTCTACTTTATATAAAAAGTACCTCAATTAAATTACATATTAATTGAAGGCAAATTAAAAACATCTCTGTCTGTAACTCTCCTACTGTGAGTCTGTTCCATGTTGAAGAATGCTCTTGTCTTCTTTTCTTTGCTCTCCTTGGTTGGGACTTCCCTGTTCTAATATCAGGTATGCTCACGTTAGAAAGCTAGGACAGAGGCCTAGAATACTGATTTTTTTCCATTTCAACAGGCAAGGTGACAGTTTTTCTAGAGTTCACAACTCTTGGTATTCCAAGTCAGCACATAGTTCACGGTGAAACATTCTCTAGGAGGTAGAGAGAATTGTGACCGAAGAATATGATAGGACCAAGTAAGTAGCTATACTAGAAGGAAGCACATTTGAAACCACTACCCTAAACAGCCAATGACTACAGAACCAGAGAAAACCAGAATCTGCTAAATTTCAGAAATAACTCAGCATCTTTACAGGGAGCCTCTACACAATCACAATGAGACTCTGAAGAGTAGCAAGTACTGATTCAAATCTTTTTAGCTGTGGACTCCACTCTGCCTCACAATCATTTTGGAAGAGGGTTTTGAGCTTTAGAATAAGCCCACCACTGTATAAAACTAGTGAGTCTGTTTTTTAAGATAGGATTCCCATCTTAGTAATCATAATTTTGGCATGGCAATTATTAAATATGAACCACAAGGAGAAAAAAATGTCCTCTTGTTATTACTTTTTAAATTAGGCATTTTAATTTCATTTACTACTGCTTGATACTCTCTTCTCTGGGTTCCTGGGAGGTTTCATTTGGTAAATATTGTTCAATAAAAATTATGGGACACCATTGTTTTGGCCTGTGCTCCTGCCCTAGGCCCCAGTGGACCAGATCAAACTAAAATGTAGTCATTCATGTTAACTGCCACATAATCAAATAGAAACTTCCAGGAAGCAGACAGATCCCAAAGCAGACTATTTTTTTCCCTGAGAACAGGAGATTCCAGTCTAGCTGAATCCCCTGTGCTTTAAACCCTTAGAAAAAGTAAACTGAAGTAACCTGATATTAACCAATCAGCTTTTTTTTCCTGTTCTGTTTCCTTGTTCCCACCTTACAAAACCCACTGTTGTGCTGTTGCTCAGTAGGACCTCTCATTCTACCTTGCAGAATGGGGGCTGCCCTGATTCATGAAATGCAAATAAATGCCAGTTAGATCTGTAACTAAACTGTTGTAATTTTGTCTTTTGACAGAATGCAGTTAAAACTCAGGTATATCCACACTGCTTTTATTTCATCTCCTTCCCATTTCAGAAACTCCTGTCTAGATTTCTTTTCTTGCTCTCTAAGGCAAACAATTACCACAGTTAGATGAATATGCCTGGCAATCGCTATTGACAGATAGACTCTCAGAAACACTCATTCCATTTTCCTCTTCAAATTCTTGGCAGGAAGGCTGGGTGGATATATTGAAGGAGATACTGTTTGATTGTACTGCACACAGTGTGGTTTCAAAAATGTGTATTTGAATTGGAAAAGAGAAATATATGTCAGGCACTGGGGATACAATACTGACCAAAGGTATATACCCTGAATCCAAAAATAAATATAATGTAGTTGCTGTAAACATATTAATTTTAAAGATTGTCAGAAGAATATCCATCCTAGTTAGACCTTTGCAAGATATATAGATAAGAAAATTTCTGAAAGTTACATAACTAAAATAGAAACCAGTCAAAATGAACTTCATTCTACCTTGGTTTCTTCCCTCTAATGTTCTTATCTGTCAATACTCTGACTGAAAAAGCCAAACTTCACCACCACCACCACCACCACCACTGACAAAATCCAAAAAACTACAGATATCTACAACATTAATTCTAACACCAAGTAACATTATAACCCACTTAAAACTGTTCTTTTTTCTTTCTTTTTTTAGTACAGACAGAACTTTTTTTTTAAAATGGTAAGAAGTATCATGATTTTCTTATAAAGATCTTCCGTATGTACAAATAAAGCTATACTATCATAGTGGATAAATCAGTAAACAATATCTTATGTAATGATCTGTAATTTTTCACACAAGAAATTTAAAAAGCTTTTCAGGTTATAGAACAGTATTTCTGGACACACCTAACAAGGCAGTAGTTGACATTCTCAAACTTCAAAACACCCTCACTTTCAATACAAATAATGCTGTGTTGTACATTTAACCTAAAACTAAGAGAAAGCATTGTCGGTTGGCCGCAACTTGAATTTCTTATTACAATGAGGACTGCTTCAGGATTTTACCACTAAACTCAGCTGTTCAGAGAACTAGGAAGATAGTAACCATGGTCACTGTTCTCCAGAAGCACTGATTTCAGATTTGTTGAAGGGATATTTCTTAGATCTTCAAGTTTCTGAAAAGGTTTCCTTCATTCTGGTTTTCTGGATTTCCTTGTCATTCTGAAGTTATTCCTCTTGCACAGGCAAAATTAGAGTACTCATTCAATAACAACGACAACAACAAAGCCATAAAATATGCCTTCTTTTTTCTACAACACTAATTTAGCTACTCAAGATACAGAACTAAAATATTAGCAGAAAATCTTGTAGGTATGAAGCCAGTTATGTATTCACATTAGTAAAGATGATTCCACTGCATTCATTTAATCAGCAAACATTTACAGAATGCCTACTACATACCAACAATATATTAGTGACTGCATATTCATTTAATCCCGAACTCTGAAATCATTGTTCCTGGTTTACAAAATAGGAAACAGGCTTGGATTAAGGTTGCTTGCCCAAAGATTTATAGTTAGTAAGATTCACTACCAAGTTTGAAACTCAGATATGTCTGAGCCAACATTTCTGCTCCTTCCATTAAGCCAAGCTGTCTTCCAGCATGGCTTCCAGCATACTTAGTATCTTGCTGTATCAAGAGAAAACAAGGTACAGGTGACAGTGACATGATGCCATTATGACTATCTCTTTTTATATAAAAAGACCCTTGTTGAGATAACTACAACTCTCTTTTTCTCAGACCTCCTACACATTGCTTTTCCTTCAATCATCAGGGTCATGAGCCTTCTCCCCTCTCCTCCCCCGCCGCCCCCCACCACTCAACTTCCCCCTAACAAAGTAAAAGAAATCAAATGAGATTTGATTAAAGTGTTTTGTCTAGACTGCTTCAGGACTAAAGGGTCTTGGTAATTTGTACCAGCACCTCACTTCTTCCCCACGCCCAAAAACTCACGTACACAGTTTGATTGTTCTTGCTTTCTAAAGTGTTTTTTTTGAGATGGAGTTTCGCTCTTGTTGCCCATGCTGGAGTGCAATGACCCGATCTCGGCTCAACACAACCTCCGCCTCCCAGGTTCGAGTGATTCTCCTGCCTCGGCCTCCCAAGTAGCTGGGATTACAGGCATGTGTCACCATGCCCAGCTAATTTTTGTATTTTTAGTAGAGACGGGGTTTCTCCATGTTGGTTAGGCTGGTTTCAAACTCCCTACCTCAGGTGATCCACCCGCCTTGGCCTCCCAAAGTGCTGGGATTACAGGCATGAGCCCGGCCAAAGTGTTCTGAAAGCTGTGTGTGAATCTGTTAAGTACAATCTATACTTACATTTGATTATAAATATTTTGACAATCTGAATTGATAAGATTTTAGGCAAAACAACAAAGTCAAATTCCGTGGACTCTGACCCAAAGAATATATTCAGCTTTGTTTGAATATATTTCATCTTGCTTCCTTACCAATTCTCAACACAACTCCAGAATAACTGTTATTAACTCTTATTGAATCTTATTTTGTACTAAGCCTTGTTAAATGTTTTACCTATGAATTGTGATTTCATTGTTACAGCAAACCTATGATATAGATGCTATATTACAGATGAAGAAATGAGGTTCAGAACCTGTGCTACACTGCTTCGCAGGCACAATCCATCTGATAAAAGTAGTCCCTTGAATCTCTCTTTCTGAATTCCAGTCCCAGGACAGTGGAAATACACAGTATTGTGGTCAAAGATAAACCATTCTTGGCTCCAGGTGAGCTAATGGTTTTAGATAAGAATAAAGAATATTTATTAGAAATAAAAAATTTTGTAAGTATAAAATTAGACTAGGAAAAAGCTCCCGGTTGAATTTTATATTCATAAAATTCTTCCTTTACTGAAGTTGAAATCTTCTCCTTGAAATTTCTGCTTGGTATGGCCTCTCTGTTTGCCTCACAAGTGAAATTTAATCCTAATGTTACCTTATTTTCCAAGCATAACCACACCAGTAGGCTGCTTTGTCATGAGTTTAGTATGGTGTCAGTAGAAACGAGACCAGCAGTCATTAGGGTTACCTAATTCAAATCTTGACTCATTTTGGGTACTTCCTACAAGATTAGAATAATTATCTTCCAAACCAAAAACATACCCAAGGTTCCATGGGAAAGGGTGTAGCTTCAACTCTTTTTAGGTGGCAAGAAAATCATTCTCTAACCTCTCAAAGGTCAGGAATAGGGTCGATGGTCCTTAAAATTTGGTCTGGGGACCACTGGTTGCTGAACCTTTTGCAGGAGGTCTGAAACGTCAGACCTGTTTTCACAATACATGTTAAGAAGTTAATGGCTTTTTTGTTGTCATTCTTTTCCAAGTGTATTTGACTATACAACTTGTGATGATGTTCCTCTGATAGTTAATGCAATTATACTTATGTTTTAAAAGTTTGTCAGTTTTGATTTCTAATACAGTAAGTCTCAACAGATAGAACTCACATAACAAGACACTTTTGGGAGTCCTTCATAATTTTTAAGAGTGTAAAGGAGGTTCTAAGACCAAAAGGTCTGGAAACTGCTCTTCTAGGTTTCAGAATTAAGAGGCATACAAAGACTCTTCATCTGGAAGGGTTTAGAGATAATTTTATCTAATCCCCTTATTTTACAGGTTTAGAAACTGATTCTAGACATTTAAGTTCCCAGACTAATGTCACAGAAGCTAATGAATTGCAGAGGTTAATTGGAAGCCTGGTCTTAACACTCCCAGGTTATCTTAATGAGTTCATGAGGATGACATATGGATAATGCACTTCAAAGGGTGTTGTAAATATTAACTAAGTTAATACAGGTCAAATGCATATATTAGCACTCAATGCACGGCCGTTGATCAATAAATGCTAGTGGTTCTGATCAGTGAGAATCTAACCTCTGCTTAAATACCTTTAGTGATCAGCAGCTTCCACTCCCTGAGTAACACGTTGCATTTCTTGATCAATTATATTTTTACAGAATCCTTCCTTTACTGAAGTTGAAATCTTCGCCTTGAAATTTCTACTTGGTATGGCCTCTCTGTTTGCTACACAAATAAATTTAATCCTAATTTTATCTAGCTTATTTTCCAAGCATAACCACACCAATTTCATTAAAGGATTCCTCATGTGGCATGACTTTAAACTCCATCACCATCCTATTTGTTTTTCTCAAAGAGCTCCAGTTGACTGCTCCTGTGAAATTGTCCATCTATTAATGTAAATGTTTTTTCTAATTTTACAGAGCTCCCTGTTGTATTGTGTACAGTGTTAAAATAGTTTTCTGAGATTTCTTGACTCTGTTTTCCCAAGTTTCTTGTGGCCCTTCTCTTTCCTTTGTCTCTATTCTGTGCGGTTTTTATTTCACTCCCACAGTTTCTCATTACTGTGAGGCCCTGTTATGGAATGAGAGCCCTGGTTTTGAAAGTTCACAGAGGCTTGACTTCTCTTGTCCCTGTAGTCCTGGCTGAGGGCCCACTACACTTGTCTGTTATCCGAGTGGGCAAACGACCTACCCGTTTTCATCTGCTGAGTGGCCGGTTATTTGGGGGGATCCCCCTGTTGCAGGTCTGATCTCTGTTGTTTCCTTTGGGAGGCGGGCGAATCACCAGGTCAGGAGTTTGAGACCAACCTGACCAATATGGTGACACTCCTGTCTCTACTAAAAATGCAAAAACTAGCTGGGCATGGTGACGTGCGCCTGTAGTCCCAGCTACTCTGGAGGCTGAGGCAGAAGAATCGCTTGAACCCGGGAGGCGGAGGCTACAGTGAGTCGAGATTGTGCCACTGCACTCCAGCCTGGGCAACAGAAAGAGGCTGTTTAAAAAAAAAAAAAAAAGTTAGTAGCCATTATCTCTGGAAATATTTACTCTTCCTCATTCTTCTGCTTATCTCTTTCTGGAACTCCAACTAGATATATACTAGACCTTTGATTCTATTTTTCCACACCTCTTAACCTGTCTAGCTTATTTAGTCATACATCTCTCAAGCTGCATTCTTCCTTGGAGCTTTGTCTGTAGGAATTCTTTGAGCCTTGATTGAGTCTATATTGCTTCAGAGAAAACGAAGGTTTGCTTCAGCTAGTTGCCCAGGAACATTACCACCTGGTTACCACTTTTAATTAAGGTTACTGCTTGAGGATTTCAGAGCGACACAGAGCCCTGTATGAGGGCCTGTTTATGGTTATAAATTCTTGGGGTGTAGGCACGGGTGGGGATCCTGCTTCTTTACCTGGAGCTAAAACTGAGACAGAAAAATCCCTGACTGTCCATTTTTGTGTGGTGGGTTTATTTTCTGTTCACCCTGAACAATGATAGGTGTTCACCTTATAGAGCTCCCAGCTTTATGTGGGGGTTTCCTATTAGAGAACTATCATATGTGGCCTGTTGGCTTATTTTCTTGCCTTCAGCACCTGTGCCAGTACATAAGTTAGAAACCCAAGGTTTCCAAGTTTCGAAAAACTCTCAGGGCAAAAGTTCATTTTAGCCTATGCTTAGCTCCCAGGGTCCTTTGTACTTGGCCATATGGATTTCTTTTTTTTTTTTTCTTCATGTCAACACTGTGGTTATATTTATCTGTCTAACCTACTCTTTTAATTTTTGTTTTATCTGGTATTTTAATTGTTTCATTTGAGAAAGTTTTTCATAGTATCTGTTTGGTAGTTGGCCATTCTACTAGGAGTTTAGGAGTTATACTTAACTCCTTCCAGGGAGATGTTGGAAGATTTTTACTAAAAATACAATATTTAAGGTGGGTATTGAAGTACTATCAGGGGGAACGTGGGGTGGAGTATGAAAACAAAATAAAACCTTACAAACGGGAATAATTAAGAGTTAGGATATGTGAGATGTTTGGTTTTGCTGGGCTTAAAATAGAATTGTGGGGTATGGAATTGCTGCAGATGAGGAAGATGGACTCAGAGATGAGGCTCAAGAGAGGCCACATGCAACTTTTGAGAGTCTTTGTGTGTCACAGTAAGGAAGATGAACTTGTGAAATCACCAAAGGGTGGAATATATAAGGAGGAAGCTGACACTGTCATATCTATGCCTTAGGATGTTTATTTTGGCAGCAGTGAAAACAAAGCAGGTAGACAAGAGTGTAGCATTGCTCTTCAAAATTTAGTCATTGACTGGCAGTAATGGCATCATCTGGGAGCTTGTTAGAAATGCAGAATCTCAGGTCCTATTTCAGATTTACCAATTCAGAATCTGCATTTCAACAAGACTCCTAAGTGTTTCATATGCATAGTCAGTTGATGTCTCAACCAGTGACCTGCAGAGCCAATGATCTACAAAGCAAGTGAACATTAGCTTTATTTTAAATTTCAAGAAAGAAGTCTTAATTTGCCTAGAGTACATATCATTTGATGTTCACAGTGTCACTTTATTTGCCTAATAACTAGCTGACTCTAGATCCTTAGCAGCATTAGATTTAGTATTTGAGGTTTTGACCCTACGTACCTTTGATATGTAGTGATTTGTAACTTATGAATTAAATTTGAATTCCTTAACAGGTTGCTAGTTACAAAACTCTGGTGTCTCTAGCAGACTATTAAGAAATTGAGCAGGTTTCGTTCTCCATTCACTGTTAACACATGCGGTAACTCACCAGGTGCTTAAAACAAGTGGGCTGTGGTGCAGGGTACTTCTTGTTTAGTGACAGAAGTGAAAAGATGTAAGAATATGATGGTTTTAAATAAATATGATAAGAGATGGAGAGAGTTTTAAGTAATAGAACTAAGTTTTGGATGTTTGGTTTAGTGTCTCTAGCTATATTTCTGTTTAATGTCAAGGCATAATATATTCGAACCATTTTATTTATTAAATTTAATAAACATTGATTGTCCTATTAGTCAGAGTTTCAGAAAAATGCAAAAAGTCTTGTTCTCAAAGGAATGCTCCCTGGACCATGCACATCAAAGTCGTGGGTGGCTGCTTGTGGGGGTAGAAAATATTAAAAATGCAGAAACTGGGCCCTACTACCGAATCCCAATGTACATTTTAAAATAAGCAGCTTCCTGGCCAGGTACGGTGGCTTTCACCTGTAATCCCAGTATTTTGGGAGGCCGAGGCAGGAGGATCACTTGAACTCAGGAGTTCAAGCCTGGGCAACATAGTGGGACCCCCATCTCTGCAAAAAATGGAAAAAAAGTAAAAGCACCTCCCAAGGAATTCTGCCAGCAGGAAAGTTGTGTTTTTCCCCCTCAAATCTGGAAACCATAATTGTTCACTTTTTGACCTTTTACTGGAATACAGCATACCCTGAGAAAAGTAACAACACTCAAATAAAAAAATAGAACATTACTTCTATTCCAGAACCTCCTCTAGTGACTCCTTCTAGAAAACAGTCTAGCACCCCACCCCTCCAAACACAAACGTAACCACCATAGTGACTTTTAACACCATAGATTAGTTTTTCCTTTTTTGAACTCTTTAAAGTGGAATAATACAATTTATACTCTGTCTGTTTTGTGTTGTTTTTGCTTAGCATTATGTCTGTAAAATTTGTCTATATTGTTAGCTGCAGTTTGTCATTCTCATTCTCATTGCTGTGTGGTTCTCTGTTGCTTAAAAGTACCAGTGGTAAAATTATCATTTATGTGGTTTACCTCTGATGGACATTAGAGGTATGGTGGTACCACTGATAGGCACCAAAATCAAGTTTAATAACCACTGTTGTATATTATTTGGGAAAATGTGTACTCTTGACATGTTTGGCAAATTTTTATTTCTCCAATCTAAAATTTAGAAAATTATAATTTTAAAATTATCAATAACAATTTACAAAGTTTTTACTGTCAAATATTATCTAATAGCTCAACTAGCTCATGCTAGAGTAATACAGCCATGTAATACAGCATTACCAACTTTTCTAAGTGGACTATAGCACTGAGGAATTAAATAGCAAATAAGGGAAGCATTTCTTCGTGAAATCATTTCTTTTAATAAATTAAAAAGAAATGAGAGTATTAGAATACCACCATTTTGCCACCTTCAGTGTATTAATGGATGGAGGCAATGAATATCAACAGCTGCTAAAATCCTAAGAAGGAAATCAGATGCTAGATGACACATAATGAAGTAACACATTATTAGACAAAGGAACAAACCAAGTTCAATAAAGCCTCTGGATCCAGCTTCCAATTTGCCACAAATAAAGAGACCAGATGAGTATGCTGAATTGCATTATGTGTAAATAATCAGTCAAATCTACACTACGAAAAGTCAGATCAAACATAAATTTTAAGAAAAAGAAAAGAATGGAAAATAAACCTGTAGATTAAAAGAGACTGAATAGAAGTAGCAACTCTTCTTAAAAATGGTCAAGATTAAATAATAGTTATCTAGGGAGGCTTACTTAGCTGCTAAAGTGATAAATACAGGATGTAATTAAGAATAATTTAAAAGAAGTGAGTTACTTAGAGGAAGGGAAGGGGCTATGACTGAATCAGCACTTGGAGGAGCTTCTGGGCTCGCTGGCAAATTGCTGTGTGGTGGTCACAAGAATGTATTCTCTTAATATGCTAAGGTATAAAGATTTTGTATAGTTTTCTGTATCTGTATTTTATTTTAGTCTAAAGGAAGTAGTTTTTAAAAAAAGATTATAGATTTGCTAATCTAATATAAACTCTCCTAGAGCTTCATCAGTAATAGTCTAGTGTCATCTGGATTATCTTCAGCAATCATTTTCATTCTAAGTTGTCATAGTAAGTGTCATCTCAGAGCAGAAAGAGACAGAGAGTTTGACAAAGTGTCTTAAAATGCCTGATGTCTGTCTTAATGATTCTAATAGAAACTCTTCAGTACAATACTCAGACTTACTGCGCTTACAACTACATAATGGCTTATAAATTTGGGAAACTCAACAGATTTGGGAATACAACACATATCTTGAAGCCAGTTAATTTACTTTTTACATACCTCTTCACTATTCCACTACCAGTGTGCAACTGGTAATTCAGTTGAATTCATAAAGAATTCACTGAGTTTTTCTGAGTTTCTTCTGATTTCAAGAGGCTAGAAGAACTCAGATTATAAAGCATCAGGTTATCACTTTTACTATATAGGCACACCGTGGTTTATTGCACTTTGCTTATGATTTTTTTTTTTAAACAAATTGAAGGGTTGGAGCAATCCTGTGTTGAGCAAGTCTCTTGGTGCCATTTTCCAGCAGCTCACTGTGTGTCTCTGTGTCCCATTTTGGTAATTCTGGCAATATTTCAGTCTTTTTCATTATTATTATACCTATTATGGTTATCTATGATCAGCGATCTCTTTTATGTTACTATCATAATTGTTTGGGGATGCCATGAACCACACCCATAGAAGAATAAAAGATGGCAAACTTAATAAATGTTGTATGTATTCTGACCACTCCACCAACCAGCTGTTCCCATCTCTCTTTTCTCAGGCCTTTTTATTCCCTGAGACACAACATTGAAATTATGCCAATTAATATAACCCTACAGTGGCTTCTAAGTGTTCAAGTGAAAAGAAGAGTTGCATGTCTCTCATTTTAAATCAAAAGCTAGAAATGATTAGTGAAGAAGGCATGTTGAAAGCAGAGACAGGGCAAAAGCTAGGCCTTTTGTGCCAAACATCTAAGTTGTGAGTACAGAGGAAAAGTTCCTTTCTTTTTTTCACTTTTTTGTATGTTTAAAAAGTAGAGAGAGGGTCTCGCTATGTTGATCTGGGCTGGTCTTGAACTCCTGACCTCAAGCAGTCCTCCCACCTCGGCTTCCTCAAGTGCTGGGATTATAAGCATGAGCCACTACACCCAGCTGAAAAGTTCTTGAAGGAAATTAAAAGTGCTACTCTGGTGAACACATGAATTATAAGCAAAACAGCCTTATTGCTGATATGGAGAAAGTTTTAGTGTCTGGATAGAAGATCAAATCAACCATAACATTCCCTTAAACAAAAGCCTAATCCAGAGCAAGGCCCGAACTTACTTCAATTCTATGAAGGGTAAGAGGTGAGGAAGCTTCAGAAGAAAAGTTGGAAGCTAGCAGTTTGGTTCCTGAGGTTTAAGGAAATAAGCTGTCTCAATAACATGTAAGTACAAGGTAAAGTAGCAAGTGCTGATGGAGAAGCTGCTGCAGCATGTTATCTAGAATATCTAGCTAAGATCACCGATGAAGGTGGCTACCCTAAATAACAGATTTTCAATGTAGATGAAACAGCACTCTATTGGAAGATGCCATCTAAGACTTTTCTAGCTGGTTAGGGGAAGTCAGTACCTGGCTTCAAAACATCAAAGGACAGGCTGACTCTCTTGTTAGGGGCTAATGCTGCTGGTGACCTCAAATGGAAGCCAGTGCTCATTGGTCATTCCGAAAATCACAGGGTCCTAAGAATTATGCTATATCTACTCTGCCCATGCTCTATAAATGGAACAGAGCCTGGATGACAGCACGATTTGCTAGATATGTTAAGCCCACTCTTGAGTCCTACTGCTGTCAGTGAAAGATTCCTTTCAAAATATTACTGCTCATTGACAATGCACCTGGTAACCCAAGAACTCTGATGGAGATGTACAAGGAGATTCCTATTTTTTTCATGCTTGATAAACATAATAACATCTATTGTGTAGCCCGTGGATCAAGGAGTCATTTCTACTTTCAAGTTTTATTATTTAAAAAATATATTTGTTAAGGCTGTAGCTGCCACAGTGATTCCTGTGATGAATCTGGGCAAAGTAAACCGAAAACCTTCTGGGAAGGATTCACCATTCTAAGTACCATTGAGAACATTCGTGATTTATGGGAGGGGGTCAATATATCAGCATTAATAAGAGTTGGGAAGAAATTGATTCTACCCCCATGGGCGACTTTGAAGGGCTCAAGACTGCAGTGGAGGAAGTCACTGCAGTTGTGGTAGAAATAGCAAGAGAAGTAGAAGTAGAACTTGACACAACGTGACAATTGCTGAAATCTCAAGATAAAATTTGAATGGCTGAGGTGTTGCTTTTTATTGATGAGCAAAGAAAGCTGTTTCTTGAGATGGAACCTACTCCTAGTGAAGAGGCTTTGAAAATTGTTGAAATATCAACAGAGGACTTAGAATATTACATAAAATTAGTTGATAAATTGATAAAGCAGCGGTGGTTTGGGAGGATTGCCTCCAATCTAGAAAGAAGATCTACAGTTAGGTAAAATGCTGTCACATAGCCTAGTGTCTTTCATGAAAGGAAGAGTCAGTTGATGTGGCTAACTTTATTGTTGTCTTATTTTAAGAAATTGCCACAGCCATACTGATTAGTCAGCAGCCATCAATATCAAGATAAGACCCCCCCACCAGCAAAAAAATTGGACTCACTGAAGTCTCAGTTGATCATTAGCATTTTTTTTTTTTTAGCAGTATAGTCCTTTTAAATTAAGGTATATACATTTTTTTACACATAATGCTATTACACACTTAATAGTAGTGTAAATATAACTTTTATTGCACTGGGAAACCAAAACATTTTTTGTGACCTGCTGTATTGCAATATTACCTTTATTGCAGTGGTCTGGAATTGAACCTGCAGTTTTCTGAGGTGTAAGTATTGGTGACATCATTAACCTCCTCCTCTTTGTGTGTGGTTTCTTCAACTCACAAAGGATAGCAGCCCCAATGAAAGTCATTACAGAAGGCAGAGAAACTCCATTTTTTTCCTTTTTTTTTTTTTTAAGACTTTGCCACTCTGTGTGTGTGTGTGTGTGTGTGTTTACCTTATCCTAGTGGGCCTTACCACACATTTCTATTATGTGAGATCCAAATGTGATGTGGTATACACAAGAGTAATTTTCACCCCATTCTTAAAACTGAAAATGATGTTTAAATCACTTTTTCTTGGGGGAAAATTCAACCCCGTGGTAATTAAGCTTCACTTTTCTTGAAATTAATCTTTTTATAAATTTTATAAACTTATAAGAAATGTAATACATTTTGCTTAAGTAACTTTTCTTGAAATTAATCTTTTTATAAATTTTATAAACTTATAAGAAATGTAATACATTTTGCTTAAGTAACTAGCATAAGCCAAAATGGCACTTCATTTTTCTTAGGCTCAGCAGATTTAATTTAATAAAGTTTATAAATTGATTTTAATTAATGATGTTTACGAAATGAAAATTAATTGAGTGTTGAATAGTAAAGCTGCTAAAACCATAAGCCAAAGCAATATGAATAAAAGTATAATTTAGACACAATTTTAAACCAGATTTTGAAAAACTTTACTCGGTGATATGGTCAGGCTCAATTGTATGCCTACTAGTTAGATTACTTCTTGTACAGGCTGATATATGCATAAAATTATTATCTTTGAATTTTAAATTAAATTATATTTATCTCTTTAATGTGAATTTACCTCTTTAATGTAAAAATTATATTTGTTTTTTGTCCTTGTTTCTTACTGCACATATCAATTCCAGGTCAAGCATGAGATAAGCAAATCATGTTAATTTCATTTTCAACTGAAATAAGACTATTTCTGAGCTTATTCTTGTTTGCTGAATAAAAAAAGATTGTTCATATGTGCGAGAAATTGCTGCAGCATAATGTTCACTGTTTTTCTGTGAGTAGCAGGATAATCTTTTCTTCATAGAAATCTACATCTTGTCTGGGATAGAAATCTACATCTTGTCTGGGAAAGATTAGTAAAACTCATCTTTAATGTATGATAAAACTGCAGATCTTTTTCCTTTTTTCTCAAGTCAAATTTTCACAGTCAGAACATTCAGAAACAGGATCCCTTTTCCAGTTCTACACTTGTGTTCAAGTGAAGGAAAATCTGTTCAGTTTTTTTCTGCAGCTCCTCCAGGTGATTTCCAGTAAGACTTGAGACTTGCTGATATCCTTCCTCACTCTCAAGCCCGAACAGCAATAGAAATACTTCAAGATTTTCTTTTGTAACATGTTTTTCAAAAGCTCATTTTCCTTTTAAATCCAAGAATGTTGTCCTTTGAAATAAAGAAAACCCAACCATTTTCTTCACACCTTACAGAGACTGAAAAATAAGTACTACATAGGCTAGTTTCTACAGCCATTAATGTTTAAGTATTCAACAGACTGTAGCCTACTGTTTTCTTTAAAGGACCCATTTCAGTTCAAATACCCTATTGAGAAGTTTTCCACTGCTAAGTGGATTTGTATGTGTGTGTGTGTGTGTGGTAAGAGCTGTTCTTTAAATGAGTGAAATGACCTTTGTTTAATGAAGTTAACCATTTTATAACATCTTTCAGATGTTAAAACATTTTGCCCCAAGAGCTTTTGATAGCAGTACTCTTAACACAGGTGTTTTTTGTGTTAGTTTGGGTCTTCTGAGACACAGATGTCAAGACAAGATTTGATGCGCAGGGAATCTCCCACCCCACCCTACTACCCTCCTATTGTCTTTTGGAGCAATCCCCATTCTAGTACTTCTACCCTGCTTGGTAGCTTGCTGGGAGAAGCCCAGAGGCAGCAAGGCCAGGGGTGGTTGCCATGGATTCCAAGGTGCGATAGATGGAGGCTGTCAAGCAGTTCTGTTCCTCATAGCAGGTTAGGTTGAAGGGATATCTGAGTAGGGTACCACCGTGGCCACTGCACCCTCCTCTTCAGCCTTTGACATCTTTCCCTCATGTGGACACTCTTTACTGTGTTACCCACCCACAGGGATGTTGTCACTGTGTTCTGCCTTTGACCTACGGGGGCTTCTTTACTATATGGATTATTCCTCATGCTTCTTAGAGTCAAGCTTTGCCACCTTGCCCCCTTGTTGGTCTGCCTCTGTTCCTCCCCGCCGCCATCCCTCACTACAGAAAGGCTCTTTTCATTCTGCTTCAACTCCCAAATTTTGGACTACCTGCCTGCCACATACATACCTAACTTGCTTGGCTCCATCTAATAGCTTTTTGACTAAATTTTTGAGGAAAAGAAGGAAGAAGAGCCATCTGGGTTTCTTACATCTGCAACTAGCTAGAATATGATTCCATTCACTGAAATAGAGAAAATAATAGGAGGCTCTAAGAACAAATTTGGGCCTTACGTATGTGTGCATGTTGTGGGGAAATAGAAGTTTGGATGTTAAAATAATGAATTTGGTGTGACTTTGGGACACCATCTTGAAATTAATAGGCTCAGTAGAGGAGTCTCACTGGAGATAATAGTATGGGGAGTCATTAGCTTCTGTGTGATAGTTGAAACCCTGACTTTCAAAGAAACAACAAAGGAGGGAGGAGCTAGCGATGGAGCACAGTAACAGTGCTGCCTGAGGGATGCACTGAGGAATGTACCAAGGAAAATTAAGGGACAGGAGAGAGTTGTAAAGAGAGCTAGTGACCAACAGAATATAAAGATACAAAAATGGCAAAAGAGCCTTTGAGATTTAACAACCAGTTTAAAATTTAGTTATTATGGAGTAAGCCCATATCACACAGGTGGTGGCGTATCACACAGGGATTAAATTTAGCCAAAACAAAATATGTATTATAATTCAAATAACAAAAAATATATATTGTCATGTGGACTGAGGAATAGTCTTTTGCATCCTTTCCAGTAAAGATATATATGATTGACTAGTGAAGTCGATTTAAATTATTCAGTGTACATCCATAAAACTTTATCAATTACTTTCTGCGTATATGATGACACTTGCCAGTATTGCCCATTTTGTGCTGATTTTGTTAATGTACATTACTAAGGAGCTTTTCATCAAATTTTGCAGTCCCTGAAAGATTTTCATCTTTGAAGTTACAAATGTGATTTCTCAGCTGCAGTATAGAATATATGGAACCAGAAATACTCAAAAAATAATTGTTTTCGAAGTATTAATCTTTTTAGTCACATAGTTGTTTTTTACATCCTGTGGTGAAAATAACAAGAAATTTGATACAGAGGGAAAAATGATTTATTATGACTTAGTAGACAATTTACAAATGTGTGTTAAGATATTAGGATATATGTCCTACCAGTTTCAAAAGTACTTCAAGTGACTTGTTCAATACAGAGTACAACTTTAAAAAATGTATTTAAAGTAATTGACGTTGTGTTTGTGACCTGGCTCGAAGTTCTTTTTTGGTGAAGAGCATGCTTAGTACATGATTGTCTTTAAAAAGATCTGATAATTATTTACTCAGTAAATATTTTGAGTGCCTTATGAGTCAGGCATTTTTGTGGGTGCTGGAGATAATAGTGATGAAAAACAAAAGTCCCTTTTCCTTATAGAACTTAAATTCTAGTGTGGGAAGGCAGATAGTACAGAAATAAATTGATGGATGGATAGATGGATAGGTAGGTATTTGCTATATAGCAGGTACTATTTCTGCTTTTATATAGTGCTGTGGAAATGAGTAAAGCCAGGACAAAGGAAAAGAAAAGGTGATGCTGGGGGGTATTATTTTAAGTTGGATGGTTAGGGAAAGTATCATTGAATAGGGGACATTTGAACAGAGTCCTCTATGAAGGAAGTAAAAGAAATAAAAAGAGGAATAGCTAGCACAAAGATTCTGAGGTTGCAGCACACTTTACCCCTCAAGAAAGAACGGTGACAAAAAGGGTGGAACAAAGTGAGAGAGTAGTAAAATATGAGTTCACAGTGGTGGGGATGTATGTAGATGATAGAAGGACCCAACAGGCAACCATAAAAGACATTGGCTTTTACTCTGAGTGAAATGGGAAGCTCTTAGTGGGTGTTGAGCAGTGGAGTAATAAGATAAAACTTATTTCATCGTGCATTTCAGGTACTTACTCCTAATCACAGTAATTAATAAATTATTAATTTGGGGTATAGAAAGTTCATATATGAAGTGGAGGGTGTTGGCTCTTTTAAGAATTCAGTGAAAATCCTAAACTTCTTGCAGAAAGTGATTCCAAGCTTTGAGTTATTCTTCCTGATGATCAGTACAGTTGGTTTACTTTCTTGTTATCTTTGTCCTAAAGCTTCTTAAATCACTTTCTAGCTCAAGCCTAATGGATCATACCTGCCCATGTAAATTCTGAAAATGTTAATGTTGCCTAGTGATTCAGAGGCTTTAGTAATTTACTTAAACTACTTCTTGTTTTATTGGTATAAACTGTGTTCCTCAGTGTCTACTATGATTTCAAAGTTAGTATTTGCCTTGGAATTTTTCTTTGAAGCTGGCAACTCTAGTTCAATATAAGACAGGCTCTCAGAGCTCCACTTATTTAACAACTGTATCTATGCCCACTTTTATTCCTTTAAGCATCCTAGAATAAGCATTTCAAATGGTTTTGAATTATCAAAGGTCTTTTTGAAAAACAAGGTTATTGAGAAAATGTTTAAAAAGTTAATGAGAAAGTTGTCTAAAATACACCCCCCTCCCCCAAGGTAGGCCTGAAATGCCACTAAATCAACAAAGGATAGTCACTAAAAGTTACCCTGTATTTTCTAGGACTCGGGGGAAAGTCATGGAGTAGCTCTGCTTTCTCTAAGTAACCTATTTTAAATTTTTTTGAAGAGCAAAATTATTATACCTCTTTTTCATCCAGAATGGAGCTGACTGTAGGCATCTTTTTAAAGTACCCATAGGTCAGGACCTCTCTGGACTTTCCACTACCTTGAAAGACACTGCCAGAAGAATGTTGTTCCTCACACTTAAAAAAGGAAAAGTAATGTTCTTTTCTCCAGCCATTATTTTATGCAAAGTCCAGCTTTATTTTATCTGAGCTATCTGAACTTTCAATTTATTTGAAACATTTATTGATTAATATCTATAATGGAGCTTTTAATTTCTCTGATCATTTATCCTTTGTTAGGTTAGCAGAACTGTAACAACACAGTCACTTTCACAGCCACGAATGATACTTTTATAGTCATTTGTGGACATATACTGTGCAGAGTATCACAAAGTTTGAGCCACCTGACAAACCTATTTCCAGTTGAGATCTGCAGGGTGATGCTCTGCCTTCTTGTTGCAGCTCTCATACCATGAACAAGTGTCATTTTCATGGTCCATGAGGAAAAAGCATTTTCCTCATTTTGGTGCTTTTTGTTAGTGATTGTGCAGTTTAGAATGGCCCCCAAACATAGTCCTGAAGTTCTGTTTAACGTTCCGAAGTGCAGGAAGGCTGTAATTTGCCTTAAAGATAAACTAATGTGTATTAAAGAAACTTAATTCAGGCATTAGTTATAATGCTGTTGACCATGAGTTCAATGCTAATGAATCAATCTATATTAAAGATATATTTAGGCAGAAACACGCATAAAAAAGGTTATGCATTGATCAGTTGGCAACAATGTTGTGACCAGAGGCTTGTGAGAACTGTATTTCCCCTAGAAGCAACGGCTCAGTATTTGTTAATTCAGTGGTTGCAGCAATTTTATAGAACACGATTACTGTGAATGCGAATCAACTGTATTTGATTAACGGTGGTGATTTATAGGGACTTTAGATACCAGAAATGTTTCATAATTCCCTTTCTCTGAAATCATTGTTTTAATATGTTTAAATGCACACATGCAGAGTTGTGATGTTAAACATAATTTTACTGTGGGTTCTGGTCAAAAAAGATGAAATGTCATTGGTTAACTTGAAAGAGACATTATTCTAAATATTATCCTCCAGAAAATTGACATGTACAGGAAGCATATTGAATGCTCAGCAAATAATTTGTTTTAGAGTAATAATCTTTGAGTATTGTAGTGATTCTAGTTTTGGAAAAGAAGGCAGTATCAGTGTTAGAGAATAATATTCTTTCAGGATTTTATGTAGTTACTTTAAGGTGCATGAAAGAAGACTCAGTTGGGTGTTAAATTCTTGTCCCTGCTTTACTTGAAGCTAGTAATCTTGAGAAATTTACTAAATCATTTTGAGCCTTGATTACCTTGCCTGCAAAGTGAGGAACATTTTCAATTTAAAATTCTATTTCTTTTATTAGTATTCTTCCTGACCTTGAATCATTTCTATTCCCATCATGTCCAGTTGCCAAGAAAACCATGCAACTTAATGTTGTTTGTTAGCCATCAGATTTTATTTTACTGAACTCAAGTTCAGTCACATCAGTTACCGATAAAATAATAAGTTATATATTAATATTTCATATATCTTGACATTTTGTATTATGATAGGAAGAAATAAAAGACGTTCCTCAAATTTTAGGATATGGGCTTCTGTTTGTTGATGTTTGTGTTTTATGATACACTGTTGTAAATCATACTAAAGATTTTCTCTGAAAAAGACTAGAATTGACAATACTTCATTTGTTAGCAGTTTCAAGTTTTAGATCACGGGTGCATAATTTCTTGTGTGTGCACAATATGTTGGCATTTTATCTGACTTCAAAGATGTCCATATAGATACCAGCAAAGGATAAAATGTAAGAATGAATATCATGAAAAGATGCTGTATCGGATAAAATTCTAGAGCCTAGGTTAAAAAACATAAAGGCAAACATGCTTGATATATAAAAATTGAGAAATATGATAAAAAGAAGTAAGTTTAAAGCATCAGTAATACCAGTGCCTAAGATGCAGTTTATTTTGAAATGTTGTCTTCTAGTCTTCATACAGTTTAAAAATCATACTATAATCATAATTTCCAGCATTTTCCCCTTAGCATAATATATTATAACATCCATGTTTTTAAAAATATTTTATGAACGTCATGTTTAGGGATTACACCATATATATCCCATCTCATAGATTCCTTTATATTGAACATTTGGATTTTTATTTTCATTTTTATTTACATTTATTTTTATCTTTATTTTTTGCTTTCGTGGGTAAACTGCAGTGAGCATCCTCTGTATAAATTTTTTTTTTCTGTTTTAGGATTATTTCCTTAGGATAGATTGCCAGAAGTGGAGTTACTGGGTCAGAGGGTATGAACTATGAACTTTTTTTTTAAATAAATTTTTTGTTCATTTTCTGTCCAGTCATTTGTAAAAAAATTAAAATAATAGTGATTATAATTGTTACCTGCTAGAAAACTGTGTCTGAAGGCAAGATTCTGTGATCAGAAAAGTTTGGGAAATACCCAGGGTAAAAAGCCTTTTAATCTGATTTACCTCAGCATTTCCCAAATTTAACTGAACACTGAAAATTTTTTTTGATACACTTCTTAAAATTTTGTGGAAGTTTTATATAGGATATAGTCTATGAACTACTGATGTAAAATTAAAATTGTTTTATTTGCTTGAAATATGTTTTATTGGTCAAAGGAATTAAACTATAAATCTTCATGCTAAAAATTATTAAAAGGGATTAATGTTGTTTACTATGGTTTTTGTGCATGTCTTTATGAAGTCTTATAACTTTTAAAATTGAAATGTTCTATATTGTTTACTAAAGAACATTTTAATGCCTTGGTGACATCAATACTTTTTTGCAATCATTAATGATATTTAGAATGTAGACATATAACATGAAAGTAGAACATAATATAGATTGTACAAATCTTGTTTTTTCACCTATTTTCCCCTGCAGAATGTGAAAACCTTTGCATCTTCTGATAGTCTAGCCAAGGTCCAAGAAGTAGCAAGCTGGCTTTTGGAAATGAATCAGGAACTGCTCTCTGTGGGCAGCAAAAGACGACGAACTGGAGGCTCTCTGAGAGGTAACCCTTCCTCAAGCCAGGTAGATGAAGAACAGATGAATCGTGTGGTAGAGGAGGAACAGCAACAGCAACTCAGACAACAAGAGGAGGAGCACACTGCAAGGAATGGTGAAGTTGTTGGAGTAGAACCTAGACCTGGAGGCCAAAATGATTCCCAGCAAGGACAGTTGGAAGAAAACAATAATAGATTTATTTCGGTAGATGAGGACTCCTCAGGAAACCAAGAAGAACAAGAGGAAGATGAAGAACATGCTGGTGAACAAGATGAGGAGGATGAGGAGGAGGAGGAGATGGACCAGGAGAGTGACGATTTTGATCAGTCTGATGATAGTAGCAGAGAAGATGAACATACACATACTAACAGTGTCACGAACTCCAGTAGTATTGTGGACCTGCCCATTCACCAGCTCTCCTCCCCATTCTATACAAAAACAACAAAAGTGAGTATATTCAATATATTGTTAACCTGAGAAACTTTACATATCTATTTTAATTGTAATGAAACTTTCCTCACAGTCTTTGTATTACTAAAAATTAATCTTAAGATATGTAATAATAAAATGAACTAGTTTTTTGTCTTACAGAAGGTAATGGAAAGTATTACAAGTAGAAATACTGATAATGGGACAATCTGAGTACAAATGGAGGGAAAGTAATTGAGCCTATTACTATGAAAAATTATTAACATCAAATTTTCGTCTAAACCTTGCGTCCTGGGCAGGGATTAGTAGCTTGTGTGGGGTGTAGAGGTTTCGGGTGAAACATGATTTGTGTAAATCAAGTAATGAAGAAACTTTTTATTTACAAAATGCAGCTGCTGGAGTGGGCTATTCACAAGTGTCACTCTGAGGCATAAATTACTCAGAAGTTGCCTCAAATTAGTTCTAGTTATTTATCATTTGAGAATTAGAAATAATGAATATTCATGTAGAGTAGACTTACAAGTTAAACTATATTTTGGAAAGGAACATTTTAACTTGAATATACTTGTTTTATAGACATTAAAATAACGTCTGTGGTAGTTCATCCTCTTACTCCTACTTGCTTATTTCTTACATTTTACAGTGATTTTAGGCCATAAACAATATACAAACTGATTTAACATCATATCGTTTAACCCAACTTGACTTGGAATGAAGTATCTTACACACTTGGATTAATAATTAATTGAAGTGCTAAATCATGTTTTACATCTGCTTGTAAAACCTTCACTTTCTAAAATGTGTTTGGCCCTAATTTACCTAGCCTATCTGCAAGTCAGATTTTATTTATGATCTAAGAAGGACGTGACATCAAGTAGTGATTTTTCATCCATTGTACCATCCCTGTCTCAAGATGTTGAAGCAGTAGCTTTGGATCTCAGCCAGATGGCTCTACCGCTAACAACTATAGCACCGCTTTGTTAAGGCTCAGACCTTTTATAGTGTCATTCCTCCCTTTTGTCCCCCTAGTCTTGATCCTCTTCTTCAAGGTTGCTATATCAAAAGGGAGTTTTAACATCTCTTTTTTTTCCTGAGGGTTCAGTTAGAGGAATAGGGGTTTAATACTTAAGGTCCAGTTGCACTAACTTATTTCAGAAAGAGGTTCAATCAAAACTAAGCCTTGCAGAACAATGCAGAGTTATTGCTGTTTTCTGCTACACTTTAAAAGCAAAAAAAGCTAGTTAGACAAAACATTATCTTTTTCCAAAAGGAAAAGTCATCCTTATATTCTGTAGGAAACCTTCCAGTTCACAAGTTTGACAGGTGCTTTATCTTTTCTTTACCTTCAAGATGTAAAATTTTGTGTATGATGATTACCTCTTTAAAAATGAAGTATACTGAATTTGTTAGTTTTTTTCTAGTGATTCTGAATCGTGAATAACAATTATTGTCCTGTACATATAAGATAACAAGAATGGACTGGGCTCTAACCATAGCAGGAATAGATGTGTGTATGCATTTATGTATATACACATGTACAGTATAGATGTGTGTATGCATTTATTATATAAGTGTGTATGTATAGTTTTTGATATATTGTTGATCATGAGATGATCTGCCTTCATAAGTATGGCATGAAGAATACAAAGCTATTTGATTGCCAGGACAGTGATACCCTTCTACAAGTAAGATTTCAGTCTGAAATTTTTCTAAATGTTTTCCTTTTTGTCCATTCCTGAAACCCTTCTGCCAGAGTATTCCCAGAGCACTTTCAACAGCATTAAAAAAAGTCACTTAGTGCTGCTTCGCCTAAAAAGAAAATGTCAGTATTCTCCGTGTATACATGTTTTAATACAATAAATAGAAACTCTCACTAGTTCAAGTATTTTATTTTGGAAGAGCTTTAAATTCTTGATCATTATAAAGTTAAGACACTTCTACAGATGTTACCCTAGACCATAGTTTCATTCAAGTCTTCTTAAACTTTGACTTTTGAGAGTAGAGGCATAAGAAATGAAATCCCATTTTAAATGTTAACATAGGATTAGCTTTCTACAAATTTTACTCAGGATACCTTTCAAGTTTTATTTTTTGGCATTCTCATAAACAAACCCTGTGGACAGCTAGACTGAATTTTACCCATCATCCCTAAATATGCTGCATAAGCAAATATATTAATGAGAAAAAAAGATTTTTAATTCTTCCTTGCATTGCTTTATTCTTTGAAAGCATTTTGAAAACTGTCAAAACTCTGAGGACAGTTTTTCCCCCCTTGTCACTAAAGGTTTGTTCTTTTGGGAGCCTTATGGCAAGCAATATATGTTAAAAATTCCCTATTGTCTTAATGTTAAAAGTCAAGGGAAGTGGTAGTCAAGAATTGCTATTTATTAAGCTCACACTGTTTGAAAGATCCTACAACAGATACATAAACAAAAGTTACAGAGAGGCCGAATGATCCACCCCAGATTACACTAAGTGATGAGAGATTTTAATCCTGATTTGCCTAATAGCAAAAAACCCCTTTCTCTTTCCACGTGCTATGCTGCCGCCTATGGTTGAATTTGACAAACATCACTGAACAAGATTTCCAACATAGTCAGAGACTCTGCCATCTGATGATTTTCTGATACTATGTCCCATTTGAAGTGATCAGAGCTACCCTATAGAAAGGACAGAGGGCTTAGTTAACTACTTTTCTTTGTGGCACTTAACAAAACATTATTGAAGATTTTACAGCTCAAGGCTAAAGTAATCAGGAACAAATGACGCTGTTAAAAATTTTTATAGAGGTCATACTCTCTTGAATCCATAAAACATGCTTTTAAAGCAGAGGTTGTGTGCTGGCTGTTCCTCTAAATCTTGCTCCTCCAGATATAAATGTCTGTCTCTTCAGTTTTAACTCCCGTTGTCAACATCCTTATCATATGTTTTTTTAAAAACTTGTTTTCTGAAGATACGCCCAGCTCATATTGAAGAATCTTTGACATATTTTATGCAGAATATCAACTAATTTTCTACTAACATGAAAAATGAGATGATTATTAGGCCAGATCTGGTATCTTGATCTTTTGATGAAGAGAAGTGTGTTTGAGCACTAATTTCTGATGCTTCCATATCTTAGTGGCTTCCACCTGTTCTCTTCTCACATAACTTTCTTACCTCAAATTAGTCTATTTTTTTCCCATCTTGATTGTTAGATTCCTCCTAGTAATTAAATCGTTTTTATCCATTTGCCTCAAATAAGAAATAAATGTTTATCAAAAAATAAATATATATAAAAGATAGCCAGGTGTGGTGGCTCACACCTGTGATCCCAGCACTTTGGGAGGCTGAGGTGGGCAGATTGCCTGAGACCAGCCTGGGCAACATGGCAAAACCCTGTCTCTACAAAAAATACAAAAATTAGCTGAGTGTGATGGCATGCGCCTGTGGTTCCAGCTACTTTGGGGGCTGAGGTTGGAGGATCATTTGGGCCCAGGAGGTTGAGGCTGCAGTGATCTGGGCCACAGAGCAAGACCCTGTTTCAGAATAAATAAATAGAGGGTGGGGGGAGGTGTGGAGAAGCATCTAGTGTGTTGGAGTTTAGAGGCGTAAGACCCTTTCTTGTCTATAAATTCTGAACAATAGAGGAATCAGGTAATAGGATCATTAACCAATCAGGGTATCTGGTCCGCCATTCTCCAACCACCTCCTAGGACCAGAGCTGCTGAGCAGCTTTGTAGGATAATGTGGCTAACATTGGAAATATAACAGGGCTCTAAGTTACACTCTGTTGTAGAGTTCTAGAGAATGATAGCTTCTTCAGAAAGTCCCTGGCCTAGTCTACCTGCAAGACAAACAACTTAAGTTCAAAGTCTGTTTGGTATAGACATGTCCAGAGAGCAAAAAATGCTACTTAAGGCAGTCATCTTGAATAACATCCACTAGTAAACATGGCCCAATGAATAGCCATGTCCCCTACCTTTGTGAAGGAGGAAAAATGAAACATTGACTCAGCCTAGTTTAGCCCAATTTTAAACATGTGGGGAGGATAATGGAAATGGGAGAAATGGGGACAATGGGTGAGATGGGTTTTCCCCTAACATATTAGAGTGATAAGAACTTTTCACATCTGAGTTTGAATTCTGATTATACCACTTACTGTATAACCATGAGTATATAATCTCAGTGAACCTATTACTTTATCTGTAAAATAAAGACTCATGCCTACCTCTCAAGGTTTTTGTAAGGATTAAGTGAAATAATTTATGTAAAACAAGTAGCATAGTGCCTGGGACACTCAGATATTTTACAGATATAGGCCTTGTGACCTCATTTTTTCTGTCTCCTGTGCCTTACCCCAAATCCCACAAAACACACTTCATTCCCCGCAGCGGTTGTCAATCTCTATATATATGTTTTACGACCTTCAGCATTCAGTCATCATATCACCCTCTAGTGTAAAAAGTAGAGAAATAAATTCTTTTAAAAAGGTACATAGGAGGATTAGAAGAGTACTATAATAAGCTAGGCCCATCTTCAATAAAAATAGACATAAATTTTGAAGCCGATGCTACCCACAGATCTCCCTAGTTGATAAAATATGTACCCTTTCCTTTCATTAGAATTTAAGTCAATTTCTCTAGACTTTCTTCTAATCTTTAACTAAAGCTTCTGTATATTTAAATGCTTTAATGAATCTTCCATATGGATGCCAAAATGAATTTTAGCTCATGGTTAATTTCTAATTAATGCCTGTTAATATAGTTTTAAATGTATTTGTTAATATTATTTTAAACAATAATAGCTCTAAATGTTGGTGATAAACTGTATCTCATTCACTGCCGGTAATGACAGTTACTATTATTAATTATTTAAGAGATGGGGCCTTGCTGTGTTTCCCAGGCTGACCTTGAACCCCTGGGCATAAGAGATCCTCCTGTGTAGCTGGGACTACAGGCATGGACCACCGTGCCCAGCTCAAAAAGTGTTTTAATTATGAGGTTTCATTGTAGACTAAAGAATAATCTTCACACCAAATGGACCATTTTAAAATTGTTTTATAGCATTCCATTGATTAGTTCTTTATACAGATGATAAACTTCACTGAAGTATACACAAATATCACAAATAGTTATCTTCAAAGTGCTTCCAAAGAAAATTGTTTCATATGTGTATTATAATGATCTGATCCATTTTTAATGTTGTTTTTGTTGGTGGTAGGGAAGACAGTATGAAGAAAAAGGATATAGGAATAGCTCATGATGAATATTGTTTTCACTTTGGTAGTTAACTCCAAAATTATTTTTCAAGCTCCGATCATTCACCCTAGCCATAGTTTTGCATTTCTAGCGGTCTGTTGGGCATCATCATCTGAGTGGTCCACTGAAAACTGAAAGTACTGTTTCTTTCTCCAAACCAAGTTTTTATTTGCCTCCCCAGGTCATCTTTTCCCTCTCAATAGTCCTGTCTTCTGGTCAGTGGATAGAAAAGTGGCTTGACTTTTTCTTATCATCTGAGTCTGGGCCTGCTGAATAATTTAACAGACTTGATCACTTAGTCTCTCTTTTTCTTACCCGCCAGGCAATTGTAAGATAAAAATTGGAGGGTCAGTGTTTAAAAACGTTAAGAGCATTTTTGCTTGGGCTTCTGTTTGCATCAGGCTATAACGCCACGTCCTTGACAATGAGTTGGCAGTATGAATAATTGGATGAGTTTTTTTAAATGAATTTTTAGCTCTGTATAGATAATAACCTCAATGCAGATATCTGGTGCCCCATTTCCCACTGATAAAGCCAAACCTAAATGAGAATGTTTGAAGTCTTCCAATATCTTACCATAGTTTTTACCTGGTTTCATCTCCTCTCCTCTCTACTTGTTTTGAATCATACTCTTTCCCACCAGCCAGATCCTTCAAATCGAAGTCCAAATCCCCTATCTTAATACCTTCCTAGATTTAGAAAATCTAATTCCTTTCTACCTGTTCTTGCTTTTCTTCATGGTGCGGTTCATTTGGTATTACCTGGTGACATTTTTGGTAAGCTTTGTCTTAAGTTGACATATAATTCTTCACTTTTTTGAGCAGTAGAAATTTGGTAAATTTGTTTTCAGTCCTAATTCAGGTTGAGAATTGAAGACTGGCAAACTGTAATGTGAACAGTTGTCATTTCACCTCTTTTTTTTTTTTTTTTTTTTTAAGACAAGGTCTTGCTTTGTTGCCCAGGCTTGCTGGAGTGCAGTGGCATAATCATGGCTCACTGCCGCCTCCACCTCCCAGGCTTAAGCAATTCTCCCACCTCAGCCTCCCGAGTAACTGGGACCACCTGTGGCACCACCACGCTTGGCTAATTTTTGAATTATCTGTAAAGACAAGGTCTTACTATGTTGCCCACCCTGGTCTCAAACTCCTGGGCTCTGGTGATCTTCCTGCCTGGGCCTCCCAAAGTGCTGGGATTACAGGTATGAGCCACCATGCCCCAGCCTCATTTCACCTCTTAAGATGTACCTAAGCTAGACTAGAAATTGTAAATGGGCATATCATTAAAATTGAGTTTAAGACTCAGGTATTCAGTATATGTACAGATCGTTAAATTGAGACTGCCCTGAGGAGAAGTTAAAAATCCCACTTTAGGAATCATTTTGCTAACATGCAGAAATCAGTTGAAGGCAATTCATACAGCCATTAAACATCACATTTGAAAGAATATTTAATAACAGGAAATGCTTAAAAATATTTTATTTAAAATATAGGATTCAAAACTGTATACAGTGTGATCTTAATTATGAAGCAAACATACATTTTTATATATGTGTGTGTATGTATCTACATATATACATATGCAAAGAAAAAGATCAGAAGAAGTTGTACCAAATGTTAGGAATTATCTCTGAATGTGGTTGAATAAAAGGTTATTTTTTCTTAAATACATTTTATAATTTCTCCATTTTGTTATAACAAGCATATATGCCTCTTTATTTGAAAAATAACTCTCTGCTGGAAACCAATTATTATTCTGTGTAGTCTTTTTTGATGACTTACATGGTGTATAATGCTCCTAATGGAGGATTGGATAAAAAGATGTTCCTCACAAGAAATGTCATTATATCATGATCTCTGCATGAGAATGCAGCTGAATATAGTGGAAACCTTCCCCTATTCCCAACCCCCCATTTCATAGTGGAAAGAGCACAGAACTCTTTAAGTCCTAGTGTAACTGATTCTTCACATCTCTAGGGCTCAGGTGTTACCCTGGCAATTTTCTAAGATCAACTTAACACATTATTAGAAGAGTAATAGCATAGTAGTAACCGTTCTTGTTTTGAAGATACTTATTTAATATTGTTTTCTTTGAAGAGTTCTTTAGCCTTGATAGCACTTTTGGCTCTCTCTAAACATGAATATTTTTCATATAAAAACCATTCTCCGAGCAATTTCAGAATCTGTTTTTGAAAATGGGTGTCCCCAACCCCCCCCAGGCCATGGACCAGTACCAGTCTGTGGCCTGTTAGGAACTGGGCCTCACAGCAGGAGGCGGGCGGTAGGTGAGTGAGCATTACCGCCTGTGCTCCGCCTCCTGTCAGATCAGCTGTGGCATTAGATTCTAATAGGAGCACGAACCCTATTGTGAACTGTGCTTGCGAGAGATCTAGGTTGTATGCTCCTTCCGAGAGTCTAATGCGTGGTGATCTGAGGTGGAACAGTTTCATCCCAAACCATCCCCCCACTTCCCCTGTCCATGGAAAAATTGTCTTTCATGAAACCTGTCTCTGGTGCCAAAAAGGTTGGTGACTACCGTTTTAAAACACAATTCTTTTTTTTTTTTTTTTTTGAGATGGAGTCTGGCTCTGTTGCCCAGGCTGGAGTGCAGTGGTGCAATCTCAGCTCACTGCAGCCTCCATCTCCCAGGTTCAAGCGATTATCCTGCCTCAGCCTCCTGAGTAGCTGGGATTACAGGTGTTTGCCACCACGCCCAGCTAATTTTTGTATTTTTAGTAGAGACAGGGTTTCACCATGTTGGCCAGGCTGGCCTCGAACTCCTGACCTCAAGTGATCCACCTGCCTTGGCCTCTCAAAGTGCTAGGATTACAGGCGTGAGCCATCGTGCCCGGCCTTAAAACATAATTCTAAAGTGGCCACTGCTTTATGAGGAAATCATCAGTGCTTTCCCTTCCCTCCCTTCCCGTATTCCCAACTCCCCATTTCATCAAACTAATGATATATTTAACATGTTAAGGGTTTTTAGTCCTAATTTTAAGTCTCCTAAGACGGACCCCAAATTGGAGTGGACCTTTGAGATCACCAAGGCCAAACCTGTGCCCAGTGGCTTTACCAACAGACTTGAACTTACAAATGAGGTCATTACAAAGGAATACTGCAATGTGAAGTATCTTCATAGTTTTAGACGTTATTTATGTTAGGGTTCTTTATTTTATGTTGACATCTCTGACTTTGCTTTGGTCCTTGTTCTTCTACCTAGAGCAGTGACAGCTCTTTCCATAGGAGAAGATTGCTGCCGTATTCGTCTGTGATCTTCTCCAGACTGAATGCCTTCAGTGTGTTCCCAGAATGTGTATATATACTTATATTTTTTCTCATTTATCTTAACAGTCCTAATATGTCATTTCTAATCTTTAACCCCATAATGGAGATGAGAAATATGTGAAGAGAGGTTAATAAATGTCCCCAAATGTTGCCTCAACTAAATCTCTGTTACTGTGGTATATTTATTGTGAGTTATCGTATTAAGTTTGTTTTTCTCCCTCTCTCTTATTTAAGCCCTTTGATTTCTTATTTTATTGCCTAATAATATTTATTGTGTTATCAGGTACCCTGATAACCTAATTATTAGTAAACAAAGAATTAGTGTATAAATTTTTACATAATACTTGTCAGTCATTGACCACATGGATATGTATTTTGTGTAGCTGGAGTCAGTGTGTATACTTCTTTTATATTCCTGATTCTTTCAGTTATTATGATAAGAATAGTCTTATTATTATTTGGTAATCTGTTTGAACAGTTGACTTGTTCAGCCCCTCAAAGGGAATTTCCCCCACTCCCCTCTGCTTCACTGAAACATGACCCATTAACATGAATTATTTCTACATTCCTTCACCTAGTATTTCATATGTATCTTTTTTCTTCTATCCCTCCAATCTGGTAAGAAGAAATACACTCGTCCTTTACAAGGAAACCTAGTCTTTGAATTATTGATCCTTGAGGTCTGCGAAATGTTTTTTGGAGACTTCCTGCATTAGCCATTCTGTCTTTTTAAATTAACAAGCTTTAATTTTTAGAGTAGTTTTAGATTCACAGCAAAGTTGAATGAGAGGCCTAGAGAGTTCCCATATGCCCCCTGGTGCACATATGTACAGCTTCACCCTTACCAGAGTAGTACATTTGTTATAGTCAGTGAATCTACCTTTGTCATATCATTATCCAGAATCCATAGTTTCCACCAAGGTCTCACTCTTGGTGTTGTGCACTCTGTGGGTGTGGGCAAATGTGTATTGACACGCATCTACCAATGTAGTACCATAGAGAATGGTTTCGCTACCTTAAAAGTCCTGTGTTCTGCCTGTTCATCCCTTTCTTCCCCGGCCTGTCATCGCCACTGATCCTTTCACTGTCTCCATAGTTTTGCTTTTTCCAGATTGTCATATAGTTGGAATTATACAGTAGGTAGCCTTTCAGATTGGCTTCTTTCACTTACGTAATGTGCATTGACTTTTCCTTCATGTATATTTATACCTTGATAGCTCATTTCCTTCTAGCACTGAATAATATTCCATTGTTTGGATATACCACAGTTTATCCACTTCCCTAGTGAAAGACATCTTGGTTGCTTCCACATAATTGGCAATTATGAATATAGCTGCTTGTGAAAATCTGTGTGCAGGATTTTGCATGGACTAAGTTTTTAACTCCTTTGCGTAAATGCCAAGGAGTGTGATTCCAGGATTGCAAGTTAACAGTGTGTTTAATTTTGTAAGAAACTGCCAAATGGCTTCCAAAGTGTCTATATAATTTTGCATTCCCACCAACAGTGAATGAGAGTTCCTATGGCTCCACATCTTCAGTGGCATATAGTGTTGTCAGTGTTCTGGATTTTGACCATTCTGATAGGTGTGTATGGTATCTCTTTGTTACGATTTGAAGTTCCCTAGTGATATATGATGTTGACCATCTTTTCCTGTGCTTACTTCCCATCTGTAGATCTTCTTTGGTGAGGTGTCTGTCCAGATCTTTTGTCCATGTTTTAGTCAGGTTGTTCTGTTACTGTTGTATATTTTGGATAACAATCGTTTATCCCATGTGCATTTTGCAAATACTTTCTTCCAGTCTGTGGCTTATGTTCTTATTTTCCTGACAGTGTCTTTCAGAGAACAGACATTCCTAGTTTAGTAGAGTCCAGCTTATGAATTATTTCTTTCATGTATCATGCTGTTAGTATTGTATTGTTGTATCTAAAATGTCATTTCCGGCTGGGTGCCATGGCTCACACCTATAATCCCAGCACTTTGGCAGGCTGAGGTGGGAGGATCGCTTGAGCCCAGGAGTTTGAGACCAGCCTGGGCAACATACTGAGACCTCTTCCTTAAAAAAAAAAATGCACAAAATTAGCCAGGCATGGTGGTGCGTTCCTGTGATCTTAGCAACCCGAGAGGCTGAGGTTGGAGGATTGCTTGAGCCTTGGGACATCAAGGATGCGGTGAGCCAAGATCATACCACTCTACCCCAGCAAAAAGTCATTTCTATACCCAAGGCCATTTAGGTTTTCTCTTATGTTATCTTCTAAGAGTTTTATAGTTCTGCACTTTACATTTATGTCTATGATCCATTTTGAGTTAATTTTGTGAAGGGTGTAAGGCCTTTGTTTAGATTCATTTATTTGCATGTGGATGTTCAGTGGTTCAGCACCATTTGCGGAAAAGACTAGCTTTTCTCCATTGTACTGCCTTTGTTCCATTGTCAAAGATCACTGTACCATATTCTGGTCTCTCTATTCTGTTCCATTCATCTACTTTTAATTCTTTCACCAATACCACACTGTCTTGGTTACTGTAGCTTTATAGTAAGCCTTGAAGTTGGAGAGTGTCTATCTCCCAGCTTCATTCCTCTCCTTCAGTATCGTTTTGGCTATTCTGGGTCTTTTGCCTCTCCATATAAGTTTTAGAATCAGTTCGTTGATATCTGTTACTTGCTGGGATTTTGATTGGTATTGCTTTGAAACTATAGATGAGATTGGCAAGGACTGACATCTTGACAATATTGAGTCTTCCTGTACAAGAACATGGAATATATCACCATTTATTTAGTTCTTCTTTGATTTTTTTATCAGAGTTTTATAGTTTTCATTATGTAGATCTTATACATATTTTATTAGATTCATCCCTAAATATTTTATTTCAGGGGGCTGCTAATGTAAATGATACTGTATTTGTCATTTCAGATTTCACTTTTTCATTGCTGGTGTATAGGAAAATAATTGACTTATTATATATTAATCTTATATCTTGCAACCTTGCTATAATTGCTTTTTTTTGGTCAATTTTTTAGGATTTTCTATGTAGAGGGTCATGTCATGTGCCAAAAAAGACAGTGTTATTTCCTCTTTCTTAATCTCTTTATCTTTTACTTCCTTTTCTTGTCTTTGTGCTTTAACTAGGACTTCCCCTACGATGTTGAAAAGCAGTGGTTAAAGAGGACATTCTTGCCTTCTGTCTGATCTTAGTAGGACAGCTTTGAGTTTCCATCCTTAAGTGTGATGTTAGCTGTAGGCTTTTTATAGGTAGTCTTTATCAAGTTGAGAAAGTTCCTCCCCTCTATTCCTAGTTTGCTAAGAGTCCTTCTATCCTGTTTTTTTTTTTTTTTTTTTTTTGAGACGGAGTCTCGCTCTGTCACCCAGGCTGGACTGCAGTGGCGCGATCTCGGCTCACTGCAAGCTCCGCCTCCCGGGTTCACGCCATTCTCCTGCCTCAGCCTCCCGAGTAGCTGGGACTACAGGCGCCCGCCACTACGCCCGGCTAACTTTTTGTATTTTTAGTAGAGACGGGGTTTCACCTTGGTCTCGATCTCCTGACCTCGTGATCCGCCCGCCTCGGCCTCCCAAAGTGCTGGGATTACAGGCGTGAGCCACCGCGCCCGGCCTATCCTGTTTCTTAATGGTTTAGTAGATGACTCTGTGGTACTTTGAAGGCTGTTTGCAGAATTTCCATGCCATAGGCAATTTACCTTTCCTTGACATTTGAAGGATTGATGTTGGTGCCAAGTATAGGATCTTCACAGAGTCCTCCTGTAGCTTCTAAAGGTTTAGCTTGAAAATGTTAATTGCTTAATGCTAGCAAGTGAGTGAAAAAGGTGGGGATAAATTTTGTATCTTGCTCATATTTCAGTTCCCACCTCTGTCCTGACAAAACCCCAATATATAAACAGTAAATGTAAGATATATATATTTTAAACATAATAACAAATGTAAGTTCCTTTTGAAATTATTATTTCACCAACTTTAAACAGTATTATCAATTTTTCAAACATTTGGCTAGTGGTTACAGTTTTATCAATCTTATTAGTGAGATTCTTTTCTGCTTGTGGGTCTACTTTTACTTTGACTCTTGTCCTGAAATCTCAATTCTATCTTTGGCCTCTCTTCTGAGAGACATAATTTTGTGTATTTAATTAATCTCTATTTTCTATAAATTAATATGATAAAAAGAATCAAGTTGGATGGATCAGAAGTAGAATACAGAGAAAAGAAAATATGGTTAGGGAATTGAGATTAGGTATGTTTAAATACTTAGTTTGTAGACACGATCCCATTCTTTTGTTTTTTCTTTGAAATTTGCCTTATATTCAGTATTGTCTAGTTCTTAATTTGGAAATGCTATTTTTTTTCATTTAGCATTACAATTATTTGTGGGAAAAATTTTAAGAACATTTCAGAATTCTTTCACTGGATATTCTAATATGGATTGTAATTCAAAAGCACAAAGATGTAAAATCACAAAAGATATAAAATATTTAGGTTTTTGTAAAAATCATATATTAGTATGTTTAGCATAGATAGAAAATTTTATAAAGTATTATTTTTTTTACTGTGAAACATCATATCAAAAGCACACAATTCCTTAAGAATTTATCTGTTTCTTCACTGAACACTAGAGGGCCATATAGCACCTTATAGATAGAGCTGCTTTCCATATATTTAAATATATTTAATATGTGCTTGTCTTTCTCTCCTACTTTGTGTTTTAGTATAGTATGTCTTGCTCAGAATTTGGAGTATACACTCAACAGTAATTATGTGCACTGTCAGATAATATGTGGGATACCTAGGGTTTTTGTTTTTGCTTTTTTTTAACAAGCAACTAGCATTTTGCTACTTAGTAACAACAAAAAGTGATAAAAGAGTGTATCTTGGGATAAATGTATGTGCAGACTTACTATGCTTTGGAAGTAAAAGTATGCTTTTAGAAAATTTCTCAAGTATCTGAACATATACGTGTAAAAAGAATAGGCCTCTCATTGTTATTTGCTCTGGTACTTCTTGGCATGTATGTGAGAAAAGAATTATCTCTCCAAAGAAGCTACTTCCCTTGTCTAAATGTCATCTTGTATTAGCACAGACAGTAATATTGTGGGGTATAACCACCTAATCATCCTGGAGTAAAGAATATTTAAACAACTGATTTAATCTTCCTCAATTTTTTTTTTTTTTTTTTGGCTGCTTAGGGTAAAGAAATGAGAAATACAACTTACAGGAACTTAAATAGGTAATGTCAATGTGTGAAGAGAGTCATGAACAGCCAGTAAGACTGTTCAGGCTCTTATGAACTACGTAAGATATGCCTTCCCCAAAAGGTGTTAATGTTCAGTTAAAAGAATAAAAATATGAGGCAAGAGGATGATTTGAGCCCAGGAGTTTGAGGCTGCAGTGATAGTACTACAGTACTCTAGCCTGGGTGACAGAGTGAGACTCTGTCTTTAGAAATATCAAGAAAAGAAAAAGAAAAACATTGTGCTGGCTCCAAAAAACTGACTTTGAGCTACATATGACCTATGGGCTGTATACTGTTGGATCTTTAATAGCTTCTAGAGAAGAAGTTCAAGATCTAAGTAGGGCCTTGGCTAAATTTTAATTTCTTCCTTAGATATACTTTAGACAGCACTTTTCATTATTAATTTCTGTGTTATGTTTCAGGGGGCAGAAATAAGGACATTTCTCGTTAACTACTATTTACACTGTCTTTTGGTGAAGGAAGATTAGTATGATGAACTTAGAGGAAACACACTGTTTACACCTAGAGGAGAAAATAAAAGAGGGTCATGTGAAAGAGAAAGAAGGAACAATAATTCACTCTTAAAGACATAAAAGAATCTCATCTTTTGAGTCTCTCCTCCTTTGATTTGCCAATTTTAATACCTTAAATTATTTCTTCAAATTAGTTACTATAATGGAGTGACAAAACTTTGATCTTTAGTTCTAAATTTTACTGAGATGTTAGTCCTCTTGAATATTGATGAACTTACAATTATTTTAAAGTCACTGCTATGATAAACAGTATTCTCTAACTGATAATATTTCTTATGCCTTAATGGTGTGTTTGCTAGTTTTCTGTATCACTGCCATTTTCTGAAAACCACATTCACTGGCAGATTGACATGAGCTTAGGTAATTGAAGGCTGAGCTTGAATTCTGATCCTTTTGCACAGGTAATGAAATGAGTTATTGTTAGCATAATATAGCTGGTGCATGTTGAACTCTTAAATGGTCAAGAAGGTAAATCAAATAAAAAGATCAGTATTTGGATATGTTGAAAAACACATGGACTCCTTCTTTGAGTGGCAGAGATAATAGATGCTATTGATGGATTGAAGACATCCATTATTGTGTCTTTAACACGTGTCTGGAGAAAACACTGGCTTGCTAGTTAAAACTTGATTCATTTAACAGTATTACTGAGCACTCAAAGAATTGCCATTATTTTTCTAAGATATGCCACAATTTAATAGTAGCTCTTGTAGGGAGGGGTTGGGGAAGGACGATGTTGGGAGTAGATTACTATGCTAAATGCATATATTCATTGTTAGTTGCATTACATTTTAAAAGGGTTAATGGGAGGGGGCAAGTGCAGAATTGAGGGTATGTAGTATTTTATAAAGGGTAAGAGATCACTTTTATCCACCCAGAAGTCAGAGGTTTGGAAAAAGCAGGTTAGTATGAATATGAATACTAGAGATGTTTCTAGAATATCATACACCTGTATTGTAACTAATTTCCATCAATGATTTATTTACTAACCTGGAATGATTTTCAAGCAGAAAACCCTCTGGACCATAGGGTCCAGAAAGTTAATTGATATGAATGAAATGGACTAAATATAAGAGCCAGGGAGCTAAAACTTCTCTAAAAAGAGGGTCTTGATATTGCCATGTTTTTGAATTTTTCAAAATTCATTGGAATTTCAGATTTTCAGATGATATTTCTTAATCTTTAAAATATATTGGTGTCCAGATTTTGCAAAAGCACTTCCGTGGGTTGGTTTGACCCATAGACCACCCATTTTTCACTAGACATCATGTAGGGAAGAAGAAATGGACTATTATTCTTGAACTGAATAACTGAAACTGGAATAAATGCAAGGGAAGATGTTCTTTGGCACTTCTGTAGAAATGTTTATCACCCATTGCAAAATTACGATAGTTTGCATCCAGTGCTGATCCATTAATGGGAATTGGGTTGTTTGGAGTGGAAGTGCGGCATAGGCATAGCACTTTAAGTGCTTTAGCCAGTGACCTACAGACTTTTCCTTATGAGTTTGGTGTACTGATTTTAGTTATTAAACTGCCAAATGAATTGACCTCATTTTAAAGAAGTGAGTATCCAACTTCCACAAGGAATTTGAGATTTGAAGTGGTCTATATGTAGGAAAAATACATATAATAAAGTGACAAAGTGTACATGAAAATCAGAACCAGGGACAATACTGGAGTAGAATATGAGGGCAAGGTCATGAGAAGAGGTAAGGATTGAGTTATGATGAGTTGGAGAAAGCTAGTAATAGAATATAGGTTGTCCACTCTTAAGTGTCTGCACCAGTATTTTTCAAAGTGTTACCTTGGACCAGCTGCATCAGAAGCATCTGGAGTGCTTTTTAAAAATAACAGATTTCTGGGTTACTCTCAAGAGCTACTTAACTAAACTCCAGGGTCGGGATGTGCATTTTTAATAAGCTCTCAACTGATTTTCATGTAAACTGAAGTTTGCAAAACACTGGTGTGTAGTTTGTTGTCTCTGCTGCCCTGTGATAAAATTGACGATGTACTGAGTCCTCAGGGGAAGAGAAAATATGTCACACGCACACACTTATGCACACCCATGCATCTTTCCTAATATTATATAAGAGGAATTTCCCACATAGGACTTCCTGAGTGACTCAGTAGATCATGTCCTCAACAGTATATCTATAACAAATGCATTAATGCTCATGAATAGTGGTACAGTGTGATCTCTAAGGTCAAACTATGGGGGGATTTTCAAATGCTAGCTCTGTCACTTCATGGCAGTTTGACCTTGCACAAACCGTTAACCTTGTAGAGTTTCTTAGGGATGGTAGTAGTATCTACCACATAGTGTTATTGAGAGGATTCAGTGAGGTAATGTATGCAAAGTACTCAGGACAATGACTGGCATATAGCAAATCCTTAATGAGCATTTGCTATGGTATATTATAAGGTTAATTATTGTAATGTTACAAGTCTATGCTGTAACTAACTTACTAGTTCAGGCTGGGAGGAATGCTATGCAAAATATTTTTAGTTCCAAAGATGCTCTTTTGGGTGGGTTAAAACTATTCCATTGACTTTTGCCTACATTATTAATGGCTTTTAGCATATAGTTCAGCTGTTTGATATTGCACATTTTGTTACCGCTAACTATGAAGCACTCTTGATCCCCGACAGATATTTTTTCTCTAATTGGTTGTTAATGCTGAACTTAGAAGGAATTTGTAAAAGAACCTACAAGTCAATTTTGGTAATCTTAGAGCTTTGAGTACTCATATGAAAATGTGCAGAAGAGAGGAAAAGGCAAGTTTTATTCTTTAATGATACTTGGGTGTTCTTGAACTGAATAGCTGAAACTGGAATAAATGCAAGGGAAGATGTTCTTTGGCACTTCTGTAGAAATTCTAGAATTACTGCTTGATACTAGAGAAAATATGTAAGTTTTTCACAGTGAAGAGATGATTATAAACAAATGAAGCAATCACTGTGAATGGAACAATAGTTTTGGGTGGGTTAAAATTATCTTTAGGATACATTTTAGAGAACACTTCGTAAATTATTAGGGTAACTTCTAGCTGTATCTGACATAGGATATTAACTTCATTCCTTATAATAAGTATTGTCAGGGTAGCATCTTGCATATAAACTTTAACCTCTAATTATATGAAATGCAGGAAGAATGATGATTGTTTTCATAGATCAGGTTTAAAAATGATGTTTAAAATTTTTTTGTATCTTTCCCCCTCCCCAGAAAAGGGTCTGTTTTATTCAAACGTACCTTGTCCTTCTGTCAGGTGGTTTTTGCTGATGCAAAAGGTAGTTTCTCTGCTTTAGAAATAGCAGTTGCTTTTAGGAGATGCATTACTTGGTTGGTTTCCATGGCAGTTTTTGGTTATTGAAATCAGATGCAAATGAGGAATGGAAGTATGAAGAAGGTACTGGTGAATTTGAGGAGTAAGTGCCAACAGTTATTCATTTGCTTAGCTAAAGATGTTGGTTCTATTAATATAAGACTACATTATAAGTTTAATTTTCTAGAATGAATTGTTTGTACTTTACCTATATGCTGCCATCTGTCTTAGGGTTTAATGAGTGAAAAACTTAAATATACTGAGGTACCTCTGTAGTGTTTATCACGTGTTTCAGTTTTGGCGTTTATTCATCATTATCATTTTACTCTGTTACTTGGTATAGAAAAGAAAATTAAAACTTTAAGACAGAATCATTATTCTCTATCAGTTAGATTATCACTAATCTTACATTTTATTTTAATTATATTTTTGTGCTTCTTTACTCAGAAGGGAACAGAATAGAGATTACAAAATGGTGCCTTGTAGGTATTTAAATCTTTTTCTTTTCATCATGACAGCTTACCATTGAATGTATTTTTAAAACACATTTAAATTTGTTGCCAACATTGGAAAATCTTGAGAGTTCCCATAAAAATATTGATTTTTTTCACCTTCTTTTGAAAATATGGAACAAATGGCCTTGCTGGGCCCATGTACTTACATGGCAACATCAACTGTACCTTCTAAAAGGGCTTTTCAGATCTTAAACCTAATTTGTTTTTCTCCTTTATTATACTTGCCTTATTTGTCATCTGAATTTGCTTGGAATATAGACAAAAGCATGATTTTAGGAAATCCAAAAGTGAGTTTGATTTTTCCTTTCTTGGTCATAACATCAAATGACTTTAGATGTAAATTCAAGCCAAAGTAACTCTTTAAAAAGTTTTATTATGAAAATAGAAACTTGCTAAGGCCTCATTTCCATTGAGTGTGAAGGTGGGAAATTGTCACCCAAAATTTTGCCATCCTCAAGATGATCACTTAACGTTTTCATTTTCAATCACCTGTTATCCTTTCCATTCCTATTACATTGTAAAATTAACGCTCCACTAGGATGACTATAAACCAACTTAGAGCTCCTTGTTTTATAAGATGTCTCGGTATCCATTGTCACCTGACCAATCACCGTCAAAGCTTTGTGGATTATAACAAACGAGAATTTTATTATTTCTCATTGTTTTTATAGGTTTGTAATTTGAGGAGGGCTGATCTGGCCATTGTTAACTCTGGGTGGCAGTCAGATCATGGCTGGAGGTGCAAAAGTGGGGGTCTAGAACAGCTGAGGGCTGACCCAGAAATTCTTTTTCCGTATCATCTCCTAACATCTCTATATAATACGGTCTTTTTACCTGGGCTAGTTTGGGCTTCTTCAGAGCATGGTGGCCTGAAGGTACTACTTAGCCAGCACATCAGGACTACCAAGTGAGTGTTCCAGCAAGCAAGGTGGAAGCTGAATCTCCTTTTTATGACTCAGCCTGGGAAGTCACATGATACCATTTTTACTATCTCTAATGGTCCAAACAGTCACAAAGGTCTGGCCTGTTATTAAGGCAAGAGGACATGGCCTCTCCCTCTTAGTGAAAGGAGTCTCAGAGTCACCTTGCAAGAAGAGCATGCAAGATGGGGGACAGCGTTGTGACTACCTTTGAGAATACAATTTGCTATAAGAGTTCATAATATCTTTGATGTTATTCCTGTTTCTTTTTTTAAATTTGGGCTTCGTAAAAATCAGGCACATTAAAACATTCCATATTTAATATGTAAATGTCTTATACAATACTTTATTTCGGTTATCTAGAACTCATTTATATCTGACAAACTTACATATCTGAAACACTGACAAAGAAGTGTCTCCGAACAACTAATTTAGGAAGTAACACAACTAAGTTAGGATGTAACATTCTGTGGAATTGGATAGATGTTCTGTTACAAAGCACAGGTTTAGGAATTAGACATACCAGGGTTAAAATCTCAACTCTACTACCTGGCAGCTGTGTTACCTTGGGCAAATTTGTAAGCCTTTCTGAGCCTTAGTTTTGTCTGTAACAAGTAGACAAGGATAATGATACCTCAGGGTTTCGGCGTGGTGATTAAGTGATACAAAGCATGATCTAGTAGAAACTCTTGTCAGTGTTTAATCTCTTCCCCTTATCATTGTTCCAGTCTGAAACAATGCGTACGTATTTTCTAAGCCCTATAGCTGCAGACTTCCTTTATATCTCTTACTGATCTCTGATAGTCTCCTTAGACTTATTTATCTTTCTATCCCAAGATCTTTCTATTACAGGCATACTAAAGAATAGTAGGAATTGAGTTTTGTTTCTTTGTTTTTAATTTTTCTTGATAGCCAGTTAGTGTTTTACTTATTGTAGAGAATGAAAACTTAGGCTCTCAGCTTAATTTAAACCTCAGCTACAAAAAATAACATTGATATTTTTCAGAAAAATTATTTTGTTGAGTATGTAATATTGACAGCGTAAAAGGCCAGTGGTATCAACTGTCAGCCCGTCCAAGAATTAAGTTCTAACTATGTATTTTCTATTGCTTAATCTTATACTTGTTTTCTGTACTTTAATTCTATACTTAAATTCTGTGCTGAAGTACTTTCAGTTAATATTAATAAATCTCACATACTTTCATAGCACATTACTGAAAATGATATAAATGAAGTATGGTACTATGTTTATCTTACTCAAAATATATTGGTTTTTATTTATAATTGCATTAGAAACTCAACAGTGTAGGAAATAATGTCCCCCTCCTATTTTACCTATTTAAAGCACCAGCACTCCTTCAAATTTTTTATATTTCCATAAGTGTAGCTTTTTATTTTTCATAAGATAAATTTTTATAATTTGTCAAACTGTCAATTTGGTTGAGCCATCTGCGTTATAGCTTAATTTTTTAAAGCTGTGTAGCAAAAAAACACACAATTACTTACTGTATTTTAAAAGAATATTAGTATTATTTCCTTAGTCCTAATTATTAGTATAATTAGTATTATGACTCCCTGGCCTGCAATACTCTTAAGAATTTTTATAAGAGAAAGATATTATTGGTAAGTAATGTTTAATTTATTTTAACTGAAAGTTTAAACTGTTATGTTTAAACTGTTTATGGACTTAAGTACTGATATTAAAGAAGTTATTGTCTTTCTTAGACTTAAATTTTATTTTGAGAATTATGGAAAATTAGGTTACTTTAAATCACTTACTCTGTCATTACATGAGGCTTTTTGCATGACTGAAATACCTGTAATTACTGTGTCATTTTTGTCATAGTTGACTTAAAGGTGTAACTATAATAATCACGAACTAAATTCTTGGTGAGCAGCTGTGTAAGGCCATTTCAACAGCTGGGGTAACCCAGCTCAGCCTGTAAGAGTTAAGTTTAATCATGAGACAGGTTATGTTAAGTCATTGAAGACTTCATACTGGGCATTTCTGAAATACTTAGAAAATTCAGTGGGATAGTTGGATTTTTGTTTTATCTTAAGTACTTTTTAAAATGCTTAATGAAAGGATGAGGAAAAGTATTTTAACAACTAAAGTTCTTAGGCACAAATAATAGAAATAAAATCCAAAGTTTACTCATTAAAAAAAAAAAGTCAAATATACTCTGTATGCTAGTGTTTAGACCACTACAGTAGGTAGGAGAGAAAAAAAATATATAAACACACACACATATTATTATAGTATAATATGGAATCAGAAAAATCCTGAGGTTATTTTTCTTGAATTTCATCTTTTAAAAGTTTCTTTAAAAATCATTATGCCTGTAGCTTCTTTCCAATAAAAATGTTTTCTTATTACTATACAAAAACATTTACAGCACAGGCATACATGCCTTTTGTAAAAGAAGGCAGACACGAAAGAATTGAAGCAATGCATTTTATTTAGATATATTTTATAAACTAGCTATATTGTTCACTAAACTATAATAAAGGAAAGCTCACCAATTGAACCTTCTTACAAGAAGACCATATATGTAATATTATTAGAGCTGTAATATACTTTTTTTTGGTATAAATTTGAGGGGTACTCTAGTTTTTTTTACGTGGATATATTACATAGTGGTGAAATTTGGGCCTTTAGTGTACCTGTCACCCAAACAGTATACATTGTACCCGTTAAGTGATTTCTCATCTCTCAGCATCCTCCCTGCATGTCACCCTTCTGAGTCTCTTAATATCTATTACTACACACTCCATGTTCATGTGTACACTTTACTTAGCTTTCACTTGTAAGTGAAACGTGGTATTTGACTTTCTGTTTCTGTGTTGTTTCACTTAAGAATCACCTCCAATTCCATCCATGTTGCTGCAAAAGACATTTCATTCTTTTTTATAGCTGAATAGTGTTCCATTTGTGTGTGTGTGTACACATATATATATGTGGGTTAGTTATCATAGTTGACTTAAAGTTATAACTATTATAATCACCAACTAAATTCTTGGGGCATCTTTAAAATAATGATTTCTTTTCTTTTGGGTAGATGCCCAGTAGTGGGATTGCTGGATCAAATGATAGTTCTATTATTTGTTCTCTGAGAAATCTCCATACTGTTTTCCATAGAGATTGTACTAATTTGCGTTCCCACCAACACCGTATAAGCATTTCTTTTTCTCCACATCCTCGCCAACATCTATTATTTTTTGTCTTTTTGATAATAGCCATTCTGAATGGTGTGAGATGAGATCTCATTGTGGTTTTACTTTGCATTTCTTTGATAATTAATGATGTTGAACATTTTTTCATGCTTGTAGGCATGAAAAAATATGTATGTCTTCTTTTGAGAAGTATTTATTCATGTTCTTTGCCCACTTTTTAATGAAGTTATTTGATTTTTGTTGTTGAGTTGCCTGTCAATTCTGCATATCAGCCCCCTGTTGGAAGCATAGTTTGCAAATATTTTCTCCCATTCTGTAGGTTGTCTTTTCACTCTGTTGATTTAGTGATGTAATATACTCTTAAACCTGCAAGGGACTTAATCTCAATCATCTGAAGAGAAGTCAGATAATCTATATCTATTAAATATTTAGCCTCCTCTTTGTAGAAATCTGAAGTATAAACTCCAGGTAATTGTACTGCAAGACATTAAATAGTTAAGGTTCCTGAATCTTGGAGTTTCTGGTGTACCATGGGATGGTTTTGTCATCTGTCAACTTATAATTTATTAGCACTTGTTTTGGTTGGTTTTCTGTGTTTTACTTTTTAATTTATAATGTATTTTCAGCAAAATTTTTGGAAGTAACTGGAATATAAAACAGCTTAAATGTCTAACATTGAGATGTTGATTCCATAAATCAGAGCAGTTACAATACCTTATATAATCTAGTATTCTGGCATTTTTATTTTGAGAATGCTACCTATCTGTGCATATAGGCATGTACATGCAATGCTTTTATTTTGCAAATGTCCAATTATCAGGTCACATTTTTATAACACTTGTGTATGTTGTATGTGCTGCTTCAGAACCCAAGCATATTTCTCTTAGTTAGGGGCTGCCCTTGTTGCCCAAATGAAGAAAATTAGCAGGGAAGTGCAGTATGTTGTCCACTGAATGTTTACATACATGTAATGTCTCAAATACATTATAATTGGAAGTTGTAATCTGAGTGAGCACTTTGAGCATGTAAATAAATATCTTTTAGAACATTTTTAGTAATCATTTTAAATGTGATTTTAATCTTATAAAAACATTTTAATTTATTTGACATACCTTTTGTGAATACTAAAGCTTAAAAAAAAAATACTAAAACTTTAAAAGATATCCTGACCAGGCGCGGTGGCTCACGCCTGTAATCCCAGCACTTTGGGAGGCCGAGGTGGGCGGATCACAAGGTCAGGAGTTCGAGACCAGCCTGGCCAACATAGTAAAATCCTGTCTCTACTAAAAATAACAAAAATTAGCTGGGCGTGGTGGTGGGCACCTGTAATCCCAGCTACTCAGGAGACTGAGGCAGGAGAATTGCTTGAACCCGGGAGGCGGAGGTTGCAGTGAGCCGACATTGCACCGCTGCACTCCAGCCTAGGCAACGGAGCAAGACTCAGTCTCAAAAAAAAAAAAAAAAAAGGTATGCCATGTTTTTTTTCTTTGATGCCCAATCTAATTGTATTTATGTTTCTGCATGTAAAGTAATATGTTGCTTGCTGGATTTTTTTTTTTTTTACAGTTTTTGCTAATACAAGCTTGATAATTTATCATTAAGCAGAGGGTTTAATTTATTGATTTATGATTGTTTTCCTCTGTGTTTAAATTGTTCCATCTTCAACCATGAATTGCGTTCATTTGTGAATTGCTTGGTAGGGAAATACTTTAATACTCTGATATCTATGATGTTAGGAAGACTAAAAACTGATTTGGTAGATAAAATAATCTGCCTTACTCTGTATCTGTGAAATAAGTGAGTATGCTTGATGATACCATATTATCTGATCAGAAGGATTTTGATTCTGATTTATTGCACTTCAGTAATGGTATACTTTTTAGCATATGGGACTTTCTGTTTCTACAACAGAGTAAGTCACTTGTTGCCTGAATTCACAGAAGCAGTGAATAATACTGAATTCAAATAACATACGTTGATATTATTCCTGTGAAAGTTTTTGAGGTAAGACTTTGAAAACTCTTGGTATAAAGTCAATTTGAATTTGCAGGGAGATTTACATCTTCTGATTGATTTGTTTTAGCTGATTCAGGAATAGTTTATGAAAAATGGAAAATCTTTGTGCTGCTCATATGCTGTGGCTTTGGTCAGGAGCAGTTAAATTTCTAGCCTTTTGTATAATACTGAATGAAAGAAAAGATGGAAATCCAGAGTAAATTGCTGTGATGGTATTTTTATTGTTGTTACAAGAGAATTGGAGTGCTTGGACTTGTAATGCATTTTACAGATACCGTATTGGTGATATTTTATTACATGTCACATTTATATATAATTGTTTTTACGGATGCAAATTTTTAGAAGAAAGAAAATCAGGGAGTGACAAGTGGGCAAAATAAGTTACCTTATATAAAGACCTTTTCTTTACTACAAGTTCCCTAATGTTTAGCCTGTCTTGGATGATCAGTGGTATCTGGAATCTTAAAATGCCAAGACACTATGGCTAAGATACTACAGCTTCATATTTTGGCAAAAATTTTGACAGAATTATAGAAGTCTTTCTGAAACTTACAGATAATATGTTTTAAAATATTCTTTTCCAAAGTTATTATAGATGGATTTTAGAATCTCTGCTTTATTTCCTGGTGATTTTAAAATTGGAAATGTAATCTACAAAGTTCTATGTGATTTTTGATTCCATTAGTAGTAGTAATCATAATGACAGTTTAACACTATCGAACACTTACTAGATGTGAGGCGTTACTCTGTATATTTATATCAACTAATTTTTAATCCTCACAACAGTCCTATGAGGTAGGTACTGCCTAGGTGAAATTGAGACATGAATTAAATTAAGGTCATACCTGGTAAAGCCAGGATTTGGACTAAGTTAGTTTGGTTCTGGAGTCCATGCTCCTACCTATCATATTGCACTGCCTTATTATTTGTGGTATCATCTTTAAAAGAGCTTGTCTGTTTTTAAGAGTCTCAATTTGGGTAGTAATTAAAGAGTATCTTTAACGTTTTTAAGAGTAGAATTGAGACTCAGACTTTATCTTTTCTTGAACACATGGAATTAGCTACATTTTGAAGTATTAACAGTTGGGGTTCTTATATACCTTGTCTATGATTTCCCTCATTAGGGTTTTTGTCTATATTTGAAGGTTTGGTTTTTGAGTGTTTCGTGTTGATTGGGACTATCACATTAGAAATACTGTTACTTGAATCCTCCCAAAAAAATGAAACTTGTAGTATATATATTTGGAAGTTAGTACTCACTTTGCCCAATCACTGATAATGTCTTCTTTTTCCAAAAATATATTATGACAAACACATGATTCTGTTACAGCGTTTGGTTTGCCACAGTTGCAATGCCCTGTATTATCCAGTTGAGGGCAGCTGTTTACTGATTTAAAAAAATAATAATTGAATTAGAATGTCACCCCCTTGTGCTTACCAAAACTTGATATCCACTAAAAAACTCCACATTTGAGGTACAAACAGCCTTAATTGTGTTCACTTATGTTTTGTTTCTGTTGTCATTGTAAATTATTTCATGAAAATGAAAAGCCTGGCTTTACTTCATAATAACTTTTGGTCTCTTAGAAACTAGAAACTGTTGATTTTAGTTTTAATTTTCCCAATCCAAGTTCTTTTCAATTCTAAATCTTTTTTCCCCCCGTTAGGATCAGACTCATTGAGATCAGGGATTTTTCTTATCTTTAAAATGTCTGCATGTAAATACATGTGACTTTAGAGTTCTTTGAGGGCTAAAAGTGAAAAATTATAATATTGAATACATTATCTTTATTAACCAGTGGAATAACCACTGATTGTTAACTAGATCTTTGATTCATTTTTCTAAATGCCAAATGAACGTGTTAAACTCGTAGAATATATTACCCTCTTCTAATTTTTCTGCATTGGAGTATCACATTGTTAAAATTGTATCTTCTATGTAGTTCAGGAAAAAATTCAGGGGGGTTAATTATCCAATTGATTTCAAAGGTATCACTGAGACAGAATTTTTTTGAAAATAATCTCAGACTGCAGAAAACTTGTAATATTAACAGGTAGTGTTAGTAACTGAGATAAGGATATTCCATGGGACCTACTTTAGCGAAAGGGATTGTCTAATGAGAGAAGGACAAAATATGACATATGTTTCACAAACAAAACAATTAGTCTTATGTTGGAAAATAAAGTGAACATCTGAGGAGATGCTAAGACTAGCATGAACCTAGTATTCATTCTGCAGGATAGTAAGTTGTCTCATAGGGCTGTAGACATGGTATCTTGGATATCATTCTCACTTTTTTTCTACTACCAATTTATAGGTTTCCAACACTCTCATATTATCTCTTCTCTCTCCTAACCTTAGATCTCTCGAGGTTTTTTTGGTGATGATTGTTCCATTTTCAGTCATTTACTTTTTTGTTTAAAAACATTTAAAATTTATGGTTAAATATCCATAACATAAAATTTAATATTTTAACCATGTTTAAGTATACAATTCAGTGGTATTAAATATATTTACATTGTTATATAACCATTACCACTATCCATCTTCAGAATATTTTCATTTTCTCCTACTGAAACTCTGTGCCAACTAAACACTAACTCTCATTTCCCCCTCTCCCTGTCTCAGACAACCATGATTCTGTTTTCTATCTATGCAAATTTAAGTATTCCAAGTACCTTATATAAGTGGATCATACACTTTCCTTTTTACTGACTTATTTTACTTAGTGTAGTATCTTCAAGGTTCATGCATGTTGTAGCATATGTCAGAATTTCCTTCTTTTTCAGAGTTGAATAATGTTCCCTTGTTTGTATATGTCACATTTTGTTTATTCATTCATTGATTGAGACTTGAGTTGCTTCTACCTTTTGGCTATTGTTAATAAGGCTGCTATAAGCATGTGTATACAGTATCTGTTCAAGTCTCTGCCTTTAATTATTTAAGGTATATACTCAGAAGTGGAAATGCTGGATCATGTGCTGATTTTATGTTTAATTTGTTGAGGAACTGCCATACTGTTTTCTACAGCAGCTACATTCATTTCACATTGCCGCCAAGGATGCACAAGGGTTCTGATTTCCCCACATCCTAGCCCACGCTTGTTGTTTACTGTTTTGTTTTGTTTTAAAACCATCCTAATGGATGTGAAGTGGTAGCGCATTGTGGCTTTGATTTGCATTTCCCTAATTAGTGATGTTGAGCATCTTTTCATGTGCCTATTGACCATTTACATATCTTTGGAGAAATCTGTTTTTGTGTAGCATTGCTGCCAGTGATTTTGCATTTTTAACTACATTTTAAATTGTGGTATAAGAGAAAGGTCTACTAATAGGAATGGGACTATTTCTTGTGCATAGATTGCCTTCCCAGCAGCCCACTTTAATATTTAGCAATGCTAATCTTTCCAAAGTCAAAAAGAAATCACCCATTTCTAACTTTCTCCTTTCAAATCCTTTCTTGTCTCCATCAAAATTCCTGCGCTAAAACTCCATAAAAGCTTGGAAGTTAAAAGTTGGAAGGAGAGATAAGTGGAGCTGACTGGCTGTTGGAAGAAGAAAATAGAATGGAAAGAGAGAATAGTTGATTGAGCACTGTGAATGGATAGTTCACAATCATTATCTACTATCTGTTAGGAATATGGATTATAGTATAAAGATTAATTAACACTTGCACAAATGGTTAATTTAGGGAAATATTTGAGATAATGCTGGAAAGTTTAGTTTGGGGCCACTTTGAAGAGAGTCTTCATCTCCAGACTTTATCTTAGGCCTTGGAGAACCATTGAAGGTTCTTGAGGAGTAAACGGCACACCGCATTCCCTCTCTGTGTTTTAGGAAGATTTATCTGACCATACTATGAAGGAGAAATTAGGCACTAGGGATTTGCAATGGACTGGCTAGTTACTCTCCCATTTTACTATAATTACTTCCCATCATAGATTACTTTATAAATAAATACACTTTTTACATATCTTTAATCAATTGGGTGACTGTTATGCTTTCAAGTATAATCAATAAGTTTTTCAGAATTAAAGATTGACAATTGAAAACTCTGGTACAAAGATTAATCTGAAGTGTGTATTAATAGCTATTAGAGAACCAGAGTATACAGTATTTAATGTCTAGTGAGTATGAGATAAAGAATGGTGTGTATGGAAAAGGGAAAGAGAGCACACACTTGAAAATAGTGCTCATTATAATATATCTAAGGTAGAACAAACATACATGTGTGTGTGGTTTTTTTAAACCATACGTAAACGCAGTTCAAAAAATTCAAAACAAAATTTGTAACAGAATTCAAAACATTCCTAAAATATTAATGCTGACATTTGGATAAGGAAGACTTAATAGATACTCAAGATACAATGTTTGTTTTTTTTTTATTTTATTTTTGTAAGTAAAAATTTACTTTCACTTTCTAGGAAACACTCTTAGATTAGTTAGTTGGAGAAATATTAAAAGGGACCTTACAGCACAGCCCTGCTTTGGTTGTGTTCTCATTACTGACTTTGTATGAGAGGTTCACCAGCTGTTTGACTGGCAGGAGCAGGAGCTTTCACTTCAGTAGTTTATAATTCCTGGCTATTCTAGGATAGTTTGCACTTCACCAAGCCTCAGACAGGTCAGGACATTTGGTAGGGGAAGGTTGAAAGACAAAAGCAGCAGGCCTTGGGTTCTCAGCCTTTTAAAAACTATTATTAAATATATATTTTTAAAATTTAGTGGTTAGAGCTTTTAGTAATGTGCCTGTATTACATGTAGAGAGTATTCGTCAACCAAGAGGAGTTTTAAAATGTCAAAACCGGGAAAAGCTACTCTAAACCATGGCTTGGTTCCTGTTGATCTTAAAAGTGCAAAAGAGCCTCTACCACATCAAACTGTGATGAAGATATTTAGCATTAGCATCATTGCCCAAGGCCTCCCTTTTTGTCGAAGACGGGTAAGTCTCACACATTTGAAAAATATGAATGTTTATTTAAGTGAAGTACCTTGGCCTCTTTTAGTGAAAAGATGCCTCAAATTTCAGTTTTTATTTAAAATTAAAACTATCAATGCATTGTGTAGCCAGTAAACACTTATATAAGTGATAGTTTTATAATATGATATAGAGCCTAGAAGATAGGGTTACCCAGTTCACCTTTTTCTCTCATTTATTTTTCATGAAATTAGAATCCTGCAGATTTATCTAAAATTAGTAAATGTAAAAAGGTACGTTTTGAAATACGTTGACAAATATTAGCACTGTAAATTTGTAGTTTTTGCATGAAAGGCAAAAAGTTGATGGTATTCTCCTTATACATGGGAAATACAGCATTTCATTCGTTAAAAAGTATTCCAAATCCTTAGGCTTCTTTGGCCTCTTAAGCTGTATTATTTTTTTAAATTGCTATTCCTTACATTCAAACTTAATAGGAACACTACTTTTTGCTGTTATATAAAATAAAAATAGCATGCTATTGTGTGGCAGTCACGATATGGTTTATATATAGACAATCCTGAACTAACAAACATTTTGTAGAACTTGTATGATCTATTGGATGTTTCTCAGGATTACGTACTCCTCTCCCTGGTCAACAAGTTTTAACCCTGTTAACATAGGCAATTTTTTGTATTTCCTGAGTTAATTTAAATTGCCAGTTTCAAATTATTTGAGTGATATATTTTTAGATCTAACATAGGTTTATGAGCCTGAAACAAACAAACCACTGCTTGGGATTAAATGAGTGTATTTGTGTATATCAACACTGTTAGGGTTCTATCTTTTTGTGCGTTTCTTAAAGTTTTATTTTGTTTTTAATTGACACATAATTGTATTGTACTTTTTCTTTTAGCTAAAGGGAAAATATTCTATTAAATAGAATAATCCATAACACTGGAAGAATATTTTTCCTCCTTAATAAAGAGAATCTTCTATTTGCTGGAACTTAACCTTCATAAAAACATGTTTTCTAGTTAGCTTAGTTCTTTTTGAGTAGTTTCCACTTCTACTCCAAACAAGTGGCAGCCATGTTGGAAAACTTTTACATGAGGTTAAAATGTAATACAATTTAAACATCGAAAACAGAATACAAATATCCCCAGCACCCTCTTGTTACTTTTGTACTTTACTGTTTTAAGAAAGTGTTTCTTTTATTTTGTCTGCTTTCACCTTGTCATTTTAATAGCGTCTTCTGAATGAGGTCACTGCTCTGATTTGAGCATTTTATAAGGCCTCTAATAGCTTTAAAGTCACTAATAAACTAATTTATTATCTTATACCTCTGTAAAAGAAAATACCAATACAAATAAAATTAAAAGTTGAGAAAAAAGAAGTGTAGGCCTTTTTAAAATTAAAGGGTTAAGATGTTAATAATCAAGTTAATTTTTTTATTGAATATTTTTAATAAACAAGTACATATGGGAGATTACCTCATTACGTTACAGTATATATTTCCTGTCTTTGTCTTCTAACATGGACATTAAGTTTAAAAGACATAGGAGAAGATTCTGTAAGATAAATTAATAGAGAACTGTAAGGCTTTCCTGAGGGCTTTCTGGGGTCACTATTTAATTTGACTTTTCTAGGTTACTGTGTTATGTTAAATTATAGCCTTGCAGTTGTAATAGCAGAATAAAACTAAATATTAAAAATGAAATTCATATTAACAATTTTTAGAAGATATTTAAAAAACAAAATGAACACATTCAATTTTAGCCTGCCGGCCAATAATTTACTATTGCATAACTCATTGACTCTGACCACTAGAAATATTAGAGGGATTGTGAAATTATATCCTTTCTTTCGTTTTTGCAAATGGTTAGTTGATTTACATTTTCTGTGTTATTTATTAACTTTCCCATTTTTCTTTATTAGAAATTTTAAAGATATTTTAAATCTGTTATAATTAATAATATTTTGTACCTGACGTATTGTATGGCTTTTACATTGGGTATTTTTACTTTCTTTCAAGCAGATTGCTATACACCTTGACAGCAAAGCACACAAAGCAAACATTCTTCTGTATTTTACAGACCACTTTTTTCCTTCTAAGTCATGAGCTGAATGTAATGTATAGTTATTGCTTATGAGACTATATGCAGTCTTGATCTATTAAAATTTGAAAGCATGGTATTTTCCTTCCAGTCATCATAGATACTGAATCAAGTTAATGTTTGCACAGTTAATATTTTGGACAGAATAAAAAAAGTTTGAAAATAGTGGAAAAAATTTTAAGGTAGCAGTAATAACTATAACTTCAATTTATATCTCTTCAAATATTTTCAGGAAATTAATTTACCTTACTATTAAGTGTAATATTAGTACTGGTAGTTAATGTATTATATAAATTATTCTAGCTGCTCATCTGAGATAATTTATAAGCATTGGATTTAATACTAACAACAGTAAATAAATAGCAACCTAGCTATTAATCATTTACCTTCAAATGAAAATGTTTTTAGGCCAGGCATGGTGGGTCACGCCTGTAATCCCAACACTTTGGAGGCCAAGGTAGGAGGATTTCTTGAACCCAGGAGTTAGAGGTTGCAGTGAGCTGTGATGGCACCACTGCACTCCAGCTTGGGTGATGACAGAGTGAGACCTTGCCTCTGAAAAAAAACTAAAATTAGAAGAGAGAAAGAAAAAAATGTTTTTAGTCTTACAGTCTTCATAATTTGTTCATGTTTTCTCAGATTTTCCTGGTCATAAATATCAGCTGGAATACTTACTAAAAATAAGTTCTGCAGGTATTTCTTAGTATCAGAAAAATTTGGGAATACAATTTTCAGCTAAAAAAAGCCTTGGTTGTCTTTTAAGGGAAGATAAATTTTACAGGAAAAAATTATTTAACCTATAAAATAATTAGGTAAAGATATTTAAAATAACCAGTTATTTTATAGGTTATAGAAAAATAACTATTTTTTATTTGAAATTGGAATGCCTAATTATGGTAATGTTATATTTCTTAAATCCTAAGATGCATTATTTTTTCACATTATAAGCATATATGAAATAAGGATACATCTTGATGGCACTAGATAGCTTACCTAGCAACATTTTTTTCTTTCTAGTAATAAGAGAAATTATATTAAGATGCAGCTTACAACTAATAATTGCATGGTTTTTTGTTTTGCTTTTTTTGGGACAGTGTCTCACTCTGTCTCCCAGGCTGGAGTGTAGTGGCACCATCTTGGCTCACTGCAGCCTTCACCTCCTGGGTGCAAGAGATCCTCCCACCTCAGCCTCCCAAGTAGCTGGGACTACAGGTGCATGCCACCGCATCTGGCTAATTTTTGTATTTTTGTAGAGATGGGGTTTCACCATATTGCCCAGGCTGGTCTCGAACTCCTGGACTCAAATGTTTTATCTGCTCGCCTCAGCCTCCAAAAGTGCTGGGACTACAGGCATGAGCCACCATGCCCGGGCATAATAATTGTATGTTGAAAGAAAATGGACTTTTAATGCATAAATTTCATCTCTTGACTCATTTTGTTTTTGTTTGGAGCACTTTTAAGCATTTAGAATATTCTCTTAAAATTATTCTTCAGTGTTACTATTTTAGTAGAAATTTCCAAATGACATGCAATTGTTGGTTTATTTGGGACTTAAATATATCTGGTTTGACTGCTGGTTTATAGACAAATATTGTATTTAGAGTGCCTCCTATATTCTTGAGTTTGTGTAGTATAGGGATCAGCAACACAGGAGAGAATGGAGTAGAGCTTTGGTGGAAAGGATGGAGCACAGATAAGGGACAAGGATTTATGCATCTGAGACCCAGGAACTCAGGAAATAGTGAAATATACAACTGACGTTTCCAGTAGTTGAAAACAATTTCATAGTGATTATATTCTATATCAAATTCTATTCCAAATACTGTACTTAAAATTATTTTTCTTTAAAATAAAAATAGAAATAAAAGTAGAATATTTGTGTGTCATTTGAAAAGGTGTTACTGTCACATCTTATGTATCGTCATCTTAAATCAGGAGTCCACATGCTTTTTCTGCAAAGGGCCAGTAAATATTTTAGGCTTTGTGGACCGTGTAGTTGGCCTCTGTTGCACTCAGCTCTCTCTGCCTTTCTATCATGAAAGCAGCCACAGACAGTACTTAAACAAATAGGCATGACTGTGTTTTAATAAAATGTTATTTATAAAAACAGTGAAAAACAGGTTTTTACTGTTACAACAGTACTGTAGTAAATTTTCTTTTGCATATAGCTTTTTGCTTGTGTAAGTTTCATTTTATGGTGAGTTTTTAGAATGGGGTTCTGGAGCTTTTAGCCTTTATAAGACTCATTTTATCTAGTTCTTTTGTGTTTGTGGGAGGAAGAATTTTATTTTTGCGTATCTAATCACTCTATTTTTTTTTTTTTTTTTTTTTTTTTGAGACAGACTCTTCCTCTGTCACCTAGGCTGGTGCGATCTTAGCTTACTGCAACCTTCTCCTTCCAGGTTCAAGCGATTATCCTGCCGCAGCCTCCTGAGTATCTGGGACTATAGGTGCCCACCACCATGCCCAGCTAACTTTTTTTTTTTTTTTTTTGATATTTTTAGTAGAGACAGGGCTTCACCATATTGGCCAGGCTGGTCTCGAACTCCTGACCGCAGTTGATCCACCTGCCTCGGTCTCCCAGAGGGCTGGGATTACAGGCAGAGCCACCGTGCCTGGCCTAATCACTAGAATTTTAACATACTGCTTTTTATTATTTATCTTCTAAATGTATAATAATGGTATTGATGATTTCTATCATTTTAAAAGAGCCAACTATGTATTCTAGGTACTCCTCAGCTACTTTTTATATTTTAATCCATTTAATCCTTAAATAGTTTAAATGTTAATGAAACAATGTAAGTTTTATCTCCATTCAGTAGATGAGAAAACTGAGGGTCAGACAAGTTAATAACTCTCCCAGTTTTCCAGGTAGTTCGTAACACTGGTATTTCATCTCAGGACTCTCTAATGCTGCAGGTACTAGCTGTTCTTTTACTATGCTTTGCAACATACATTTTTTTTCTTGTGAACTTAACACGTTTCAACTATCAGTATTTTGTAGGGTTAGTCTGGGGGCCTATTGCTGTTGACATTGTTTCTATGAGACAATACAAAGTTTCAAACAATTGACTTACAAACAATTTTTGTAGCACCGTCCCTTTATAAATTTAAAATTTTTTGTGTAATCCCTTTTAAGTTTTTTTTTTTTTAGTTATAAAGTTATCTCACAGATTATGTAACAATTTTAGTCATGAAAAAACTTGAAATATTCAGACCGTATGCATGTTTGTCCTGTGTCTTTTTGTAAACTGAGGGATGATACTTCAGGGTCCGGGGTCAGGCAACTGAGAACAGGGTGCCTAACAGGTGACTATCCTCAAAAGACAATGCAGTACCATTCTCATCAGTTAATCAATTAGTACTTTTGACAATTATGACCGAAAAAAACACAGCACCTCTCATAGGACCTCTTAGCAATACTGTGTTAGGTTCAGGTTTTTCTTCATTGTTCAGTTATTCATGATAATAGACAAGCCTATATTCAAAATTTTAATCTTCTCATTCTCATAACAAATTAGTCCATAACCTAATTTGTTGTTTTTGTATGTATAAACTTCAGTTAGTTCAAGGGGTGTATAATTTTAATCTATTATACTCCTGTAGTAGACTGTTGGGTTTGTTAGAACTTTCCAGCAAGGTCTGCTAGGCTTATTAAACAGTCGTATTGTTTTTGTTTCAGAAAATAACATCTCTAATTATTTATTCTACAATAAAATTTTCATTAATATGAAGATTTTATACATACCCAAAACACCGACCATCATAAGCTCTGTTGGTAAAGCAAATTTGGGAATTATTACCCTCCCAAATTTCGTAATTTAATATCCTCCAAAGTCTGAGTTCAATGGCTATATAATGAATTTTTATTTCCCTCCAATATTTAATATCTTTTACTTCTCTTTATAAAACTATTAGACATGTTAAATATGTAACGTAGAAAAGGCACTTGTCTTTACAGTTTCCTAAATTATTAGTAATCTCACGGGTCAGAAATAACCACAATAAGGATTTTAAGCATATAACTTTTTAAACAAAACTGCCACTTTAATTCATTTTTAATATACTGCTAGTATTTTCCCATGGCTGTAGGTATTCAAAAGTATATAATCTGCCATATAAATATATCGTAATTTCTCACTATTGTTGATTTAGATTGTGACCTGCTTTGAACATTGTTATGCATAAATTTAACCACATCACTGTACACAGATTTCTACAAGTACTTTTATTGGGTCAAGGAGTATGAACTTCTTTAGATTCTTGATAAATATTATTAAATTTTTTCAGAAAAAATTGTATCAGTTCAAAAACAGCATGGGTTTTCTAATGTTACAAGACAAATTATATTTTAAAGCACATTTATTCTTATGGCAAAGCTTTGTGGACTTTACTTAGCTGATACTCTATCATTGTACTTCCATGTTTATTATTCTAGGTTTTCTGTGAACTGAATTTTCATTTTGAGAAAATAACGATATATGTTTTTACTTAAGGCCTCATAAAGAAAATATATCAATTGATTAAAAAATTATTTGTCGCTCATAGTGATTTTATTTTTTATTCTTATAGGAGATAATATTTGCCATAGACTTGTCACCTATATTATTTTCAACTGTAATTTTCTTCTATTCTTCTCATGGTTTTAAAACTGTGATCTGTGTTTTTATCTAAATAGATGACCCACATGTATGATTTGATAATTTATTATTGATTCAACATATTTTTTATATGGAGAGTCTTCTTATGGTTGTCTCATTTTTTGTCACATTAGATTATACTTTTACATTTCTGAATTTAGCATGGTATCTTTACAGTATAAGTGACAACCTCTCCCAAAGTATATAGCTATTAATAATCTCTACTGTAAGAGTACTTCTCATGCTAGCAGGAGCAGCTGCCAGAAATACTTGCCTGTTTCCTATAGCACTGTTACTTAGCATTACATTTCTGTCATAGCTTTGTCATTTAGCCCCAATCCTGGTTTGCCTTAAAAAAAAAAAAAATTCTAGTCTAGCTATGATTAATTCTCATTTAAAGTAGTTGTAGCAAGTCTCCTCTTCTAAAATGTCTTGATGACTAAAAGGGATTTCACGAAACTCAACATCACTTTCATAGAACTCTTAGCCAAGTAAAAATATATTGATACCTCCTTAACATACGGAAATATAAAACGTTTTAAAAGCCAGCATCATCCCCTCCTCTCCTGTAACTAGTCTATTTGGTATCCACTGGTTACATTTGTGCCTGTTTTTCTACATCCTTTCCATGACCTCATGGTCCAGCTTACCTCTCTCTTGAAACCTCCCTTCTGGCACTGATTTCATCCACTGTTGTCCTCATGCATTAAATGAAACATATTACAATTATTGCTGTTATCTTTGGTCCTTAGGCATACTATATGGGCTGCTCAATGATGTTATATGACAACTTTGTATAGATATCTCCTTGGTTAGGTTATAAACTCTTACAGTTCAGAGGTTATTTTTAATACCTTTTTATGCTTCCAGAGATATGCAGGAGAAAGTTAGTATAAATATATCTATGGCTGATTCATTGAAGTGTCTGTTAAACTTGGAAAAATCCTTAAGGAATTTTTGTGCTGTAAGAATGTGGCTTGTTTTTGTTTACTAAATGTTTTTAAATGACTGTGCAGCTGTGATTTTGAATATTTCATTTTCTAAATTTAACGAAACTCAGATACAGTTTGACACTTAATTTTAAAAGTAATTACTACGTACTAATTTTGAAAATGAAAAAGAAACACACATGGTATAGTCATTTAGGTGGTACTTTTGGGAGTCTAGAGTAGCTCCTAAATATCAGAAAATGCTGAAATAGAGAAAAAAAATACAGTACTTTGAAGAGAAGAAAGAATAGGGTGGTGGTATGAGCAAATTTAGAGAGGGAATTTAATAGGGTACCTGTTTTGTGGTGGGGTTTTTTTGGTTTGTTTTGTTTTTGTTTGTTTTTGAGTGAGGAAACTAAAATGTGGCTTTCTAAGCTTCTCTTACTTGCATATATCTTCCATTGGTACTTGGAAAATATAAGCATTTCCAGATCCTTTGGTGTTTTTTATGGTCACTACTTACTTTATCAATAAAGGCATTAATTACTGTCAGTTACCACATATCAGACCATTCTATTTTAGATCCTTTGGTCTTTTTCTCTTTAAGAATGTTTCACACATCATGCATCAACATGAGTAAGCAATGTAATTGTCAGTTTTCTTTGCATTCTCTGTGCTGTGCAAGCCACCGGCTATAAATAAGATGATGATCCCCCATGCCCATGCACAAATGAAAAGTCACAGTGATAAAACTACAAACAAACCATTATAGTACAAAATGATAACTGCTTAAATGGACCTACGTACAAAGTACTGTCGGAGTATGAGGAGGCACTCAGAGCTCAATATGAGTGGTTCAGGAAGGGCTTCACAGTAACCCTGAATTAAAACATGAAGATGTTTGTTAAGTAGGTGATCAGAGGAGTGATAGAGGGAACTTGTATCATTGCTTGGGATCATGTCTTATGTTTTTTCGTATTAAGTATACTGCTGCAAATTACATCTTGCCGTCAATTTATTAATGTTGAAAAAATACGTATTGAGCACCTAGAGTAGAGAACTTTCCTAGAAACTGTAGATATAACAGTGAACTTGATAGACAAAGGCCATGCCCTCATGGAGCTTAGATTGTAGTTTGGGGAGACAGAAAATAAATACTACTGTTAATATTTTGATGACAATAAAATAGGGTAATAGAATAGGGTATGATTTGGGATGTAGAAGAGGCACTACTCTAGTTACTTTCTATACATAAACTCATTTAATCCTTAAAATCACCTTGTGAAGTACGTTGTATTGTATTTTACCTGTTTTACACATGAGGAATCTCAGGCATAGGAAGGTTCTTGCCTCTTAGCTAGTAAGTAATGTAGCTAGGACACTAACTCAAGCAGTCTTATTCCAGCATTACAGCCACTGCAGTAAATGGATCTGGAGTAGGCATTTGTTGAACAGACCTTTAGTGTCCAAATGTTTTAATAAGGGTTAACTTTTGCCATATAATCTTGGAATTTTAAATGTGTAATACTCACCTTTCCCAACAATTTATGATGGTCTCAATATCTAATTACTGATAATACTGCCTTCTATATGTTTTTGTCATCAGATGATGTTTTAGTATTGGGTTGTGCCCGAGTTGTCAGATAGGAGTACAAAGCGACTTAGCACATGATTTATAAATCTGTAACTACACTATGGAAACAACTTGTATGATTTTGTCTTTTATGTAACAAATTTTTAATTAGGTAACAATTTGTATAATTTTGACATCAAAGGGCAAGGCTATTTAAATTTGTAAATATAAACTAAGTTAGGTTTTACAGAAACTAACTTAATGTTAAGGCTTGTAATATAGAAGACAGATGAAAAATATGCTAAAAATAAACTTGGAACTAAGCTCCTGGCAAGGTAAACAAGTGTGAAATAAGTCCACAGTCCCTTGTCTGCAAAGCAGAAATCCAGCATGCTCTGAAAACTGAAAATTTAAAAATAAAGGTAGCAAGACCTAACCCAAACTAACATAAAACAGTCATCTTTATTATTTATCTGAATATTCATATATTTTGCTGGAGAAACACTAATGTGTGATATACTGGAAGTGTTCTGTAATAAATAGTATATGCACTCTGTTACCTTTCTACAATTCAAAATATTCTGAATTTAGGAACACAGCTGTCTCCAAGAGCATGGAACTAAATCCAGAGACCTTAGAGTTTTACAACTGTCACCCACTCCTAAAAAACTGAACACACTTTGAAATGTCAGAGTAGTCTAAGCTTTATCTTAAGTCTCTGAGTACATGCATATTAAATACTTTAAAACATACATATATAGATGAGTAGCTAAAGTTTATTAACCTAATTATAGGCTATTATAACCATATAATACAATGATAGTTTGGAGCTTTTATATTACTTTTCTTCAGTGATTAAAATACAGCTCATGCTAATAGACTTATTCTTTAAATGAGTGTAGAGAACCTCAACCACATTTTTTTTAATTGTCGCAGTGTTTCCATGGGAAATTAACACCACAAAATTAATTTTAATCTGCTGATATATAGTATGCATACTCTCTGTGTGTGTTGCTACTGTTGCAAAGATGAATAAGACAGCACACCTTTCCCTTAAGGAATCCACAAATGCCTTCATGTCTCTGAGAGACTTGTCTCATCATCCACATTTCATGGTCACATATCAAAATTAGATGAACATGGCTTAATTAATTTATTCAACAAATAAGCATCTGCTAATAGCCAGGCCCAGTTCTAGGCACTTGGGATACATTAGTGAACAAAACAGGAAAAAAAGTCCTTTCAACATTTTAGTGGTCCTGAGAAGTCCTCCAAGGCATAAGGCAGTTTGTGCCAACATACAGTGTGTCATCAGACTCCTTTATTAAATTATACACTTTTCATTTCTAAATCATTTGGTGATAATTTGTATTATAGTTTTTTCATATGTATACATAACTACATACATGTACATACAATTTACCTGATTTGATAGAATTAAGTTAGTGGCCTTATTGAAATGTATAATCTGCCGGTTTTCGAATACTGTTAGATAGTATCTATTACAAACAGAATATTATTTTGATGCTCTGAAAGGATAAATAGGATTCCATTTAACTCCTTTTTTAAGTATTTTTGCGAAACAACTTTCTTTTGGTGTTTTTAATAATTCTATCAGGCACAGCTTAGTGATTTCTTTCTGAATTATTCCTGGATCAGAATTAGACTTCTTGTCTTTTTCCATGCCACTATGGAAGGTTGCATAAACTAGCATGTATCTCACATATAAATTAGTTATATAATGGTAGATAAAATTTATGGTAGATATATTTGTGTTATATTTTGGTATAAATAACAGTAGATATAATTTAAGATTTTTTAATATGATATTAATTTTACTATAGAAATAATAGTGGAAAGGCCCAGCATTTTTGGTAAAGTTGATGACATTCTAAATGTTAGCAGTTTCAATTCAGTTATTTCCTTTCACAAGTACCTGCTGATGCAGCACGTCTCTTTATTTGTATGTATAGTGTTTTACTCCTAAAATATGAAGGGTAAAATTATTAAAGTAGGGTTTTTTTAAGTCAATATCTTAGATTAATAAAGTTTTCTTTTGTGACTTTGATAGTGTCTTGTGTTTATATATTTATAAACTTCATTGCAATTTAGGAATGGGGGAAGCAGTGAGTCTTTCTCAAATATTAATACTGTTTTTGTAATTCTGTTTTTCTATACTGAATATTTTTCAGAGCTATTGAACCATAAAATAGCAGGCTTTTCTTCTTAGGAGAGCCATCATTTCTCAAACGTACATCTTACTACATTGGCATTATTTGCATGTTTGTTTTTCTTTTTTTTTTTTTTTTTTTTTTTTGAGACGGAGTCTCGCTCTGTCGCCCAGGCTGGACTGCAGTGGCGCGATCTCGGCTCACTGCAAGCTCCGCCTCCTGGGTTCACGCCATTCTCCTGCCTCAGCCTCCCGAGTAGCTGGGACTACAGGCGCCCGCCACCACGCCCGGCTAATTTTTAGTATTTTTTAGTAGAGACGGGGTTTCACCGTGTTAGCCAGGATGGTCTCGATCTCCTGACCTCGTGATCCACCCGCCTCGGCCTCCCAAAGTGCTGGGATTACAGGCGTGAGCCACCGCGCCCGGCCGCATGTTTGTTTTTCTTTGAGAGAGAGAATAGTTGAAAGTGGCCATTGAAAGTAGCACCTCCAAATGTAGATAATGCTAAAAACATTGCAGTGATCCACTATACATGTAATATTTTGATATAATTAACTTGAAACATTAATTTTATGGTGGAATTCCATGTTTGCATTCGTTAGGAATTTACTCACAACTAAATCAAGACTTTTGATTTGAACTTTCTTCCTCAAGTAAAGGTAGCACTCCCCACCCCACACATAAAAGAGACAGAAAAGGTTAAATATTTGTCCCAAAAGCACATGGCTAATTAGCCATTTGTTTATGATTATTTTGTGGTATCCTCATATAATGATGGGAAAATCTGTTTTGAGGATTTGAGAAAATTTATGGTAATGTTGAATGGAATTTTCTTAAATTTCTTCTCCTTTGCTAGTCTTGAACATGAAAATTGAAACTTATGAGCTATTTAATTACATTTTTATGTGTGGGTGATTTCATATAGTTCACTTGGGAACAATTTCAGCTTAAACAGCTTTTCAATAATCCATAGAAATCTCTGCATTATCACTTTAGATTTTAAAATGTCACTGTTGCTACTAATATGAACATGTAGGGGCAGTATAGTACTGTTTTTGTAAATCTTGTCTGAATTTGTGAGTTTTAAAAATCTGTGTTACTGTTAGAAGTTTGTTCTTCTCTAAGATAACATAACTATATCTTGCTTTTTTAAAGGATGGTTGGTACTACTTCATTAAGTTGGAACTATTCTTTCAGTTCATGTTCTTACATGTGTTATACAAAATCTCTTATATTATGAAAGCTCTTGGCCCTGATTTATATTTGAAGTCAAGGAATATGTTTAGTTAAAAGGAAAAATGCATTTTATTGTCTGACAATAAAAATGAGAATAAATGGATTCATAAAAACCGGAAAATACCAAGATCAGTGCAGTTTTGCCCTTACTCTGTGTCATCCTTTCAAAATGAATGTTTATGAGAATTTTTACAGTCTTAATTTTTCAATATGACAAGTGAACAAAACTGAGATTACCGAACAGTCTTATTTTTAAGATTCTTTAATTGGTACATCTTTTTTTGTGTCAAAATGGTTAAGGTTATTACAAACTTTATTACAAAATATAGTAACTTTTCCCCCGACTTAATATTTAAAAGAAGACAACTGAGCAGTTATCTCTTCCATCTATGTATTCACTTTATTCAACACCTCCTATGAGCCACGGACTGCTTTAGGCATTTAGAGTACAACAGTGAACAAAACATCCCAGCCATCACCCTCGTGGAGTTCATATCAGAAAAGCAGAGTGCCTAAGAGCGCGGATTATAGGGTCAGTTGGACCTGGGTTTAAGTTCTTTGCTGTACCACTTACTAAGCCTTATCTGTGAAGAGCTAATAGTAGTACCTTTTACAGAGGGTTGTTGTAAGGATAAAATGAAATAACCCATGGAAAGCATGGTTATGTACAAGAGTTCTGTAACTATTATGAAGCCCTCATAAGACATTTTTAGATGTGTTGGTAAAATTTATAATTAATTCTCCTGATGTAATAGTACTTATGATAGAGATTTTGAGTATTTTTTTCATTTTTAGTTTCTTCAAGTGGTGAAAGAAGATGCACAGCATAAATTTTGAATAATTTTTCTTAAACAGTTTCCTGAGTGACTTTTAATCTTCTCTGAGTGGAAAGATACCATGCATAAAAAGTTAATGTGATTTGGTTCTACTTACATTATGTAGATTCATTCAGTGCGACTATCATATATGTAAAAATTAACCCCATTATGTCTCCCTACATGAAGAAAAGCATATGTGACATATTGGTAGTTTGTTTGGAGATTCTCAGATGTTCAGAATAAATGTGTTGGTTTCAAATGTCATTAAATTGGAATTTTTAAAATCGCTATATAAGAATTAAAAATACATGTTATTGATTTACATATTATGTTAGCTGCTAAAATGTCTAGTATATAGTTTCCATTATAATTTTAAGTTCTGACCCCATTTTCCTACTGAAGCCCCCAAAATTTGGTAATTAAGAAATGTAACATACTTTTTAACAAATTTGAAAACTGTCTTGTTAAAATGGTACCTGATATATCATTACTACATAAGAATTGAGACTTAAAACATTTAAAGAACTGATTCACAAATTTTAACAAAAGTACTTAGAAAATTAGACCATTCTTTAGTACCCTGTGCTTCTCTTGGTTCTTGTTATTTCTGTGTTATACAGAAATTCCGTATTTAACACACACACATGCATGCATCCCCACACACGGGCATCCCACACACATAGAAATAAAATTCTAACCACCCCCTACCTCTATTTAATAGCTTATCAGCTATGTTCATGCTACAACTGCTTCATTGAAGGGAAGTGCTACTCTGCTGTTTTCATATTAGCTTTGTTATCATGTGGTATTTTTCAGCTGCTCATGCTCATTACCATACAGCTGGTATGTAGAGAAGAGAAGGAAACAGGCAGAAGTTGTACTGTCTACAAGAATAAGAAGCTCTCTTGCAGATGGGGTGCTGGCAGATGGGGCATGTGTTTGAACAGGTTTTACTAATAACAGAGTGCGTTAAAAATCATTCTGAGAAAGTCTAAGGTCAGTGCCATGAATTCAGAGCTTGAGAGGTTGTTCAGCTTTTTTGTAGACCTTTTTAGAATATTAATCGACTCTTACCAAAAAAAAGTAATAAATGGCAAACCATACCTCCTCCAAAAAAAACTTACCAGTTTTTTTCTTCTTTATGTTATATTAGTATGTTTTTTCTTTAGTATAATTTTAAAAGCATTAATACTGTCACTTAGTATCATCAACTTGTGTTGTCGTAGTCTTAAATATATTTACTTAAAATGTCTACGTCTGTATACAAAAGTGTAGATGCTTTGTGAAAATGGTAATAACATTCTTCAGTTTCTGTATATTAGAATATTTATTAGAAAGTGAAAACTAAAGATTTAGATATCAGTATGTATAGTGTTGACTACGTTGAAGATTAAGTCGAGGAATGTTTTATCTGCATTCAAAGTTAGAAGTGAATGGTATGCCCAGAAATGTATCTATTGTTAAAAATATTTCTTGCATATTTTGCATATTCACAAAACCAAAGTGAATGAAGTATAATTAAAATAACCATCATTTTTATGAGAGTATTTTAGTGGGATCTTAGTCTTTTTGGCCCTTTTTTATTAACTAGTGTTTCTTGATATATCCTCTCTCAATGGGAGATGCTGATGAAAAGCAACTGAAGCAAAATAAAGCTAGGCAATTTTGTGTAACATATGTAGTATTCAATTTAATTTTAAAGGAAATAGAACTTGTTCTTTTCATAGAGATTAAAATATGTGAATATATATAATATATATGAAATGTATACAAGTATAGCTAGTTTTTTTTTATACTTTAAGTTCTAGGGTACATGTGCACAACGTGCAGGTTTGTTACATATATACATATATGTATATACATATATACGTATATACATGTGCCATGTTGGTTTGCTGCACCCATTAACTTGTCATTTACATTAGATATTTCTCCTAATGCTATCCTTTCCCCATCCCCCCACCCCACGACAGGCCCCAGTGTGTGATGTTCCCAGCCCTGTGTCCAAACGTTCTCATTGTTCAATTCCCACCTATGAGTGAGAACATGCGGTGTTTGGTTTTCTGTCCTTGTGATAGTTTGCTCAGAGTGATGGTTTCCATCTTCATCCATGTCCCTACAAAGGACGTGAACTCATCCTTTTTTATGGCTGCATAGTATTCCATGATGCATATTTGCCACATTTTCTTAATCCAGTCTATCATTGATGGACATTTGGGTTGGTTGCAAGTCTTTGCGATTGTGAATAGTGCCACAATAAACATATGTGTGCCTGTGTCTTTATTGTAGCATGATTTATAATCCTTTGGGTATATACCCAGTAATGGGATTGCTGGGTCAAATGGTATCTAGATCCTTGAAGAATCGCCACACTGTCTTCCACAATGGTTGAACTAGTTTATAGTCCCACCAACAGTGTAAAAGAGTTCCTATTTCTTCTCCACATTGTCTCCAGCACCTGTTGTTTCCTGACTTTTTAATGATTGCCATTCTAACTGGTGTGAGATGGTATCTCATTGTGGTTTTGATTTGCATTTAGTTTTTAAAGCTAGTAAAAGTTACAACACTTTTGGCAACTCAGAAACTCATGCTTCAGATTTCTTGTCAGTAAAATGGAGGTACAAAATATTGTCTGTGAAGTTAATAACTATGAATAAATAAAATGATTTAAATGAGACCTGTGAGAAGTGGTGTACTTTAACAAGCATTGCTAAAACTGTGTATTCCTTTTAATAGTGAAAGTTTAGATTCTGTTGGGCATTTTAAAGGTACAGAAGTCCTAAACTGTGAAGTTGCATTTTTATTGCTCATCAAACTTATTTTCTTCCAATTTAATTTGTATTTGGACTGTATGACTGATAAATATGTAGAAATGCTTTTACGACTTTTCCCTGAGGGGGAAATATATTAAGTATTATAAACAATAGACAGTATAATTATAAAGTGATAAACCTGTAAAATGTATTGTTCACCTACATCATCATTTCTTATTTAGAAAATTATGAGTTTTTAAAATTGTGTTCAAAATTAATGGTTTTCTGTTGTTATTTCTGTAGCTCTACCATTGTTGATTAGGGTATGTCTTATGTGGCTAATTATCTCATATAAATATTTTTTATTGGTACCCTTCTATATGCAGGAACTATGTGAGGAGCTGAGATACAACAAGAATCAAAACAATAAAAATACTGCCCTCATGGAACTTACAGTCTATTGGAGAAGACAGACAAATATTTAATGTGCTCACACTGTAACAAGGTGTTGGCTTCAAGCACTGGGAAATCAGAGATAGCCTGTATACAGATAATTCACATATTTTCATCTCCAACCCAGACCTTTCTTCTGGGCCAGAACCAGTTGGAGCATGAGATTTGGATACCCAGTTATCTCCAAGATATCTCAAGATCCTCCTCACCCCTGGCCCCCAGAAAACAGAAAACAACCAACTAACCCAGTCCTTGTTATCCAATTGCACAAGTGAGAAAACAGGTGTTATCTTTGATACCTTCCTCTTTTTTACTTGCCATGCATGACCCATCTGTTACTATCCTATCAGTTTGATGTCCTAAATGTCTCTTAACTGCCCACTCCTATGCATCTCTGTTTCTACCCAGCTAATCGAAGCCATCATTATCTCTTGCCTGGTCTAGTGGAATAACTTCCTCACACAGTCTCTCCACATCTACTCTCAATCACTGCCATTCTATTTTCAGCATTACACTTTGAATGATTTTTTCAAGAAATACATCTGATTATATCTTTTTCTTAACTACTATGCAGCATTAGCTTTTCATTACTCTTATGGTAAAACCCAAAATCCTTCGAGGTCTTGGGTAATCTATCCCTTGTCTACTTCTTCAGCCTCATCTTACACCTGCCATCCTACCTCTGTTCAGTGTCCTCTAGCTATAGATGGTTACCCCTCCCTGCTCCGAACCTAGCTCAGTCATTCATTCGGCGAGAAGATGCCTTCTGTGAACCCACAGACTAGGTGGAAACCTCACCATTCTTAACACTCTTCGAACACTCTGCAGCATTTACCACAGTTGCAGTTTTGCTTTGTTTTGTCTCATTATCTTGCCCACTATGCTGTGAACTCCAGCCATGAAACAGACACAAGACTTAGTTTAGCTTATGTTAGGCAACTAAGTAACTATTATATTGAATGAATGAGAGTATCTGTGGCAGACTGAAATAACCACGTAAATCTGCCTGTGTTGTAATTATGTATCTTAGGTAGAATATAATTATGGAGATACTTGAGACAAAGTGTAGGGTAGAATCACAGAGATACATATGTATCAATACAGATGTTCAGTGTTAGGAATGATAACCATACATGGATCAAATGGACAATTATTGAACATGGATTGGCTCTTTAAAAAAGGCCTTATGTAATGAAGTTAAGAAACAGGGCCCGAATGATAGCCACATATTGAAAAGCATGTGCTCTATGTATTCAGATGGAAAATCCTGTGTATTTGTTACTACTTGGTTAGTAAGTCAAGTATTTTTAGGCTGTGTACTAAAAAAATTTTCAATGAAGAAGTCATAGTCCCTTATTAAGTGTATTTGGGTTTGAGTAATCAACAAAGAACATTTGAAGCAGTTTCTTTCATAAATATTATGATTCATAACTTTTGCCAGTTTTCCATAGGGTTCAAATCATTTTGGTAAGGAGGAAAAAACCTAGTAGCTTCGTTGAAAGGACACTCCAATGGAGATCCTTTGATGTTTCTGTTTTCAGCTCTCTTTTATTTCATATTTTAGGGAAATAAAGCATAGGACATGAAGGAAGGAGAGTAAGACATAGAGGTCCTGAGAGGGTTTGGGAAAAGGAAGCAAAACCCATTTGTTTTTGTGTTTCTTCTAGTATGCCCACTGATGACTGCCTGGCCTCAATATAATGTCACAGATTATAAGAGCAGTTCTTAACCAAGCGGAGCCACTGGCAGTAGTGTATTAACTTGTTGTCAAGCTGCTCCTGGTGAATTCCCAGAAATAAAGTGTATCACAGTACACAATTAGCTGCATAGTCCGTCTCTTCTTTCTGCAAGTCTGCAGTGGCTCTAGTGTGGATTTCATATTCACATCACACATTTGCATACTGAAATAACTAAGAAAACATCTTAGAGATATTTAAACTGCCAATATTTCTTGCTTTGTATATAGAGAACCCTATTTTTATTTTTTTGTAAACTGAAGACCAAGACTTCCTTAGGTTCAAATCGCATCTACCTTAAGTGACCTTGGGGTCGCTTAAAACTCTCTGCCTCTTTCCTCATCTGTAAAATAAAGATAATAATAGTACCTTCTGCAGAAAGTTGTTAAACCGTTTCATTGAATTAATATAAGAAAAACACCTAGGAAGAGTGCCTGACATATAGTGAGTTTCCTTCCCTGTATACATTGTATTCTTAAGAAAACATCTTTTTGAAAAGGAGTTGCTTATTCAAACTGGAATAAAGTTTGCAGCATCTTTGATAGTGGGCGCTGAAAGAGCATTCAGGTCAGTTTAAAATCTAGTGTTTATTTTTCTTTTATACATTTGGTTTAAAATATAGCCATGTGCATTTCTTGAAAATATTATCTCTTCCTCTTTCTAGTTGTATATATTGTCATACAAATTAAGCAGTTTCACTTATTATTCAAATGGATTTGTCATTTTTTATTGACTTGCCTGTCCTTCCCTCCTGAGTTGGGAGTGCTTCCAGGATAGATATTACATCTTGCTCAGTTTTGCATCTTTTTTGCTTAGTGCTTGGCTTTTAGTAACCCTGGACAAATATTTCTAAAATGTGGTAGATCTAGATCTAAAAATGTAACATTTGAATCACTGCTTAATTTTTTCTCTCTCTTGTTTTATTGTTTAGAAAATGGAGAATCATTACATGACTCAGGATTCATTTGGATGAGACTGATAATATTATAATGGAATTTGGAGTTAGAGGCTCACATGAATTGCTCTCAGTCACTAGCTTTTTCTGTGCTACCTATATATAATAAACAAATATTGTGAATCTCACAAAGTTAAAGTCTTTGAAATAAATGGATTGGTAGGGGGTAAATTACATCTTAGTGTAACAAAATCTGTTTATTGCAATGGTTTAATAAAAGTCAGGTGACTAAAAATATCTTAGAAAATACCACTTAATTTTAATCTTTGCTGTTTATGTTGTGATCATGATGATTAAGATATCTTCATTTATCTTCTCTTGAAAACTGTTCCAAGTTCTTGTTGTTTTTTTTTTTTTTTTTTTTTGAGAGAGAGTGTTTCACTCTGTTGCCCAGGCTGCAGTGCAGTGGTGCAATCTTGGCTCACTGCATCCTCTGCCTCCCGGGTTTGAGCAATTCTCTGCCTCAGCCTCCCAAGTAGCTGAGACTACAGGTGCCCACCACCATGCCTGGCTAATTTGTTTTATATTTTCAGTGGAGACGGGGTTTCACCATCTTGGCCAGGCTGATCTTGAACTCCTGACCTTGTGATCCACCTGCCTCAGCCTCCCAAAGTGCTGGAATTACAGGCATGAGCCACTGCGCCCGGCCCTAAGTTCTTTTTTAATATGCTGTGTTGTCTGTTGTTGGAATAACTTTAAAGGAAAGGTTTAAAATGAAGAAAGGAATATGTGTGTGTCTTCTTTATCTCATGAACTAAAAAATACTGGAATTTTAAGATTACACTAAAGTTCAGCATCCTTTTGCTAGCTTTGAATTGATATTCTTTTGGGTAGATTTAGACTATTCCTCATAGGATTTTTTCATATTGTATAATTATGAACATACATTGACTCATAAACTTAGATTTTAAGAAATCTAAGATTTAGCTTTAAAAAGTGGTCTCAATTTACCATGTAGCAGTTCATAACAGACCACAGCTATATGCACTTGTTCATATCAGGAGCAGTTCTTAATTTTAGTTATAATTCATATTTGTTTAGTAGTCATCATTCCATCATTACATACCATGCCTTCATGCAACTGGTGGGAAACTTATGATATTCATTCCACATAAAGGAGTTTTTAGAATCATGTATTAAATGTGATAAGCTTTCTTTTTTCTGTTCTGTTCTGTTCTTTTTTTTTTTGAGATGGAGTCTAGCTCTGTCTCCCAGGCTGGAGTGCAGTGTTGCAATCTTGGCTCACCCTCCACCTCCCGAGTTCAAGCAATTCTCCTGCCTTAGCCTCCCAAGTAGCTGGGATTACAGGTGCACACCACCATACCCGGCTAATTTTTGTATTTTTAGTAGAGTCAGGGTTTCACTCTTGGCCAGGCTGGTCTCGACCTCAAGTGATCCACCCGCCTTGGTCTCCCAAAATGCTGGGATTACAGGTGTGAGCCACCATGCCTGGCAAAAGTTAGTTTTCAAACATTTGGAGGTCTCAAGTATTTATAGGTAAATATTTTTTAAATCATGTGCTAAAATAAATTTTAAGAAAGTGAATCTGTAAATAAAATATTTCTATGAGAATGTTGAGAAGATAGCAAAGTGCTTCTATCAGTCTTACAGTTCACTGCACATAAAAGACAAATATACATTAGATACCTTTTCAAGTTGAGTTGTCTTGAAAATATTTATTGAACCTTCAGAGTCTTTTGGAATCTCCTAAACAGGTAGGGAGTCATGTAAGTATTTGCTAGTCATAGAATTCTCAATTTTTTTTTAAAGCAAATAATGTAATTTGTTAAAGTATATATATGTATATAGGAACTGCTTAAAAATTTAAATTAATGTTTTAAAAATGAATATAATCCTCTTTTTAAAATGTAGTGGGGCCCTGATTACTATGTTCTTCCCTACTCACTTGACAGCTATGTCAAACACTTGAATACTTAAAGAACAAGCAAGCTACATAAAAACAAAGAATTGATTAAAGATCACCATGAGGCACACTTTCTAGAGCAAGAACCCAGTGTTATTTTTGTTTCTCACTGGCCTAGCACCAAAACAAAATAGGTACTCAATAAATATTTTTGAATTAGTGAAATCAGTTTGAATTCACAGACTTTGATTCATAACTAGAGTTTTAAAAGATAGGTTCAAGTTATGCCTTGTCATTTTGAATTCTTCTGGAAAATTAGTAAGATGCTTGATGAGAAGAGGTGCCTATATTTTAAAAAGTGCAGTAAGTATGAATCTGGACTTTCTGTATCTGCCAGCCAAATGTTGGTTGGCATTTTAATATATTTTATATATATATATTTAATATATTTTTCTAGGCTTTTCTCTATGCATACACAGTGCGCACACACATAAAACATATGCTTTTTTTTCAAAAGGACCGTACCTTACATTGTGTTATCGAATCTCACATACCTTCTAGTTTTACAGTCACCCTTCTATAGTCACCTAGCTCTGTACCTGATGAACGGTTTCTGAGACTTCAAAATGCTCTATAGTGAAGTCTGTTCTTTAGAAAAGAGGCTTTGAGTCTGGGGGCCAGACAGTAGAGGTGTGGGGAGAAAGGGCTGGGGTAGAACAAGATGAAAATTTTCTTAGTGAGCTATACCTTTTTGAATAGGACAGGTTATTTCAGTCACATGTTGGCAAGAATCGGTGAATTGTGTACTCACCTGTTGCCCCGAGTAACTTTTTGGATTGTTTTTTCATTAACTTTTTCTGAGAATATACAATTTCAATGAATGTTTTCTACACCATTTCCCTACGCCGTGTATTCAGGAGTACAACTTGCTTGTATGTATGATTTCTAGTGTGAATGCCTGTTCAGACAGAAAGTCCCCTTGTTTGTCAGTGTTTGTAACTAAAATAAAAAGTCAACAGTCTTCACACCCACACAGTAAAGTTCTCCTAGTACAGAAAGACACATAATGCCCTAAGATGGAATGATGAGTCATGACAGGAGGTATTTTGAAGAAATTTAACAATATGTTAAATAACATTTTAACTCTAGTATTAAATGTTTCAATTAGGAGAAATAATTGTATCACATGGGTTATCCCCTAATGAACCTTGTAAGACCAGTGACTAGAAGTCTAATAGATGCTGTTAATCCTGCAAGTTAATAATAGTCGTATTTCCATTTACATCTCAGGTCCACAGGTGGTAATTTCCTTCTTCCCTCTCAACACTCACCAAACTTCTGTTTTTTAAACACAGAAGCAAGACCATGTCATTTATGAACTCTCAGACTATTAAAATAACTTCTCCATTTTCTGCCTCACTCCACCCAATTTGGCAATTGATATATAGTCCAGTATTGCTTTCTATTTGTTTCTTGTCTTTGTGGGGGTTTTTTTGTTTTTTGAGACTGAGTTTTGCTCTTTTTGCCCAGGCTGGAGTGCAACGGCACGATCTCAGCTCACTGCAACCTCTGCCTTCCGGGTTCAAGTGATTCTCCTGCCTCACCTGTCTTCGTGGTTTTTGTTGTTGTTTTGTTTTTGGTAGTTTTTGTTTGTTTGTTTTTGAGACAGAGTCTTGCCTTATCACCCAGGCTGGAGTAGAGTGCTGTGATCATAGCTCACTGCAACCTCAAACGATCCTCCTGCCCCAGCCTCTCAAGTAGCTAGGGCTACAGGTGCACACTACCATGCCCAGGTAATTTTTTTTCATTATTTATAGAAATGGGGTCTTGCTATATTGCCCAGGCTGGTCTTGAACTCGTAGCCTCAAATGATCCTCCTGCCTCGGCCTCCCAAAGCTCTGGGATTACGGGTGTGAGCCACCACACCCAGCCTCATTTCTTATCTTGTCACCTGGATTTTAAGTATCTTGTGGGAGGAAGGTAATTGCAATGTTTTTGTTTGCCCTTGGTAGCATTTCGCAGATATTGGGACATAGGAGGTGACTTATTTCTCAATTGATTGTTTTTTTAACCTAAAATTTTCTCAGTTTCTGTCACCTTTCCCCCATCACCAGGCCTTTGCCTCAGATTTCCCAGATGTGGTAGAAGCATAGTTAATATGGACCTAAAATAATGATTCAATAAACTGAATAATCAAGATTTACTTGTAATTTACATACATACTTATTTGCAAAATATAACACTTTTTTCTTCTTTAACAATGTCTCGTGTTTTAGCTTAACTTGAGCTACCACGTATCTAATGGAAATCAGTAAGAATTATTGATCTTGGGACCAGAGACCAAGGTTCTAAATATAGCTAGCTATTTAAGCATGAGCAAGACACTTAATTCTGTACCTACTTTTCTCACCTGTTAAATACAGCTACCATTTCTAGGGTATCTGTTATGTGCTAGGCATTTTCTGTGTCCTCACAGTGACTCTGTAGTTTAGGTGGGTAAGGTAGGTGTATATCATTACTGTTTTATAAAAAGAGAAAACAAACTCGTAAAGGTCAAGTAACCACCTAACATTACACTCTGGTAATGGCAAAACTTGCACTTAAATCCAGGTTTCTCTGGTTCCATTGCTTGTGTTCATTCCACAAACAAAGAGGAATTAGATGACATCCACAATCACTCTATGGCTTCCTGCTGTTAATGTTTTTTGCTGATTTAGTAGCTATACCGTTTTTTTTTTTTTTTAGTCTTTAGCTCTCTTCTCAAAACTTTTTTATCATGACTAATCACTAATTTAGGAAATTAATCCCAGAATTTTAAACAGTTCTTGAAATGAATACAAGATTAATATATCACACCTATGGGAAATTCTTCTCAAGTCAGGCAAATATATTTGAAAATCACAAACAGCAGCAATAAATATGGATTTGTGTAAAGAAAGCAGAAGAGTGAATAGGGTTTAGGCCGTATATTGAGGGAAATTTGATTTCATTTTTTCTCCATGTTAAATTCTTTCCTGGGTCATATTTGTGGTTTCATTTTTCTTGAAGTCAAACTTACATTTTATACTTTTTTTCCATGATATCTGTCTTACTTTACTGAAAGTATTACTATAAGAAATTCACAGTAAAATTTTGAGAGGAAACTTATGAATTCCAAATGCTTATTGGTAGTTTATTTTGGATTTTAAGCATGAAAGATTCATTGCTTTCTGGATAAATCAGTAAACTCCAGGGTGACTTGCTAACTTTGTTGTCAAATTATTGCACTGATGCCGGCTGTCTGTGAAAAAGTAGAGGATGTTGACTTAGTATTAGTCTGACAGCTCTGTAACAATATAAATTTTAGAGGAGCGAATAAAACCCCCATATTATTTTATTCTGTGGCTGGCATAAATAGAACTCTTAACTTGCACTATTGGGTACGAATTATGTATGTATGTATATTTATATATTTGTAGATAAATACATTTGTGCATGTGTCCATCAGATGACTAATTTGGCCCAATCTGAAGGAATGAAAAAACTTACACTGTTGGAACTAATACAGCAGTTGATTTGTGTCAAATCATCAGAGGCTGTATCTTTGTAAGGAGAGTTTTAAATAGCTTAAACTTCAAGAATTAAAACTTCTGGCCGGGCACGGTGGCTTACCACTGTAATCCCAGCACCTTGGGAGGCTGAGGCGGGCGGATTACTTGAGGCCAGGAGTTCGAGACTAGCCTGGCCAACATGGTGAAACCCCATCTCTACTAAAAATAGAAAAATTAGTGGGGTGTGGTGGCACACGACTGTAATCCCAGCTACTTGGGAGGCTGAGTCATGAAAACCTCTTGAACCCAGGAAGTGGAGGTTGCAATGAGCCGAGATTGCGCCACTGCACTCTAGCGTGGGCAACAGAGTATGACTATGTCTTTAAAAAAAAAAGCAAAACTACTACTTCTGTAATTATATTAAAATTTATTTAAAAGCAGTCAGCTATAACATTTTGATTTGCAGCTTGATTTACAGAGGTTTGGATTATATATATTATAAACATCCCCTTCCCCCCAAAAAATAAGTTTAAGTAAAGTAAGATTATCTATTACAGTGTTTAGTGTTTGGGATTTTTTTCTAAGGCACTAGTGTCACAGTATTTGTTTACTTAGATGGTAGTTTTGAAGTAAAGCTGGCTCATCTTGTTTTATTTTACATGTTCTCAAAAATTTTTTAGAACTAATTTCAGTATGAGTTCTAACAGTCAGATGTTTGTGTATATTACATTACACTATGCTCTTGTGTTAATTGACTATATTTCCAATGGAGAAAGAACAAAGTTTCAATTGATGTATATAATATTCTGTGCCCAACACAAAGTAGGTGCTAAACAAATGCTTACTGAATGAATAAATATGGAAAATTGCTTATTGGCCAATACTGCCACCTATTTGTGTTAGTGAAAATGTAAATGCTGGGCATATATACTATTCCAATTGATATCTGTAATAGAATGGGTTTATTAGTTTGCCAGTTTTAATAAGCAAACCTTTTAATAAGCACTCACATCCCAGAAAGTTAATGACAGTGAGTGAGTGAAATTTCAAAAAGTATTTCAGTCTCAACATGCTTGGCATTCCTTTCATTGATGTTGAAATTTTGAACTGTCTGTAATTTTGAACTGTCTGTAATCTAAATTCTGTGCTCAGGGCAAGACAGCTACCTGTGGTGGTTTCCTAGTCCTTTCTAGAGTACAAAGTGTTGTCATGATAATAATAAAATCACTGACATAGGAATATAAACACATTCTCCTACTGTTATGAAATGGAAGTGTATTTTTAAATGTTAGCAAGGTAATGAAAAGAACTAATAGTATTCATAGTATTTTCCACTAATTAGAAACTTTTTAGTTGAGTTGAACTTTTTAGTACTGATTGTAATATATGTTTAAGCTTTAGAAAAATAATGCTGTGGTTTCTGATATTTGCTTGTATGGCCAATTCAAAAATATTAATTATTTGTTTTGTATCATTTTCTGGATGCCCTAGAAATAAATTTGAGTAAGATGTGAATCTTTAGGGAGGAGATAGAGGAGAAAGATGTATAAAAATAATGACAATGAACTATGATAACTGCAGTAATAGAACTATATATAAGACGGAAATAATGAACTCTTGAGAGTCAAGGTGAGGTAAAGTACTCTATTAACTACATCCTTTATGTTGACATTATATATAAAGAAAAGTATTTCTCTGAAGATACATGATCCGCTTAAGACCATTTGTGTATATTTTTCTCACTGTATGTACACTATTTTTTCTTTCTGCTCACAACCACAACTTGCCCTTCTAAAAACTTAAGTCGTCCCAATTATTTGTTCAGAGAGAGCCATTTCTCTGGTAGGAGCTCACAGGTTAATGATTCTATGGCATCATTCCCCAGAGGCAAACATATCATCATATATTTGTGTTGTTTTTTTTTTCCTCGTTACTTCTAACTTCTATGCTAGCACGCTAGTTCCACTTCTACACCTAGCACAGTGGAGTTGTGATGAGATGAGCATTGGGTCTGAGTTAGCAGATGGATTTTATTCCAGGACCTTATTGTTGGTCATTCCCTTTGCTAATGGAATTTCAATAATGCTTCTAGGTTGTCAGTCAACACAAGAATTAATTTTGTATAGAATGGGAGAAATGATTGCCTAGCTGAAATTCCATGAAAATTATTGTAATGAAAATATATTTAATATAGTGAAATAGTAATTCTAAAAATATAGATGACAAACATAAGCATTTTCTTAGCTGTTTGGTTGACTAACTTAGCTATTTGGTTTCTTAGCTATTTGGTTGACCTTCTTTCCTGTGAACTTACTACTTAATATTTTAGTGTAAGGCATAAAATACTTTAAAAAAACTTATTTAACATAGATAATAGACTGATCTAAAGTTTAAAATGTTTCTTGTCACAGAGATAAGATAAATACAGACACAAACCCATAAAAATTTTTAAATATTATATTACTGAAAACTTAAATCTGAATAAAGTTTCAAACTATATTTTAGCCAAGAGTGGTATAAATAGAAATGCGAGTGATTTTATTTGCTTTGTTCATATTAAGATTATGATGACAGTAATGTAATAGATCACAGTTTTCATTGATAGTACGTCAGAGAATGTTGAAAATCATTTTTATTCTGTTAATTTGAAATTCAGTTAGAAGCTTGGTTGACTAGTTTTGCTTGACAGATTCTTCACAGTTCAAATTAACATCATAAGATATTAGGGAGAATTGTTTAAATACTTGGGAAGACAAGGTCTTCATTAGTACTTATAAACATTCGCATTTCTCACTTAAAGGATAAACAATAAAAATCATTCCCAAGTGGGAACCATGGTAGATGGAGGATATGTGGTAGTAGAAAGACTTCTCAGTGTAGACTTTTTTGTATATCATTTTGATGTTTGAAGCATACAAACCTGGTAATAAAACATGGATCTACAGGACAGTACCCACATACAAACAATATTTGTAGGGAACAGGTTTTCTTGTAACTCACAGCCCTAAGTAGGAGCCATATAACCATGGGAGCAGTCCTTTGAATATACAAAGTTAAGAGATATTTTCTTTAGGTTTTGAGACAGTATCCCCTACTTCATTAAAGTTAGTCTCTTCTTAACTGAGTAGATTTAATTTGAAAAGGTTAGTTCAACTAGAAATAGGACATGATTTCAGTTGAAGCCAAAGTATATACTATTATAGCACTAGTATTACACGTGTCTTATGGAAAACTTGTTACCACTGACAAATTCTGGATGAAATTTCAGGTGTTCTCATAGCCCAGAACATTGAGGAAAATCACCTTTTTTCCCCCTTTCCTAAATCTTGAGTCCTCAGAACTTCTGACAAAAGAGTTTATGATAAAGTCCATTCCTAACAATTAGATTTTTTTGTTTTTTTCTTCCCTTCGAAGTGAGATTATTTAGATAACTAACTTCTGCTGAGTACATGTACATATTGTTCCTGAGGGTAAGAATTAATTTAAGAGCCAAGTAGGAGATTTTTTAAAGACAAGTAGACAGTAGAATATAATTTCTAGAAGACTCAAGATGTACATCTTCATAAAATTTTACGTTATCTTATTTTCATTTATGTTTTAAAGTAAAAGATGTTGCATTGACATAATGTCTTAGTTATAAAGGTAAACATTTTTATTTTTAAAATTATGATACTACTTTATGCAGTATTTAGAACCATTTTACTAAAAGAAAGCCACTTACCACCATAGCAGAGAGTATTAAAATGTTAGTAAGTCCAAATGGTTGTTTTGTTTTGTTTTTCTGGAGAAACTTACTTCGAATAGTGGTAACTATAGGCACACAATTTACTTGTAATAAAGAACACTAATGGGGAGGGTAGGAGTAAATTAACTAGAACCTTAATAATGGGCTTTTCTAGTTCAAGGAATCTTATAATTGTCCCTGAAGCTAGTTGTGAAGGAAGTTGCAAGATGAAATATCTAGATTTGTGTAGTAGTCATTCCAGGAAAAATGTTGCCTTCTGGCAAACTTTGGCATCTTTATTATGTAAAATGCCTTTTTAATGATAAGCAATATAGATTGTCAAAATAATTTTGGAGATAGAAGTCTAGTGCCTCCTGTTTACTCCAGATTAAATTAGCAAATAAAAGTAAGCCTCTCTAGCCAGCACAGTGTTTACTCTTTTCGGGATAAAATAGCCTTTTGGCCAAACTTTACACACTTAGGTAGTACTAGTTTGTTAATCTTACAAAGATATTCTTATGATTAGTAAGAATTGATGAAGTGTATGGCAATTTTCCTGAAAATTGCTATGTTTTAAAGGATTGAAATGGAAAAGCATAGGCAATGTTTTTATTAAATCAATACCAAAATATGCAGTTTGAAATATAACTTAGATTACATAATTTCTGCAAATGCTGTCGGCTCCAAACCAGTTTACTTTATTGTCAGTCAACCCCAGAGAATATTAATTTCTCTTTTCGGGATTGCCTGTTTTGTACCATCCAAGCTACTTGAAAAATCTGATTAGTCTGTGCCAGGACTACGGTAGGATGACAGTGAAAATAGCATGCTTTGCCTCTGTTGAGGGGGACCGTATGAAAATATATCCTATTTTCAAAATGTTTCTGAAAAGACTTATTTGTGGAAATGTTCCTTGCTATTTAAAACTCTTCAAAAATGCGGGTTTTACAAAATACAAAAATAACCTCTTGAAAGTTTGAAAGGGGAGAGGGGGCTGTCGTGTGGGGGCGGTCTCTGCTGCCCACATCCTCCCTCTGTTCAGTGCGTTGTGTGCTTACGGGTTCCCTGGAGCGGATCACCATATAATTGATGTGCAGTCTGCATTGCTGAATCCTGGACTGCACCATTCTGTGTTCAAGGGAAGATGTAATCTGATCCCTCTGCTGCTGAGGGAGGAATCTGTTCAGTCAAGGCTTTGACAGGGCATAGTCTCCTCCAATAATCTTCTCCGTTCTCTCTCATTATTCCCTCGAGTTCTTCTCAGTCAAGCTGCATGTATGTATGTGTGTCCCGAGAAGCGGTTTGATACTGAGCTGCATTTGCCTTTACTGTGGAGTTTTGTTGCCGGTTCTGCTCCCTAATCTTCCTTTTCTGACGTGCCTGAGCATGTCCACATTAGAATCTGTGACATACCTACCTGAAAAAGGTTTATATTGTCAGAGACTGCCAAGCAGCCGGACACACGGGGGCACAGAATCACTGAAGGGGAAAAATACAGAAAATATGGGTTTCTACGGCACATTAAAAATGATTTTTTACAAAGTAAGTAAGCTGTTTTCTTCCTATGCTATGTGATTGTGTGTGTATGCCTGCCTGAGAAGGAAAATCTGTATCATCAGAGATGGCTGCAGTATCCTCTAATTTTGGTGGGTGGCTGGATGTCTGGTATTCTGTTTTATATCATGAATGTAAGCAAATAATGGAAAGACTGTGAGCTGGAAAAAGCTTTAAATTTAAGATAAAATGTATATTTTAATCTGAGAATTTTTCACTAAAAATACATTCAGACTTTAGAAATGTGGCTCTGTTAAATGCTGACCTGGAAATACTCTATCCTTAGTTGGCTTTTAGTGAACCTTTTGCCTTCAATTTTTCTATACCTTGTATACAGTTTTTCTTTTTTCATTAGTTGACTCTTTAAAAGTATAGAATCATGAGACTATTTGGGATTTATATTTAAAGAGATCATGTTTACTTTCTGTACCCCTCAAAAATTGCAGAATTAATTTTTGGTTCTGAAGTCAGTATTTTCAGTAAACAGTACAGTATTTAAAAGACTTCTATAGTCATACAGAAGGTGCTTTCCTTTATAAAATATTTTTAAAATAAAATCCTTTCTCAGTGGTTTCCTTGATACACATTTTGGGGCATGTTTATTCATTGAAGGATTTCTAAGATGGAAATAAAGTTTGCTTTTAGTGGCAAATGGTATTTGCACCAATGTTTTTTACAAGGTATCCTGGGAAGTTCTGAAAGCCAGTATTACAAACTTAATTAGAATAAATATCAAAGTTTCTCCTAATTATGAAGATAAGAATTTGTGGAAGTTATCAAAAAACTAGATTTTAACATAGTCTGTACTGACTGACCTTCCTGATGGATTCATTTGCATGTATGTTTATATATATATGTGTATCTATAAATTATATACACGGAAACATGTGGCTACCTATATACTTCAGCTTTTATATTTATATTTGCTTTTTAATAAAATTATTTGGAGAAAGAAAATAATGGTTTCTGAGAGGAATCACTTTAAAACAATGTAATGAGTATATAAACTTCTAAAGGGAAGAAACCAGCCAGATCAATTCCATTTCTTTCCAGTAGGTATGTCATGAACTAAGGTATAAATTGTAGATGAGCTTGTTGTACCCTCACCTCTAGCCCCTAATGTCGTAAGATCATCCCAGTATTTTAGAAAACTCTTTGTGATGACAAAAACATGGTCTTTATTATTCAGTGTGGCTCTAAAACATTTTAAGTCTTTTTAGTATTTATATTGTATCATGCTATGTTATGATGTTCCCATGTAAGGCAAGAGGTAGGAAAATAAGGCTGCTGCAAAGCAAGGATTTTTACCTACTTATAAACATGAGGATAGCTCTCTATCACTTTGGAGTGTTCTTCCTCCTATAACTTGCAGTAATACAGTGATTAATTAGTGGACACAAATCTTAAAAAGGGGTTGTTGAAATGGAAAAAGTCAAATCTTACCAGATTTTATTTTCTAGTTTTAAAATATACATATGGTCACATAAGAATATTTCAATATGGATGTTGACAAGAAACAATTCTGAATATATTTATAGTATAACATGGCATAATGAAACACCTTAAAATGTAGATTTTGGATTCACCTTATAGAGAGGCATAACTGACTCTTTTAAAACCTTTCTGTTGTTGCTTTTCAAGTTAGAATATTTTGTCCTGAGTATCTGTCAATAGAGCTATATTCTGTATATATATCAATTGATAACTTTTCCCCTCAGCGTTATTATACTATCTCCAGATTTCTCTTATTATTGATTTACTTTTTAAAACTGTCCTTATTGCCCGTATTAATTGCTTTATGCCTTATCACTATTCAAGATTATTTATACTGCTCTTTACCCTCTTATAATGGTATGAGTGTTTAAAATTGAGTTTGTTACTTTCATAATTATTTCTGATTTTACAATTTTGAATTTTATCTTTATTAAAAACATGTTTTTAAAGAAAAATGATTCACGAGGAAGGCACGTTAAATATGATTATTTTCTGTGTGGATTAACTTGAGATTTTTCCGTATGTTGGTTATTAAATTGGAAAACATGAAAGATATATTATCTCAAGGAATATATATATATAATGAATATCAGTTTTCAAATCATCACACACTGTTCTTCTGGATAAAATATTAGGGGGGAAAATTCACCTTTCCATTCCATTCAGAGTAAAACAAAGTAGAACAAATAGAAGAAACTATGAAACATTTATTTTATATATTTAATTAACATTTTAGGCATATGAAAATTTAAGAATTTAAAATATTAACCATGCTGACTCAAGATTTGATAGTTAGACGATTTTTAAAAAACATATCTTGTTTGTTTTACCTTATAGATGAAAAGAAAGTTGGACCATGGTTCTGAGGTCCGCTCTTTTTCTTTGGGAAAGAAACCATGCAAAGTCTCAGAATATACAAGGTAATATTAAATATAATGATTATCTCATGATTCTCCGTTTTTTAGAGTTGATTCTGAAAGTGTTTTAGTTTATTCTTATAGAATAATAATGTTACTAGTATGGTTGACTGTTTAACACATTTTGAGATTACCGGAAATTGAGAACTATATCATTTTAAATAAAAGGAATGCCACCTTAGTTTATGTTTTGTTACTAATACATTTTGAAGTAGGACACAAGCAGAAATTATCTTGTGAACAAAAATTTAAAATTACAATTTTTAAGGAATTCTAAAAAGTAAACCATAAAATATGAATATGAGCCCCTGTGTCTTGTTACTATAGCAACAGCTGTTCTAGGGTAGACATTTATGTATGGAAATTTGAAGATACATTTATTAGCAGTGAAGTAAAACAATTACTAACTCAATCTTATTTCATGAAATTAATGTGTTAGAAATTTTCTTTTATGGGCTTGGTAGGTCTTAAGTTTTTAACACATACATTTCTTTTCTATACCAGTAGAATAGTTTCCATAACAACGAAATATAATTGTAATCTTTTTCTACTTCAGTCCCCATTATTTTTGGATTTTACATCAGTATAAAACTTTTCCCACTCTCACAGTTATTAGGCTAACTTAAGCACAATGTCTATTGCCCAGTCAATTAAAAGTGGCTTTGAATGTCACTTGGAATGTCGTATTTTAAAATTTAAATGACAGAAGTATCTTAGAGCTTTTTTTTTTGGTCTTTAAAACAGAATTTTTTGTATAATTGCCAGTTTTTAAAATAAGTGATTGAAAGTTAACAGTAGAAACCATAAGAACTTCATGGTTATGACATTTCTTCCTTTCTCTCAAAATATTTCAATTTAGTTATTTTTATTCTATAAGATGCACTAAAATTAACATTGCTCAGATGTAATTTTTTTATTGAACATTGTTGCAGATTGTGCCTCTTATAGAGAAATAGCTTGTTTTTATTTCAGTTGTAAAAAATATTTCTTTGAAATGCTGCTTTATGAAATTTGAAAATCATCATAATTGGAATAGTCTTACATTCAAAAAGTGAAGAGATAACACAGAAGAGAAAAATAAAGCTATCTCTTATTCAGGAGCTGCTTTTCTGTGTGATTTTTCTTATGTTAACTGTCCCCCTTCCTGTTACTCTTTGCCTTTTGACAGTTTTACTGTGTTTTGGCACTTCCACCAGAGGGTGTGGAGGGATAGAGAAACAAGTGAAACTATTCACTTCATTTTGCTTTTCCCTTCTAGTCATGATAAAGTATTTCTTGGATGAGAAATTTGCATTTAATGTTAAACTAACTGTTAATGCTGTTTTTTAAATGTGTCAGTCTTCTATTAATATGGCTGATACCAGGACAAAGGTATTAATTACATTGTTCACTGTTTTTAAGGCAGCTTAGAATAAATGAGTGCTGAATTTTTATTACAGAACACATTTTAGTAAAATTTGTCTTTAGTTGCTCACTTTTTATATTGACAAAGCAACTGAAAAGGCAGAAGTTTTATTTTTAGCCTGTTAATATATAATTTTATTAAAGCAAAATTAGACCAAACAGCATATTTATTTCCATGTTTTTTTGGAGACTCTCGGTTAGGAAGGTATATATTTGGTATTTTGTGATATTTTTGACAGATTTGCTAATAAGATAAAACTATGATTTTTCCATCAAAAATTTGTTATAAACATATCCTATTTTATTTTGGAGAAAAAGAAAATAGAACTTACCTTTGAATTTGAAAGAAGAAAAGATAGATTTAATTGCTGAATGTTAAAGATTGTCTTCGATTTATACTATTAGAGGATTTAAAGGGAGTAGATAAGAAGACTTTTCTGTAAAATCTGGTGACTGAGATACATTTTTTAACAAAATAATGCTGGATAGAAAAAAACAGCTGGAGGAGTTGTTTCATTAGTAATTTATCAGAGTTTGATTGTTAACTATTATGATGCAATTTATAAGTGTTCTTTGAATTTAAAATAATTAATCAACATAGCTCAATGAATTGAGTGAGAATTTCTTTTCAAATATAATTTTGTTAAACCAGACCTTCCTGCTGCTTTTTTTCCAAGGTCTTTAAAATGGATACCCAATATTTACCTTGAGTTTAGTTTAATTACATGCAGAAATTAGAAAGGAAAGTTTAATACGTTAGTAATATAGTTATATATTCTTTCTGCTATTAATTGGTCATTTTTAGGGTAGCTAGACAGTTTTAGAGAGATCATCTAGTCGTCATCATTTTACTAGTGGCAGAATTGAATTTCAAGTTTGTTTGAGACAGTTAAATCTCAAAATTTAAATTATTGTATAAAAATGTTTAGATGATCTTATTTAGTTTTGCATATAAGTTCTTAATACTTACCTGTTTTGAATAAATGTATTTCTAATCAAGACTGAGTCCTGTCAACTATTCAGACCAAGCTTTATAAATAGCAGTAAAAAATTAGAAATATTATAGACAATTTTGAAGGCATCTGAGGCAAACTTAAGGAATAATGTGATTCTTGAAATTCAAAACATTTGAACATAGTATTTCTATGTCTGAGTTTTTTAAAGCTTTAATAAAGTATCACAACCCTTTTTATAAAGAAAATTTAAACTTTACTTATGTCACCGAAGACCAGTCATAGGAGAAGTGGGACTTGTATGTTCTAAGGAAATATTTTAACATTATTTGTATATATTAACGACTTGCAGTTTTGTCATGGAGATTCTGTTATTTGGTTGCAATTAGCATTTCTGGGATAATAACAGGCATTATGTAGGAGGGAGGAAACTTACTGTAAGAATAGCAAATAGGTTTTGTGTACCTATGATCTCTGGGAAGAAAGGTAATTAATTGATGTTTGAAATATGCCAGATCATCATTCTTTGTACTAGAATCTATTATTAATAAGTATCTATCTTTGCTTTCACTTTTGTTTTTTTCCTTTTATCCTTTCTCTCTTTTTTTTTTTTTTTTTTTTTTTTGTAGTACCACTGGGCTTGTACCATGTTCAGCAACACCAACAACTTTTGGGGACCTCAGAGCAGCCAATGGCCAAGGTCAACAACGACGCCGAATTACATCTGTCCAGCCACCTACAGGCCTCCAGGAATGGCTAAAAATGTTTCAGGTGACATATCTAAACATAGTACTTGAAATGCCTCACTTAATTGCTGCAAAATAAGGGATTATTCATCCGTAAAAAAAGAAGGAAACACTTTTACATAGTATACTGTGGATGAACTTTGAAATCATTCTGCCAAGTGAAAGAAGCCAGACACAAAAGGCCACATGTTGATTCTCTTTATATAAAATGTCCAGAATAGGCAAATCCATAGAGACAGAAAGTAGATTAATGGCTGCCTGACAATGAGGGGAGGAGAAGGACTAACTGCCAGTAGGTACAGATTGTCCTTTTGGGGTAATGGAAGTGTTCTGGAGTTGGATAGTAGCGATGGTTGCACAGCAAGGTGAATACACTGGGAAGCACTGAAGTATACACTTGAAAATGGTGAATGTTATATGCTGTTTATTTCAATTTAAAAATGCTGTTAAAAACAAGGGAACTCAATTTTTGAGTGTCATAATTGAGAAAGTCCAATACTTATTTGTGTAACTGTGCACTGACATTTTTTTACTGCTTTTTAAATAATAAGACCTTCCTTCATCTTCTCCTTTGTTTGAATTTCTGGGTTGTCTAGTTTTCTAAACTGCATTGCTTGTAAGTTAGGCATTTAAGAGTAATTTAAGAACCATTCTGGCTAGAGTTAATACAGCTTCTTTTCTTCAGTGCCGTGCTTGTATATGGCTTACCGTGCTTGAGTCCTGATTACTATATTTTAATAGTATTTATATTCTTTGGATGTGTACAGGGAAGATTGGTTACAACCAAACCCTGAATATTATGAACTTTATAACCTAAGATAGTGATATTACATTGATTTATCTCTTCTTCCAGTAAGATAATGCATATAAATCAAGTGTTTAGCAAAATACATGGCAAGGATTAAGTACTTACTCAATTATTTGTTGCAAATAATAAATAATATAAATTATGTAAAGTAAAAATATCTGATATTAGCCTCCATAGTAATGTAAAAAAAATATACTATCCTACCTCTGGCTGCTTGAATGGTTAGGTATTTAATCAATGCGTAAGGCAATAATCGTTGGTAAAGATGATACTTTACTTGACTTTTAGTGTTTCAGATTTTTAAGGTGTTCACTTTGTAAACCCTGATATTTTAAATACCTAGATGAATATGAGATAAATGTGTCTATTTTTTTCTTCTGTAGGTAGAAAACTAACTTGGAGCAGTATTGCTTTTAAATGGATTTTTAAAATTGTTTTCTACCCTTCAGGTGATTTCTGCAAAACTAGGATAACCTTTTTTTGGTTGGTAACTGAAAGATTTAAGCCTTGCTCTCAACAGGGATTAGTTTTTCCCCTGGTTGAGACAAAAGTGTCTCAAGACATTTTTCATTTTTATAACTGAGGGGATGGGGCGCAGGACACTGCTGGCATCTAGTAAGTAGAGGCAATATGAAGGACGATCTCCATGCCAAAGAATTATCCAGCCCAAAATGTCAGTGGTACTAAAGAATCTGGGTTAGAGGAATGAAAGTTAGATTTTATTGTTATTAAAATGTTATAAGCCACTGTAATTACAAAGAATTTTTTTTAAGTGTTCATTTTCATAGTCATTTGTTGATTAAACTTACCTTTTCCCCGGGGATTATTCCTACCCTTCCTCCTGAGTTATTTTGCCTCTGGTTCATGATGGTTTGTAAAATGTTAATTAATTTTTATTTTTTCCTATGCACACCCTCAGAATTCTAAATTTTTAATTTTGTCCCATCCTTTTAAAAGGAAATTTATCCATCAATAAGAGGTGAAAATAAAACTCAGACACTTGTATAGCTTTAAAAAAATAATTTAAAGATTTTTATCATCTCTGATTAAGCCAAAGAAGTAGGAATATGGTTGTGTGTTGCCATGCTAACACATGCATGTAGTGTGAACAGCATGTATCATTCTGATTTCATATCACATGATTTCACTGATTTCATATCATTTTTATAAGAAAATACCAACATGATTGAAAATTACACTATTAGCAATAGTTTTATCATCATCGTAGATAACCTCCAAAATGCTTATTTTATATGAAAAGGCTTATTTCTTTTCAGAAGGTAGTTCAGAGTAAGATTTACTTTTTCTGTGGTAGGGCTCATTTTTTCCAACGTTTTGGAATACCTGAATATTCTTTGCTTGCTATCTAGGATATTTCTCAATTTTAAAGGGACTCTGTAGTATTGATCTATAGGAAGAGGCATTTCAGCTTTATTTTAGTCAGGATATTTTAGAGAGTTCATTGTACACCGTTTGCTTGTTTAGCTAGCTCATGCTTTTTAAATAAAATGTCCAAATGTTACCGCATGCTGTATTTCATCAAATCTGAGACATCGTAGTTTTTTTAGATGCATTCCAATTTCGGAAATGTTAATGTGAAAAAAAAAACTTTATTCAATAAGCTAAAGAATGTTAGAATAGCTTTTGGTCCTGTAAAAGGAGTAGGTGCAGTGAAGAAAACATGTTCTTAGTTAACAGGAATAGCATGTGGAATTACCCCTGCAGGTATAGTATTATATACATTTTTTTCAGATAAATGTTCTGTAGCAAAGAAATCTGTAGCAACAAAAGGTCAACTGGACAGGTGGATCAGGACCTTCATCTTTTGAGTACCATGTCTGTCTCTGACACACCCAAGGCCTCATTGTTGTACACTGCCCTTTATTTTCAGGGCTGGTCCCAGAGTAACTAGAAATGATTCACTTGCCTAAAGGCAAGTGCTTTAATGTCTAACTTGTGGAGATATAATTTCATAATAAAGTGGGGAGTCATGAGTTGACCTATGTGAGAGAGTTGAGGGATAATTAAACTGGCATGATTTCTACAAATATACTGTGGGGGCATTTCATGATGACTTTTCTGTTGCATAATAAGCAGTATGGGAGAGCTTGTCCCCTTACTGTTCTGCTATTGCTCCTAAGGCAGTGATACAGCATTGCTTTGGTCCAGTTCCATCTATTCTGACAAAGTACTCTGTATTCTGTTTTATAAATTGAGTATGAACAAGTGATACTCCATTTTGCATAAAAGAGGACTGAAACAGAATGCCACTAGAAAATAGAAGTGCAAATTGAAGACAAAACCAAAAAAAAAATAGAAAGTTTATACCATTTGAATTTTCAGTAGCCATTGATCCACTTTGTATGGCAGTCAGATTGATGCTTCAGATTAATTTAGGGAAGCGAGTTGGTCATTTTTTTGGCTTGTTTATATCATTCAGGTGCTAATAAATGGTTTTTCACTTAAACTTTTCAGACTAGGTAAAGACATTAATTACATGAACATTATCTTATATTGAAATTTGTATTCAGAAACATCTTGAGAGTAGCACAAATGACATAGAAGGACAAGTTCTTAGTTCAAATTTTGACATTGTCTCTTAAAAACAATAATTTCATTAATATATAACCATTCTTGCCTTTATTTTCACACTCTATAAAACACATAACATTAAAAAGTTGTCAAAGGGGAAAAAACATGTACATCTGCTTAAAGTTATACTTGGAAATATATTGGAGACTCAATAAATGTTAGTTTCTTCCCTTGGTCAAGAAATAATCTTAGTGGACCTCAGAAATTTTCTCAGATCTAAAAAGGGACCGTTAACACTAGCTTCACAGTATTGCTATGAGGATCAAAGATAAAGTGATATGGAAGAACTTTAACCTTACACAGATGCCATTAGCTTTACATTATTTTAATTAAAGCATATTGGAATTAAGCTATTTATGTACTTTGAAAAGATGTTATACTAAAAATATTTTAAAATGATAAGTATAAAATACATGTGTTTTGATATTAAAAATGGAGAAAAAACTTCTCCATTGGAAGATTTAATTAGGTTTCATGGGAACACTTAGAAATTGTACATGTTCTCAAATCTACTTTATTTACATCTCATTCGCTAATCAACAAAAGATTAAAACCTACAGGATAGTGCCAAAATTGAATTTATTATTACTTTGAAATTGTATTTGGGACACAGTGATTTAAAAACCTTGTTTTGTGTGAAAGACTTGAAGAAAGTCGTGTATTTAGCTAGAGAAGACCAGGAGAAAATGTGATGTCTGTTTTTAATATTTTAACGACTTTTGTATAAAAGTAGGAAAAGACTCATTCTTGGTTTCTTCAGAAAGTAAAACCTGAATTATGTTCTTTGAGTCAGATTTTGGCATTAAGTTAAACTTAGCAATTAGAACTGGCCCACAGTAGAATGGGAGATAATAAGTTACTCGAATCCTGGAACTGTTCAAACAGACTGGATAACCATGTGCTAGAGGTGCTAGAGAAGTGAGTTCTTTACCACATGAAATTCAGGTGCAGTACTACCCAAGGTCATAAAACAGTCTATCTAATTGGGACACTGAAGATCATCCAGACCAGTGGTTCCCAAATGCTGCTTTGTGAGTCATCTCCATCAACACTGGATGAGTTGCTTGTTTAAAAAATAAAATGTCTTCAGCCACTGAATCAGACTATCTGCTGGCGGGTTTTAGAACTCAGTAATTCTTGCTGTCCTTGATCGGCATTTGGGAACCAATGGCCTGGACCAAGCCTCTCACTGTGTAGGTGGGTTCTCTGAGACTCAGACTCATTAAGAGACTTCCATGTTGTTCTACAGTGAGTTTCCTGGTGATGCCCAGGCTCTTGATTGCAGTTTAGTGCTCCTTCTACTCTTCTCTACTACCTCTGTGCCCTAATTTACCTGAAATAAAACACCACTTCCATGGGGAATTTTCAAATTTGCATTTGCAATTTTGTCCTTAAATTAAAATTTGCTTCTGAACCTGGAATGTTTTTCCTCTCCCTTTCAATGTGTTCCAACATGGCTACCATGAAAGGCCAAAGGAAGTACTTTTTTTTTTTCTCTTTTCTGAGACAACCACTTTTCAAGTAGCAGTAAAATAATAATTAAAAGAATTATCCAACACTCTGCTTTTGCAGATAAACTAAGGCCTGAAGAGGTTAAATTGTAACCTAATTACAATGACAGTATCTCCTAAAATTATTTCCTGATCCCCAATTCAGTTATCTCTCAACTATTCTTCGTTAATTGTTGTTGTAGGTTGTTATTTCATATACACATGCATGCGCGCGCGCACACACACATACACACGTAGATAGTTATTAGCTGCAAGGTTTTCATGTTAATGTATATGTCCCTTGCTGCTAAATTGTATATATACAAAATTTGAAACCACTCTTGGAGCCAGAATAAGCAAGCAAGTCCTAGTGATACCATCAAATATAAAGAATAGAAACACTCTCTAGAGATACAGTTGAGATGATAGCATTAATCTAGAGAGAGTATTTCCTGATTCTTTTGGGATTCATTTATTTATTCAGTAAATATTTATTAAGCACCTTTTCTGTGCTAGGCCCTACTTGGGTGTGGTATGCAATAGTGAATAAAACAGACAAAAAACCCTTTTTCATGAAACCTACATTCTAGTCAGAAGGGGATGAGGTGGATGAGTTTGGAACTTGTTGCAATTTTAGAGAGGTTGCTCAGGGAAGGAAGTAAGGAAGCAAGGCATGTGGGTATCTAGGGAAACAATATTCCAAGGAACAGCAAGGAAAGATGCTGTGAAGCTGAGTGTGCCTGGAGTGTTTACAGCACAGAAAGAGTGTGTATGGCAGAGCAGAGTAAATAAAAGGGAAAGTAATGGGAAAGTAGTGTGTTGTAGGCCAACCTAAGGACTGATTTCTACTTTGGGTGAAATGGAAAGCCATTAGAAGGTTTTAAGAAGGTTTAAGACTTTCTCACAGTAGTACTGAGTACAGTGTGGAGAAGAGAACGAAGAGCCGAAGGTAGAAAGCTGGAAGACCACTTAGGGAGTTACAGGAATAATCTAGGTGACTCATACTGGTAGCTCAATCCAGTGTAGTAATAGTCAGATTGTGGATATATTTTAAAGTTTAAGGCTGTGAGTTCATTTGGATCAAAAGCATCTGATGGTGAAAGAGAGGGAGGAGTCAGGAATGACCAAAGACTTCTTGGCCTGAGTAACTAGTAAAATAGAGTTTATTTTACTGAAATGAGGAAGACTGTGGAAGTACAGATTTGGAGAGAAAGATAATAGACATGTTAAGTTTCAATTACATATCCAAAAATAGATGTTGAAAAAGCAACAACATAATACAGGTCTGGAGTTCAGGAAGGACTCCAGGCTGGAGAGAGGAAAGCTGTTTTTATGGTCCAGATCTTTGTTTAGAATCACCAAAGGGATGTGATTTTAAACGATAGGACAGTTGAATATGTGTGATCAGTGGAAACAGTCTCATTTTCTATTGCTACTCGTCTTTATCAGTGGTATCCTTTTTTTTTTTTTTTTTTTTTTTTTGAGATGGAGTTTCGCTCTGTCGCCCAAGCTGGAGTGCAGTGGTACAATCTCGGCTCACTGCAAGCTCCTCCCGGGTTCACGCCATTCTCCTACATCAGCCTCCCAAGTCGCCGGGACTACAGGCGCCCGCCACGATGCCCAGCTAATTTTTTTTATATTTTTAGTAGAGATGGGGTTTCGCCATGTTAGCCAGGATGGTCTCGATCTCCTGACCTCATGATCTGCCTGCCTTGGCCTCCCAGAGTGCTGGGATTACAGGCATGAGCCACTGCACCGGGCCTATCAGTGGTATACTTTTTAATAAGATAACATGAGGTAACATCTGCTGAGTATATAGATAATTTAAATTGAGACGTTTTAAATTGTCTTTGATTCTTATAAAGATTCTTTAAAACAAAATAAAAATACATTGTTTCAAATATTGTTTAAAGTCTTAGATATGTTTTGTTATACAGGCATAATTTTTTTCCATGTACTTTTTCTTAAATATATGGAAATTTCTAACACAGTTTCAAATATTTAGCTCAGGTCTGAATTAGTTGTTTATCATCTGTTCATCTGTTCTGTCTTCTTTAATTTCTACACCCTATCCTCCAAAAGCCTTGATAAAAGATATGTCTCATATATTAGCTTTTTTTTTTTTTTTTTTTTTTGAGACAAAGCCTCGCTCTGTCACCTAGGCTGGAGTGCAGTGGCGTGATCATAGCTCATTGCAGACTTGACCTCCTGCCACAGCCCCGAGTAGCTGGGACTACAGGCGCATTCCACCATGCCTGGCTGATTTCTAATTTTTTTGTAGAGATGGGGTCTCATTATGTTGCCAGGCTGATCTCAAATTCCTGAGCTCCAGTGATCCTCTTGCCTCTGCCTCCCAAAACTGCTGAGATTACAGGCATGAGCCAACACACCTGGCCTAAGCTACATTTTAATCAAGTCAGCATAGTTATCCATCACTCCAAATGAGCATGTCCTCATATTAGTGTCCATGCATTGTCTATGATGTAGATGGAGAGGAATAGCATATTATCAAAACCCACCTCAAATCCTGTGAGGGATGTGAATCAATAAATTAATGAGTTTGTTCTATTGATACCAAATGGAGAGAGATGAGTGGAGATTGATCACTATCAGTTATGTCAAAGAGGTAAGTTTTAAACCAGTGTTTGAAGTTATGTGAGAGAAACCAAACCAAACAAGGTAATTAAACTTCAAATTAACTGCTTTTAATTGGTCACGTGTGTACATATACATGTTTATGAGTATTTTACATTTCTTTGTATAATAAATCCCCTGACCAAAAAAGATACAATGTAAGACTCAAGGTGAATGTTCTGGATACATGTATTTGTAGAAGCAAAAGGAAGGGACACAACTGGTTGGAACCTGTATTTCTTTAACATTAGGTGGTAAAATGGAATATACTATGGAAATAAATACCATTGAAATGTTTTATGGTATTGCCAATTTAATACATATTTTATGATAAGAAAGAAGAGAAGAAGTTCATTGTAGATTCCACAGGGATAAATACTTTAAAAAGTATTCCAAATACAGCTCCTCATATCCTTAATATATCTGTTGTCAATTATTATATATTTCATGTCTTGGATCAAGTTTTCTTGTTTGGACAAGAAATGGAATGGCAAAATCCAGATCTTTTTAGCTGAAAACCTCACCTATTCTCTATTCACCCACTTCTAAAGTGGACACAATAATTCTTAAAATGGTGCTTAAATCAGTATAGATTTGCAGAAACAAAGGCCTGCTTAAGAATGTTCTTTCATTTAAGTATTATGAGGTTAATTAAATGTGTGAAATTGTAACATTTTGAATTATTCACATGGCATTTTAGTTTTTCCTTTTAAGAATCATGGCTTTTCTGTGCAGGTGTTCTTCACTGGGATAATGTTTTAAGATAATCCCCTGATGTCATTTAAAGGAACTCTTATTTCTGAAGCATAATTGTGTGTTTTTGTGTTTTTTTAGTGTATCTCTTTCTTATCCTCTTTTGGCCTTTGTTTATATTCTAATTTTACCACTATCAGCTACTATTTTCTATTGTTGATTGTTTTTATTGTTTATTCTATTTTCTATTGTGTATTTGTTTTCACATAACAAATCAAAGCCTGTTTAATTTGTGGAAGACAGTTGTCAAATGTGTAATATATCCAGTTACTAATTTTTCTCTGAATGATGCTGCTCGTCTCCTTTCAGATGAGTGCCTTATTAAAACCATCTAATTTTATGGTGCTTACCAGAAAGAATGTAGAGAAATTGTCAAAATTTTCTATTATTTACTCAGTAACCCAAAATGATGTTTCTGGAATAAAATTTTGGCTTCTCAGTTAGTGACTTGGTGGTAGATGAACATATAACTATTATAATAATGTAATGAGAAAATATTTTTCTGTCAAACATGATTTTTTTAAAACCTTTTACGAAATAAAAGTTGTTGGTAAGTGATGAAATTAAATGCCTTCTTCAATGCCTTGTGGAAAAAATGTCACTATGAGGAGCCACTTTTTATACAGTTCTACCCTGTTCAACTGTGGTTGTGTGTAGATGTGAGTTTTCCTTTATAAGCCTGTAATTTGGGACATCTGTTAAAACAATAAAAATTTCTAATTCTCTTTGATAGAGCTGGAGTGGACCAGAGAAATTGCTTGCTTTAGATGAACTGATTGATAGTTGTGAACCAACACAAGTAAAACATATGATGCAAGTGATAGAACCCCAGTTTCAACGAGACTTCATTTCATTGCTCCCTAAAGAGGTAAAGATTATCAATTACATTCTTCATTGGGTGTTATTTGAATATATAACTCAACAGCTACCACCTTTAAACATTGTCATGCTAATTATGGTATTCAGTATTGTCAGTTTGACACTCTTAATTAGTGGTAAAGAGGGCTGTAAATTGATAAATTGCCATGACTTAATAATGTAATTGTCAGATTAAAGAATGCATGTGGACTAAGTAACTCCTTTCCACTATTTGAATAAGTCATATATGTGAGAGTAACTATTGAGTTTCACTAATTTGATTATTTGTTTACCAAGATTTTTTTGCCAAGTTATTTGAAGCCCAACCTTTAGTTATCTTGGTATATTCATGATAGTAGATTTTTTAAAATTCTGACCATATTAAAATAGCAATATTTTTTCTCTTATTTTATTATATATCTTAAGTCCCTTCAAGACCAATAGGTTTATGATTCTATTGAATTCTAGTTCTCTGGTACTTAACATTGTGTAATTATTTTAAATACAAATATTATAATTTCACATGTGTATATTTTTCTAATCATTCTCCTCCCCATCTCCATTACACAAATACAGATTTCCCATACTAATTACATGCTAACAGCACTTCTTTGGGAATTATTTGTGCCTATTTCTTTTTATATTTTTATGTAAGCTGAAACTATCATAGACTGATTATATGGGCATTCATAACTATAAGGCATAGTTTAGATATAGTTCCTTTATTGATATTATAGACCTAGTAATTTTGTCAGTGAACAGAAATAATATAACATTAAATAATCAGCATCACCATGATTTATATTTTCATAAGTAATATGTATATGCCGCTAGTTATATGTCAGCTAAGAAGACAATATAAAATACTAATGTACCATTTCAAATGATCCTGAAACTTCAAATTTGAACAGAAAAAAGTCATTTTTTAAGATTATCATTCTAAATATCCTAATGGTGTTAAAGATAGTCCCAATTAGAATTGCACGTTGGATACGAATAAAGTAGTTGTATCATATTTAATGCATGGAATTAAGCATAGCTCCAGAGAAAAGCAAAGTGGAGAAAATCTCTTCTTCCTAAAATGTGTTTTCTACTGAGTGCTTTTTAAAAATGACTTTGGCCCAGAAGAAAATTTTTATTTTTGCTGGCTCATTCTAAAACTGAATCCTTTGAATAGATTTGGCTTATGAAAGTGACGTCAGCTCTCTTTGCTTCCAGAAGGGCATTAATAATGGGAAACACTTACATAAGTATTTGACTGGAAGTGATTTTATTTACCTTTGATATATTCTCTGTAGTTTACTTAGTGATATCCTCCGTATTTTAGAGGTTATCATTTTTGTTAAAATGCAGGCTTTCTCATAGTCTCATTTTTTCTCTTATTTCTAATAATGGTGAGGTTTTTGGTTTGTTTTGCTTTATTTGAATTTCCATAACTTCTTAGAAGACAAAATGTTGTTTAAGATCAGAATATGAAAGTATTTTGAAAAATCTAAGAATTAAAAACAAATATTCAATAACCAGGGTAAATCCAATAAAGATTCTCTCAGTTTAAGTGTTCTTTTAAAGACTGCCTGGGGAAAAATAAGTGAAATTAGTTATGTAGGAGACTAAGGGAGAGCCTTGGTTTAGCATATCATCTCTGTTTCCCTCTTGTTTTCAACTACCAGAAAAAAAAATTCCTATTTTGAAAAATGCTTTATTGTCTAAGTGGATAAATAATGATATAGAAAACATTATCTTCTCGGAAACAAAGTATTATTATTTAAAACATTATTACCTTCTTGTCAGGAAATGGACTTATTTTTCTTATTATTCCTTTGGCCATATCTCAAAACTATTTACAAACATTTACTTTATTAATCTCAAAAAGCTTGACAGAAGTCTCACTAATTTCACACGAGAGGCTTGTGATGAATAGCATTGTCTTTATAAGTGAATACCAAGAAAATCATAATCATATAATAGGTGATCTAGAGCAAAACCTGAAATTCTTAATAGAGGATTAGCCAACATTTAAAAATAATTTTTTTTCCTTGACTAGTTTAATCCACTGAAATACAGCAAGTCTGGGAAAATATTGGCTACTTTTTAAGTACAATGTGGTTGTCTTTTATATAGGTTATAGAGAAAAATAAAAAAAAGCAATTCTTACAGAGTTGGACAAGGAAAAGGTAATTATCTGAAATAGGTTTCAATTCAAGAGCTTTTCTCTGGCAGAAGTGATCTTTAGGAAGAAATACTAATCTGGGTTTTACCTTTAAAACAAATGAATAGAAAACTGCATTAACTGGACCATTTGACTTGGCTGTAAGAAACCCATAACTCCCTACCATAGTGGTTGGACAGACAGAGTCTCATTCTGTTGCCCAGGCTGGGATGCAGTGGAATGATCATAGCTCACTGCAGCCTCAAACTCCTAAGCTCAAACGATTCTCCTATGTTAGCCTCTTGAGTAGCTAGGACTACAGGCATGTGCCACCACACTTGGGTAATTTTTTTGCGGGGTGGGGGTGGTGGTAGGGGGGGATGTCCCTTTTATGAGAGTACTAATTCCATTCATGAGGACTCCAACCTCATGACCTAATTATTTTCCGAACACCTCACTTCCTAATACCATCACATTGAGGGTTAGGATTTCAACATGAATTTGAGGGAATATGGACATTCAGTTCATTTGAGAGCCCTACATGACAAAACCTTGCTTCCTTTAAGGGAACTGGTATACTTCCTCCTCATAATACGTAGTAAGAATCATGCAACTAATTGCTATTCTCTTTTTGGCTTGGCAGTTTAATTCAAAACCTTGTAAGACATAACCTTGTTGACAGCATATTTGTGCTCTACTTTTTCTCTAGTTTAAACCTTCTTTTCTGATTTTTTAATTCATATTTTTTTGTTTTGCTTTGTGTATTTTCTGTATTGCTTAGATGTTTTGATGGAACTGACTAGATGTAAATAGGCAAACATTTAATAAGTCGAAGTTCTTGGTTGAGTTAGTGTCTTCACTACTTTTAAGGAAAGTGTGCCAGTAACCTATAGAGTTAGCACTTCAGCTTTCTTTAGCGCCTTAATATTTCTTTATATTTCTCTTTAATGCACTGGACTAGATGATCTCATAATCACTATTAATGCTGGACATTTTACCTGGTGATTTGGGGATGTACTTTTGAAATCTAACCTGCTCTGGATTTGTTGTTTCCTAGTCTTTAAGATACATTGACTATTTCTGTAAATTACCTGATTTGTACTTCAGTTAGACAACTAAAGCAAAGAATAGACTTTTTCTGTTTTTAGATAAATATCTTGGTCATTAATTAGCATCTCTTTTGCACAAATATTTTTATGCCTGATAGCTTCTATGTTAAATTACAATTCCACATAGATTAGTAATGGTAACATCACATTACTGCTATACTGACACAAAGCGAACTTGCCTAGGCTTTGATTGATTGGTAATTCCCAAATTAAGTAGCTTTTGGAGTATCTGTTAAGTACAATATTGAGACTATATATGTGTGAGTATTGTTGAATATAGTTACACCTTTTTATTTTAAATGACTCAGCTTCTCTACATAATACTGGTCTTCTCTGATATACCAAAAGTAATTATTTCACAAAAACTTTTTCACTATCATTCATCAGTAGTAGTATTAAACTGAATATTGGCTGGTTGGAGTATTTTGTATATTGAATATACTCAATACATATGTAATTAATGATGAGTTGTTGTTGTTGTTGTTGTTGAGACAGAATCTTGGTCTGTCGCCTGGGCTGGAGTGCAACGACGTGATCTTGGCTCACTGCAACCTCCACCTGCTGGGTTCAAGTGCTTCTTATGCCTCAGCCTCCTGAGTAGCTGGGATTATAAGCATGCACCACCACATCTGGCTAATTTTTGTATTTTTAGTAGAGATGGGGTTTCACCATGTTGACCAAGCTGGTGTCGAACTCCTGGCCTCAAGTGATCCACCCACCTCAGCCTCCCAAAGTGCTGGTATTACAGGAGTGAGCCACCACACTCAGCCCATGATGAATTCCTTATATATGCAAAATCATTGGGAAAGCATAATTTATATTATATACTTTACATTTAGCATCAAAAAATAATTAAAATTGTGCTTTTACTCTATGTGTGACCCTTGACCCTTTAACGGATAATTTGTTTTAGTTCTTGTCATTTACTTCATATGAAAACTGAACTTAATTGCTCTATTTAAATTGTTTTCCCTAGTATCATAATTTAAAATTTTATGTGATATGTGAGGCTACTTGAATAATCAGTCAGAGGCTATAATTCCCCTTCTTTCTTTTTTTTCTCTTTATTTTTCCTTTTTTATTTATTTGAACTGACACACTGAAAAAAAATCAATAGTTTATAAGTATTATAAACAAAGTTTTTAAATCAGTGGTATACCAAAGATTTAGCTCAAAGATACAACTCTTATGTGGCCCATCAAGAAGATCCTTATAAGTAATATAAGGTAATCAGAACTCAATTACTTTTATATGTCTATGGAATGGTTTAATAATTGTCCCCCTTTGTCATTTACAGTCAAGGATGTAAGTGTTTCAGAAGTTCATTACAATAATAAACACTTTGATTTGAAGACTGTTAATTATGATATATATCTATCAGAAATGATCTGGAGTCATACCACACAGAATATATACAAATCTCATTTCTTATCTGTCAGGCAAGCATTTAGGTCCTATCTTCAGTGAATTTACATTGTAGTAGGAAAGAGAAAAAAGTTAAACAACTAATAACATTTTTTTAAAAAAATTGAGTTGAGGCTCACAGAGTAAAGGCAAGAGCAGAGACAGAGAGGTTTAATAAGTAGTCCTTGAAGAGGGTAAAGAGTTAGTAGAGTGAAGTTCATGAAAACCATAAGGTGTGTGTGTGTTTTTTATCTGGTATATATTTGTTAGGACTGAAGTTACTGCCTTTCATAATTTTAGAAATCAGAGTGCAGAATTATATTTATCAAGTATCTCATCCTGTGGAGAATAATTATTATATAATATATATATTTATTTAAATATGGGTATTATACTATGCATTTTTTTCTTAGTTGGCACTCTATGTGCTTTCATTCCTGGAACCCAAAGACCTGCTACAAGCGGCTCAGACATGTCGCTACTGGAGAATTTTGGCTGAAGACAACCTTCTCTGGAGAGAGAAATGCAAAGAAGAGGGTAAGGTTCAAAATTGCATAGAGAATATGTTTATACTTTGAAAAGCAGAGTGATTCTGAAAACAAGTCGAAAAAATAAAAATAATATTCAGCTACTTATGATAAAATCCACAGATTATCCTACACATTCAGATGAGCCGAATCTTAACAGCTAACCCCTTTAACAAGCAATATATAACTAATAGCAAATATATCTGATTTGCTTCCTATCACTAGTAGAATTAATAAACAATGAAAAAGTCAAGATGAGGATGACTTAAAGGAAACCCCGAAATTATATTTCCAATTAAATATCCAAATATTTAGTATTAATTCATTCTTTTCATAAATGTTTATTGAACACCTCCTATGAGCCAGACATTTCTTCAAGGTGGGGGATATAGCAGTGAACTGAAGTTCTCTTTTGTCATGGAGCTTATGTTCTTGAAACCTGTTTTTTTCCTTAGTAGAGGAGTAGTTATCCTGTGTATTGGGAGAACTGTTTTTTTTGTTTTTGTTTTTTTTCCCAGCAGACATCCAGAAAAATATTTTTGAAAAAATATAAAAATACTATGTGCCTCAGAAGCAAAATATTTTAGAAAGAATCATAGAGCATGATGTAGGTACTCTATAGGTGATTATTCCCTTCATGGTAGTTATAGTCAAGTAGGAAGCATTGATGGTTAGTCCAGTTAATAAAGGTTTGAGGTAAAGATCCAGGGTACTTGGTTTCTCATCCTGCTTTTGACCTCTGTAGGGCTTGGATTAATCAGTGAAATCTTCATTCTTAAGTATTTGCATACATAAAGCAGAATTAATCTGTGCCTTCCCTTCTTCCATACAATCATTTTTTTAATGATCTTTTAAAAATTGTGATAACATGTATGTAATTTATCAGTTTAACCATTTTTATATGTACAGTTCAGTGGCATTAAGTACATTCACATTGTTTTGCAACTACCATCTGTGTTCAGATTCACTACCATCTGTGTTCAGAACTTCATCATCTTCACATGAAACTCCATGCCCCCTGTTCTAACTCCCCATTATTCCTCTCCACAGCCTCTGGCAACCACCCTTTTACTTTCTGTCTCTATGAGTTTGACTACTCTAGGTACCTCATATAAGTGAAATCATACAATATTTTTCCTTTTGTAATCAGCTTATTTCACTTAGCATAATGTCTTCAAGGTTCATCCATGTCATAGCATGTGTCAGAATTTCCTTTATTCCATTGTGTATATGTATCTAATGCTACATTTTGTTTATCCATCTTTCGATGGACCCTTGGATTGCTTGCACGTTTTAGTTACTGTGAATAATCCTGCTGTGAGCATGGGTGTACAGATGACTGTTTGAGACTCTGCTTTTAATTGTTTTGGTTATGTATCCAGAAGTGGAATTGCTAGATCATATGTTAATTCTGTGTTTGTTTTGGGGAACCACCAGACTATTTTCCACAGCAGCTGCACCATTTGCACAAGCATTCCAATTTCCTCACATCTTCACCAACATATTTTAGAATCATTTTGAGAAATGAAATAGTGAATACAAAAATATGCCATATAGAATGTAAACTTTACATTATTGCTACATACTGTGATAACAGTATTGGAAATTTGACAATGTCTTGCATTTCAGTGGTTTTGAGCAGAGAGATGGAATACTCTTTATAAAGATGGAATACTTTATAAAATGTATAACTGTTATTATTGGTGAAGGCAATTTACTCTTGAACTGTAACACTTTAGGGATTGATGAACCATTGCACATCAAGAGAAGAAAAGTAATAAAACCAGGTTTCATACACAGTCCATGGAAAAGTGCATACATCAGACAGCACAGAATTGATACTAACTGGAGGCGAGGAGAACTCAAATCTCCTAAGGTAACTGAACTCTGCACAATGTAACAGAAACCGTTAATCAGTGTTAGTACCTAGTGTACTATTTCACTTGGCAAACTGTATAATTTGACAGTCCTCTTCTGTAGAAAGAAAACCGTATATTTTAAAATAACTGAAAAGTATTAACTGACAATATTCTTTTATTGCTAATTTCTCTAATCTGACAACTAATTGTGCTTGAATAAAACATAAGTTAAATTGAGTATCTTTTTATCTTACGTAAATGAAAATCTCTCAATATCCTGTTGAATTTTACTGTGTCATACACATTCTACCTAAGAATTTGCTGCCTCCTCTGATCACATACTCCAAACATGATTTTTTGAGGAGTGTCTGTCTGTGTTTTGGATTTGGTGGCTTTTGTGTGTCTTATTTTTATAAATTGAAGCATAATTCTGGTTTTCTAATAACATTTCAAATACATAAAGAATGGTAAAAACACTTGAAATTATTGGGCATATTTTTACAACTGGAAAAAACCAATTTGGGGAGACGTTGTTATACTAATATGTATATATTATGATTTTTTTTGTTTTAAGAATGCAAATAATTGTTACTCTTTGTGGTTAATAGATGCTTATTTTGTTCTTGTGTGTCAAAGTTGTAAAAATTAGAGGCATTTTCTTCTGGTTTGAACAGATGGAGGAGATTATTGTCAAATACATTGGTGTTTGAACCATCTTTATGAGGTCTTGATGCAGTAAAACTTTAATAGTTGATGTTTTGAGTATAAATAATAGACTATGGAAACAATAAAATGCTTAATTCTGGATTCGTCAGCCAGGAAAAATAATGCTTTATATAAATTTTAATTCTAGAGATAGACTACAAACTACTGTTCCTGTTTATGCCTTCATTTTTCTCTTCACCAGTATTTTAAAGAACATAATTTAATTAACATATTTCTAATCTGCACATCTTTCTTATAGGTGCTGAAAGGACATGATGATCATGTGATCACATGCTTACAGTTTTGTGGTAACCGAATAGTTAGTGGTTCTGATGACAACACTTTAAAAGTTTGGTCAGCCGTCACAGGCAAAGTAAGTTTACTCTTCCTACACTTCACAAAGTCATAATTTTGTGTATATCATTGCAAGTAGCAACTGGAAAAAAGAAAACAATAATTCATTTTTGATTCTCAGTTATTTGGATAGCAAATATCAGAGCTCATAACTTAGCTTTTTTCCCCATATTTATGAAAGTCGATGGCATGAGGATAGTGATGCTTCTCATGATAGAGGTTTCATTAATTTTTTTTCATTTACATAGTGTCTATCTTTGTGACAGATAGTTTAACATTTTCAAGGGTGCTTTATCTTTTTCTTGGCTCAATTTTTCCCCACTTTTATTTACTATCTAAGTTATACCTCATTACTTTGTAATGTTTTTCAAAAGTATGGTTGAGGGATATTTATTTTTCCTTATAAACTGCTTTGTTGATAAACTACCTGTAGTTTAGAACTTAATAAATCATGTTAATTTATACTTATCTCAAACCCTTGTGAGATGAGAGTGGACTAGGCATTTAAATGTTAAGTTTGAAGAAAAAGCCCAAGCAATCAGCTTGACTGTGTACCATATCATACCTTAATGATTCTCTAGTGAATATTTATTTTTATCTGTCCAGTAGAGAATATTTTCATGAATTAAGTAATTGCCACCTAAAAAATAACAGAAGAGAGTATGAAAACAAAAAAAAATCCATGTCTTTTAAAATGTCTTTTACCATGTTGCTTCTTGGCAAGTATCTTATAAATATTCCAAGTCAGATGTTAAAATTTTTTAAAGCAGCTTTGTATTTCCATAGTGTAATATTAGTTTGGGATTTATTTCAGGGCTTTAATGTCTGTCTTTACTTGTCTAGAAGTAGCTTCACTGGCTCCTAACTACTGCCCTGGGGCAGATTCAGATGAAATGTGGTATGTAGCCACACCCAATACTGTTGGCATACTTTCATTGAATCTATTCCCATGGAAGAAACCCAGTTGCAATTTCAGTATTATTTCATCAAAGAGGCCAGGCCAGAGCTATCATAACTGCTTTCATATCGTGTTTCCTTTTTATTATATCATGTTTTATATCATATGTTTGCTTTCTACATACTTGTTGCTCAGTTGCTTGTGCTTATATAAATTTATAATGCTATTGAATAAACAAAACAATAAATAGTGATGGGATCATTTTATACGGATGTAATATTTTCTGAAGAGCCAAACAAATTGAATAAGTAACTTTACTCCAAATTTTAATGAGCTATTAAATTTTATTTAAATCACTTTTCCTTTCTACCCAAAAGTAATCATCTTAAGTGTTTTTCCAGTGTCTGAGAACATTAGTGGGACATACAGGTGGAGTATGGTCATCACAAATGAGAGACAACATCATCATTAGTGGATCTACAGATCGGACACTCAAAGTGTGGAATGCAGAGACTGGAGAATGTATACACACCTTATATGGGCATACTTCCACTGTGCGTTGTATGCATCTACATGAAAAAAGGTAAGGGAAAATCTTGTCATGGTTGGGACTTCTTCCTCTATTATTTGTGAATTTGGGCCCTTTCTGTGTAGAGTTACTGAAATAGTGACAGTGTGCTCTTAAATGAGATTTAATTATTACACTTCAGATGTTTCTATTCTAGGAAAGCCATAGCGTTTTGTCTTAAAATTGGTGATTGTCTGTAAATTTCCTTTCTCATTTGCTAGTGTTGTTGGCTTCCTCTTTGAAACTCTCTACTCTCTAATCTCTAATCCTTCTTGTTGTTCTGTATCTTTGATGACTCATCATATTCAAGCAGAAATCATGTTTTCTCTCTTTTTTTTTTTGATATTCTTATTTCCGCAAGTGGGACAAATTCAGGCTTCAAGCGTCTGAGCCTTTTTAAATAACCTACCCACCTTACACCCACCCTGTCTCTAAGTCTAGGCAAAAGCTGAGGCCTGTGGGTAATTTGTTCTCTCATTCTGAACTATTGTCACAGCTTTCTAACTTGGTTATCTTATGTTTTATACAGCTGACATATAGTCCTTTTATAATTATGATAGTGTCACTGCCCAGTTCTTAAGTCTTTTTGAGCCTACTGTTGACTAACGAATTAAGGAAGAAATCCTCGATCCAGTTTTCAAAATGGTTTCTGCCAAACTGGACTTTTTGACTTTTTCTTCTCAGTGCCTTTGCTGTTGCTTTTATCTCCTCCTGTAAAGCCCTTCTATTGAAATCCTATCTTTCTATTATCTTCATCATACCCCTGTTAAACACGTGTGATTTCTACCTCATTTGTCAAAAAAGGTCTCTCTGAAAGGTCCTTACAGTGAATCCATGGCAGTCTTTACCTTTAATTCTGTCTATCGCATCTTCTTTATTAAGAACGATTACATTAAGCAGATTTCACACCAGATTTGTAATATGTGAAAAGGAGTACCTTTTCAATTGTCATTTACCTCTACTTTAAACAGTGTGCTATACTGTTAAAATTTGGGGGATGAGTATCAAGAGACCTTGTATTCCAGTTTCCATTATGTTCTCTCAACATTAGGTTCTCAATTAAAGGGTTCTCTCAACCCTTTAATTATCTACTTTCTTAAAATATGGAAACTGTGGTATTTCTTTATCTCTTCAGAATGACATAAGGATACCTGAGTTTTCAGCTTTGTTTTGTAATCCAAAAATGATTACAGTATTTGCATATTGCTCTGGTTTTCAGAAGAGTATAGCACTAATGTTGAACCAAATGTTTAAGGGATAGCCATTGTTTTTAAAGATGTACATATCTTTTAAAATCTTTATCTCTTAATATTTTTATAGCCTATTGCATATTTATAAGTCTAATCATTAAAAGCATAAGCAGCCTGTGTTTGAGGACATGTCTAAAACTGGTTAATTTTTACTGGAATGTATAGTGTAAACACAAATCTGCAGCTGTTTAAATTCCAAATTCTGACTTGTTTTGTTGTATAAACTTTATTGAATTTTTTACCTAATCACAAGGGAATATATGCATTCATAATTGAAATTTTGGAAAATGGCAAAGAAAATAAAGAAAATTTAAATTCTTTAAACCACTACCACCTAGAGTTCTCCCATTAACATTTTATACATATGCCCACATTAACATTTTATTTCTAAAATCAAAATCTTATTGTATATATTTAGAGGCAGCTTCTGCTGCTTTTTAAAAAATACAGTACAGTGGTTTTCAAACTCAGTCCCACAGAACCTTAAGGTGCTGAACTAAGGTCCCCAGGTCAGGGAACCAAGCATGCAGCATTCTAGGCTTCCCAACTTCCCATTCCCTTATTATGTTTATATACCAAGGTTTTACATAGGATTTCTTTTGAAAACGGTTGTTGCTGTGTAAAAAAAAAAAAAAAAAAGCTAAAAAACCTTGACTAAATCTACCATGTTTTCTCATATTATTAAAAATTCTAAACGTGGGTTTTTTTGTTTTGTTTTGTTTTTCTGTTTCTCCCTCTGCAGAGTTGTTAGCGGTTCTCGAGATGCCACTCTTAGGGTTTGGGATATTGAGACAGGCCAGTGTTTACATGTTTTGATGGGTCATGTTGCAGCAGTCCGCTGTGTTCAATATGATGGCAGGAGGGTTGTTAGTGGAGCATATGATTTTATGGTAAAGGTGTGGGATCCAGAGACTGAAACCTGTCTACACACGTTGCAGGGGCATACTAATAGAGTCTATTCATTACAGGTAAGATCTCTTATCTCTCCCTTAAATGCTCTCCTGATGAATCATAAGGTTGTTTTACTCAGATAATCACTGTCAAATTGCTGATCCAGTACAGTCCAAAAAAGATTAATCAGATTATTCTGCTGTTTTTATAGACGTTAAAATTGGCATGAAGAAAGTGTAAATTTCAAAATTATTTAAATGCTTTCAATTTTCTGTGATCTATTTCTCCTCTAAATACAAATATTTGTTTTGCAACCTGACACTTTGGGGCTCTAAGTTTTGCTATGTTAATTAATGGTTAAATAGTCTCATAGGAGAGTAACCTGGATTTTAAGAAACTCCTTTGCAGAAGATTAATATGGCCAAAAGCTGCCCCTTTGCTTTGATAGCTGAAAGTTGATGGACCATGTAATTGTGATTCCATCCCCATTCAAAGTGGAAATAGATCCTTTCTGCATAAAGCACTCTATTGTCCCAGGCCCACTGATTTGTAGTCATAAAGAAGTAAAGTTGACTAAACCGATTTCTTTTTTTTTGGTTTATATTTCAAGCCCATATCCTTGAAAACATTGCCATATTTTGAGATCATTAACTAGATGAATAGGAAGTTTAGAATATGAATCTTGTTTTATTTCCAGAAAGGCAACATTTTTAATGTAAAAATATTTCCTATAGCTTATATAGTTTATTTACCAGTTATTGCCCATTAATGTTCAGCAAATTAGTGCATAATCTTAGTACTGTCAATTCTGTTCTTAGGATATTTGTTTCTTTTTCGAAGGGATATTGTCCATGTCATGAAATATTGACAGTATGATAAAAATGTTTGCTAAATTAGAAAAGGTGATGAATTTGGAGGAAGGAGAATTGGCTGCACCTGTTTCTGATATGTTCAGAAGCTTAATGAATATAATATTCTAATTTAAATAAACTGATTGAGAAAAGAGGTAGCCACATTATTGTATAGAAATGATAGACTGTTATTGACTTTTGGTGTAGCTGGGAAGCTGGAGAAGAGGTAGTATGTAGTTTGCTTTTGATTTCAAAATGCCACCTCTTCTGATTCCAGATACAATTATCTTTTGGCACATTTCCTAATTAGCATTAGGTTCTTATAAATGAAATTTTATTTTACACACAGTTTTTAATGGAACTTACTTTTGAACATCATGAAAGTTATCTCTAGCCCTTTTCATGCCTTAGGTGCTGATAAGCATTCCGTTTATCATAAGCTATGTCATTAGTCTCAGCTTCCTAGTGGGAAGTAAAACTCATAGCAGTTCTCTCAGTCATCCATGATATATAGCTAGGTGGGGCCAGATGATTTGAAAATTAACATATTGTTCACTTTAGGTGCTTTGTTTTCATTTTAAGTTGTTTCTGCATCTAGTTTGAAGCTGCTTGGCATAAAGATGAGCCTTTCTGATAGAAGCGTGTGAGAACATGCATTGTAGAGTTGCTTGATGGCATGCACTTTATCCTCATTGCCACTTTATCTTAGTACCTCATTTTGTTCCTGGCATTACCTGTTTCCCATCCTCTTCCCCCTTTCCTACTAGGATTAAGGTCAGTAATTGATAGGAAGAGTATCCATACTTCTATTCTAATAAACTGTGTCTTTTGTAGTTTGATGGTATCCATGTGGTGAGTGGATCTCTTGATACATCAATCCGTGTTTGGGATGTGGAGACAGGGAATTGCATTCACACGTTAACAGGGCACCAGTCGTTAACAAGTGGAATGGAACTCAAAGACAATATTCTTGTCTCTGGGAATGCAGATTCTACAGTTAAAATCTGGGATATCAAAACAGGACAGTGTTTACAAACATTGCAAGGTAAGTATTACTCACCTTTTGTTTTGTTCATTAAAAATGAGATCATTATTCAAGAGAAATATGGAGCCTTAGCATCACAAAAAGAGTCAACCTCATACAGAATGGTTACTTCAGAAAAGTTTATGAGTATTTTCACCCTGACTTACAGAACTAGTCTACTCTTGAGGAAGTGTTTTAAACTGTGTTTTTAATATGTAATATAAAACTGTTTAATCACTTCCTGCATGTTCAATTGACTCTACTTAACCTTTTAGAACAGTGAGAAGAAAGATCTTGGCTATATCATAGAAGCAACGTACTCATTATATTTTTTGATTGACCATTGCATTTTGAATTTGTAGTCCAATTTTAAAGGGCTACCTTATTGGAAAAAACAAAAGCATCCTTGATAGAAAATTTCTTTGGCCTCCGCTTAGTCACGTGCTTAACTGGAATGGAGAGGAATAATAGTGCCTACTAAAGTAGAGAAAGAAACAAGTGAAAATCACTAATATTAGATGAGGTACAGCAGTGCCTCATGATTAACTTTTTCTATTTGTTATAGCCCTTAGAAAGTGTTTTTTTCAGTGGGGCCATCTGATAGGCAACATTGCAGCTTTTTACTCATTGGTTTTGTCTCTCCTCAGAGTTTTGGAATAGTGACTATTCAGCTTTGAGTGGTTCATGGTGGTGGGGTAATAGATCTCTTAGTGCTGATTTGTCAATCAGCAGAAGGTATGAAGTTGCACTATCTACATCCTCACCAAGGAATGCTGTCGTTCACACAGCCAGAAAATAAGATGTTTGTCTGGTAGCTAACCAAGCTTCTTGGAAGACAGACCTCTTGAAAGTTAATGTTTCAGTTACAAATCACTACCAGATTTTCTTACATCCATGCTGATCCTAAAATACTGAGGACATGGGTTTCTAAATATGTATCATTTCAAATGTTGCATTTATTGTATGTTCTAAAGTAGAAGTCTACAAATTATAATGTAACTAACCCATAGCCATTATTTCTAACCAGTAATTAAATTCTTTTGGTTTTTGTCTAGGTCCCAACAAGCATCAGAGTGCTGTGACCTGTTTACAGTTCAACAAGAACTTTGTAATTACCAGCTCAGATGATGGAACTGTAAAACTATGGGACTTGAAAACGGGTGAATTTATTCGAAACCTAGTCACATTGGAGAGTGGGGGGAGTGGGGGAGTTGTGTGGCGGATCAGAGCCTCAAACACAAAGCTGGTGTGTGCAGTTGGGAGTCGGAATGGGACTGAAGAAACCAAGCTGCTGGTGCTGGACTTTGATGTGGACATGAAGTGAAGAGCAGAAAAGATGAATTTGTCCAATTGTGTAGACTATATACTCCCTGCCCTTCCCCCTGCAAAAAGAAAAAAAGAAAAGAAAAAGAAAAAAATCCCTTGTTCTCAGTGGTGCAGGATGTTGGCTTGGGGCAACAGATTGAAAAGACCTACAGACTAAGAAGGAAAAGAAGAAGAGATGACAAACCATAACTGACAAGAGAGGCGTCTGCTGTCTCATCACATAAAAGGCTTCACCTTTGACTGAGGGCAGCTTTGCAAAATGAGACTTTCTAAATCAAACCAGGTGCAATTATTTCTTTATTTTCTTCTCCAGTGGTCATTGGGCAGTGTTAATGCTGAAACATCATTACAGATTCTGCTAGCCTGTTCTTTTACCACTGACAGCTAGACACCTAGAAAGGAACTGCAATAACATCAAAACAAGTACTGGTTGACTTTCTAATTAGAGAGCATCTGCAACAAAAAAGTCATTTTTCTGGAGTGGAAAAGCTTAAAAAAATTACTGTGAATTGTTTTTGTACAGTTATCATGAAAAGCTTTTTTTTTTTTTTTTTTTTTTTTTTGCCAACCATTGCCAATGTCAATCAATCACAGTATTAGCCTCTGTTAATCTATTTACTGTTGCTTCCATATACATTCTTCAATGCATATGTTGCTCAAAGGTGGCAAGTTGTCCTGGGTTCTGTGAGTCCTGAGATGGATTTAATTCTTGATGCTGGTGCTAGAAGTAGGTCTTCAAATATGGGATTGTTGTCCCACCCCTGTACTGTACTCCCAGTGGCCAAACTTATTTATGCTGCTAAATGAAAGAAAGAAAAAAGCAAATTATTTTTTTTTATTTTTTTCTGCTGTGACGTTTTAGTCCCAGACTGAATTCCAAATTTGCTCTAGTTTGGTTATGGAAAAAAGACTTTTTGCCACTGAAACTTGAGCCATCTGTGCCTCTAAGAGGCTGAGAATGGAAGAGTTTCAGATAATAAAGAGTGAAGTTTGCCTGCAAGTAAAGAATTGAGAGTGTGTGCAAAGCTTATTTTCTTTTATCTGGGCAAAAATTAAAACACATTCCTTGGAACAGAGCTATTACTTGCCTGTTCTGTGGAGAAACTTTTCTTTTTGAGGGCTGTGGTGAATGGACGAACGTACATCGTAAAACTGACAAAATATTTTAAAAATATATAAAACACAAAATTAAAATAAAGTTGCTGGTCAGTCTTAGTGTTTTACAGTATTTGGGAAAACAACTGTTACAGTTTTATTGCTCTGAGTAACTGACAAAGCAGAAACTATTCAGTTTTTGTAGTAAAGGCGTCACATGCAAACAAACAAAATGAATGAAAAAGTCAAATGGTTTGCCTCATTCTCCAAGAGCCACAACTCAAGCTGAACTGTGAAAGTGGTTTAACACTGTATCCTAGGCGATCTTTTTTTCCTCCTTCTGTTTATTTTTTTGTTTGTTTTATTTATAGTCTGATTTAAAACAATCAGATTCAAGTTGGTTAATTTTAGTTATGTAACAACCTGACATGATGGAGGAAAACAACCTTTAAAGGGATTGTGTCTATGGTTTGATTCACTTAGAAATTTTATTTTCTTATAACTTAAGTGCAATAAAATGTGTTTTTTCATGTTAGTATGCCTGTTTCTTCCACTGAAGTAATAATCCTTCATTATAAGTATTTAGGATTTGTTTATAATATTTAAATAAGCAAAATCTTGGTTTCTTTGCATCCTGCTGTGTGACATAGAAATCAATACTTCAAGCCTGTTTTATACAGCGAAAGTAAGGATAATGTGCTGCAACTGCAAATTTTATTTCTCTCCTAGACTATGAAGGGGGACACTCCACTGTGCTCATCTCTGTAGATTGCATTGAGGTGTATAAATATGAAATCTCGTTCCCTCAAAGAATCCACAAAACTTCTGTGATAATTACAACTAGAAGCCTTATAAATAACAAATTCATTTTGAAATTTTGACCACATATTAAGTGCTTACCCTCGATACTTTCTGTTCATTCTCTCTTAAGCTCCCACTATCCCTGAGAAGTAGGCACTATTATCTCCCATCTTAAAGACGAACAAAAATCTGCAGCTGGGACTGGTTAGGCAATTTGTCAAATCATAGAACTAGCGGAATGCCAGAACTCAAACCCATATTTCCAAAGACTAAATACATGCTGCTCTTTAAGAAAGTTTGACAGACTAAAGCAAGGTTTGAGAGGGAAATAAGCCATTTTTCTGGTACTTTCTGACTCTTCTGTAGCCGTTTTGTTCAACAAATCTAGATTTTATAAAATCTAAATTTTATAATGTAAGGGGAAAAAATAAAGTTGTTTTTGAAACTATGTAGTTCTAAATATATTTAGTATCTCAAATAGCAGGCCATATATATATATATATATCCAGTAATCTCAACTAACCAGGCCGTAGATGAAAATATAAAAGCTACTGAAAATGGACTCCCCTTTTTCTCATAGTCATAAAGTATGTGTTCTTTACTCATAGGGCAAGTCCTGGGCCTCATTCTCCCAAAGCTACTAAATCAGAACACCTGGGAGTGTGACCCAAGAACCTGCATTTAAACTAGCTCACCAGGTGAGTTGTGGATACTAAAGTTTCAGAACCATTGCTTTAGATACCATTCCTGTACATTTGGTTATTTGGTTTATTAGTCCACAGCAAATTACAGACACAAAAATAACAAGGAAAAGTGACAGGGTAAAGGAAAAAAACAAAAAACTACCTGGTTGAATGCAAGGCAAAAATCCTACTAGGCCGTGAAGTGCAGGGTCTTTAGAGTAAACCACGTTACTGCCCAAACCGTGACTACTGTTCACATTGATGACTGTGAATTGTCAGGAAAAAGTTGTGATTCTATTTGATAGTTCTTGAAACTGCTTGATTTTTCATAAGAGCATATAAATGAGGCTTAACTAGAATATAATTGAAGAGAAACATCCATTTTTAGAACTTTAGAGAATAGAATGAGTTCACAGGCTTTGCAGACAAATAGCCCTGAATTCATCTCAGTTTTAATATGGTCTAGTTACTGGGACCTTTATCATGTTTCTTGACCTCGTGTTTCCTCATTTAAGATGTAGAGGATACCCATCTCCTAAGGTTATTATAAAGATTAGGTGAAACGTAAAGCACATAGCATACCGATGGCATTTAGAGCTCAGTAAATGGTAGCTTCTATTAAAAATTTTAAGTAAATAGACCCAGATAACTTTCTATATTTGAGAATTGAATGTATTTGTTACTCACTCAGATTATGTAATAAAAATAGCATACACATACACACGCGTGCACACACACACACAGCAGTCCATTCTTTTAAGTGGAGCCATCTAGATTCTCATTTGAGTCTTACAGAAACCTTGTGAGACAGACTGATATTGAGCACCTAACAGTGGTTTTGTATATACAGTCATCCTTCAGTATTTGGGGGGGATTGGTTTTAGGATCTCCCCAACCTCACCCCCATGGATATCAAAATTCATGGATGCTCAAGTCACTGATATAAAATGGCATAGTATTTGCATGTAACATATACAAACCCTCCCGTATGCTTTAAATCATACCTAGATTACTTATAATACCTAAGACAATGTATTGTAAATGCTATGTAAATAGCTAAATGCTATGTAAATAGTTATTATACTGTATTGTTTAGGGAATCATGACAAGGGAAAAAGTCTGTACATGTTCGATACAGACATAGCTACCCTTTTTTTCAAACATTTTTGATTCTTGTTTGGTTAGATCTGTGGATGCAGAACCCACAAATAATGGAGGGATGACTGTGTTTAGGTGTTCATTAAACATCATTTTATGAATAAATGAATAATCTTTATTACAATAAATCTTTGCTTGAAGGGAAAATGTTAGCATCCTTCTACAGGAATCAAAGTATAATTGTTGTAAAAAGGTCACTAAGATAACTCCATTTTGTGGCCTTTTTAATGAAAAACTCTACCACGTCATGTAACTGTACATTTTTAAATCTTCATAACAGATATAGGCACACTTCATATTTAGATGTTACAAGTTCCCAAATACCAAACATTGCCTGAAACTAAGGCTGAAATTAGGACACAAAAGTAACCCATAAAAGCCAGTAGCAGGTACTTAGTATACTTGTTGAATTGAGCAGAGTTGATTATCTCATTATTTAATATTAGAATTGTTTATAATTTTGACACTTTGAAACCCCGTTATTGAGATTCAGTTACCACAGCTATTTCATTAGGTTGCAAAAGCTAATGCCTACCAAATGGTAAGTAAATGTTTCAACCAGCCTTGTTTCATTTCAAAAAAGTAATTGACATTTAGTTATTTGTATTAACTGCTTTAAGCCATTTTCTCTACCAGCTTTGAGCTAGTCTGTTGTAAACTCTTCCATTTCCCTGAATTGATTAGAGGCTACAAAAGACCTCTTTGCTTTTCTTTTCCCTAAAGTGAAATGGGGATCAAGGGCAGCTTTCCCAGACCCAGCTGAGCCCTGATTTTCTGTACACTTCTCCCTGAGATACACATTGCACACTGTGAAACAAAGGTACGGAGGTGAAGGAGAGAAGACATCTCAGAGGCGCCTACTCACCACTGTCCTTGCCCCTGTAACTCCCTCTATTCCATGTTGAAACCAGAAACATGAAGCTTCGTTGCTTTGCATAGCAGAAATAGATTCACATTACATTTTTTTCTGATTGGTTCCCTCCAGGAGAAGGAAAGTTTTTGAAATATTTCTCCCCAATCAATACCGCCCTCAGACACAGCTTTGTTTTCATTCTTTTAGTCATCTCCGGCCCCAATAAAAATCAGAATTGTAACCTATACTCCTTCAGGTTCATCAGCCAATAAAGGATCCAGCCTTGTCCCTTATAGCAATTGGAAGAGAACCTCCTATTTTGCAGTGCCATTTGTAATTCTAATAGTAACAGTGGCTTAGGTTTGCTGATGAATGAATTTGAATAAATGCTTCTGACACAGATTGTTTTAATGTTCTCTGCCTTACTGCATTTTCAAGATGGCTTTTGTTTATGTGTGTTTGTGTATGTGTTTACACATAGTTACACATACATACACAAGAATATTTTGGAAACAGAATAAGCCTCTTGTTCTTATTGAGTCATACCATCATTCCCTTAGGCCTCTTTTTTCATCTATCAAAAATAAGGAATGGGTCATAAAGGGAAGGGGTTGGTGGCCAAGAGGAGACTTCCTAATATTCCTCTCCATGATAGGTTAGTGGTCTCTATGTCTGAAGAGAATGTGTGTGCATAATGTTCCTGGAGCCCTGCATCAAGCAACCATATGGTAATTTGAAAAGTTGATGCATAATTTTTCATTTGGGCGTTTTCTGCTGCCCAGGAGATGGATATGAAGTTAGATCCAAAGTAGCTGCACCCAGCTCCTTTTTGGGGGAGTGCCTAGTCATTGCTTTGAATTGCAAACAACATAGCAAGATCTGGCATTGTTGACTAACCAACATGTCCTATCCATTCAGTTAATACTAGTGATGCCCAAATGAGTGAGGTTCTTGCCAACTTTGTACCCTGCCACCTTCTCTTTCTAGGTTGAATGAGACAAAAAATTTCAAGGGTTCTTCAGGGAAAGGAAAAGCATCAGAAGCTGAAAGGATTCAGAATGCACCTTTCACCAGAGCGTGAAGTATAAACAAATTCTAGATCCAGTTCCTGGGAAGACTCATTGCTGAGACAAAAAGCCTGGCAACTTCCCAATTTGCAATTGGGTATAAAAATAGCAGAGTTTCTATTTCAGATGATCTGTTTCTCCCCAGGATTCTTAAGGACAAGGAGCCACTGAGTGGACATTTTGATGTTTCATTCTTTCCTTTGGAATATCTATGATGGCAAAACCTGTGAAGGCTGTTTGGATTCTGTTTTGCTTCAGCGGCCGTGCTCTGCAAGTAAAATTATTTTGAAGCCACTTGCAAATCAAAGATTCAAATGTAATAGACCACAAAAGTATATTGCCAATTTACCCTTTTCCAGGAGGTTAATCGATTATAAAAGAGACATTAAACCCTGCTACTCACCTAGAGGGGAAGGTTATTTGCAGGGCTTTTTAAACTTAGTTACAGCCACTAAGGATTCATCAGACCCTTACTCCTTACTAAATGTAGTTGGAAAAACTAAGTCTTTCAATTTGAGTATGCTCTCCACTCCTTTAAAGGGAGTTTGAATAGCTTAAATACATCCGGCAAGAACACAGTATGGTATAAAGAGTAAAACTGCATACATCTCTGGTCAGGGTTGGATCTGGGTTTCGGGAGCCTAAAGCTTACAAACTTAAGGACTCTTAAAAAAAAAATACAATTAGATCCAAAAATAAACATTTAGAATGAGAAAGATGATAAATTACTGAAGCCTAGAAGCCTAGGAAATGCAGATCCTTCTGAGATTTTTCTTTTTTTTTTTTTTTTGAGACAGAGTCTCGCTCTGTGGCCCAGGCTGGAGTGTAGTGATGCAATCTTGAATCTCGGCTAACTGCAACCTCCACCTCCTGGGTTCAAGCAATTCTCCTGCATCAGCCTCCCGAGTAGCTGGAATTACAGGCATGCACCACTAAGTCCGGCTAATTTTTTGTATTTTAGTAGAGACAGGGCTTCACTATGTTGCCCCCATGGTGATCTCAAACTGAGCTCAGGCTCAGGTAATCCACCCGCCTTGGTCTTCCAAAGTGTTAGGATTACAGGCATGAGCCACCGAATAAGATCTCTTTAGGCAATTATCAGAAATGCTTCAGATGGCAGCCTGGCTTCTCTTGCCCACCTGAAATACTACAACTCCCAGCAACCCCTAGCTCTCCCAGGGATCTGTTAAATGAGGGCCTCAAGATTAGCTTCATCAGTTTCAACATGAATCCATGTCTGCCTGTCTCAACTTCTGTGTTTTACCCCATCTATAAATGAGGAAACATTATGAGAACTACGTAAGACCATGTATGGCATAGTGCCTGGCACATAGTATTTGTTAAAGAGTTGTTTGTTGTTATTACCTGTAATAAACTATCGTAGCTAACTGCCATTGTGCACTTAACACTTAGCATGGCTCTAAATATTTTTAAATTATTAATATTCTCAACTATCCCATGGCTTACTATTATTATTAATACAAAGTCTCATTTTACAGATAAGAAAACTGAGACACAAAGATACCAAGTAACTTGCTCAAGGACACAAGAGGAAAAAAAGGGGGGCTGGCATGTGCAGTGGCTCACACCTGTAATCCCAGCACTTTGGGAAGCCAAGGCAGGAGGACCATCCAGGAGTTCAAGACCAGCCTGGGCAATATGGTGAAACCCCATCTCTACAAAAAATAGAAAAATTAGCCTGGTATGGTGGCACGCGTCTGTAGTCCCAGCCACTTGCGAGGCTGAGGTGGGAGAATATCTTGAGCATGGGAGGTTGAGGCTGCAGTGAGCTGTGGTTGTGCCACTACACTACAGCCTGGGTGACAGGGCAAGACTGTGTGTCAACAAAACAAAACAAAACTTGGAGAAACTGGGATTTAAACCCGGGCATTGAGGTTCCAGAACCCAACCTCTTAACCACTATGTTATATATTGATTCACAACTGCCTTGAAAATACAGGAACACGTAGTATCTCATAGGTCATGCCAGAAAATGATGTAGTCCTCAGCCTTGACCTGTCAAACTAGAAGCTGACATGAAGCTATCAAGCAAGTGCCTGGTTTTCAACAGGGGAGGCCTGAAGAACAAATGTGTAGTAGATTCCTGGTATGGTTTGGCTGTGTGAATCCCCTCCTGCTTTTTTTCAACTGCAGAAACAAAAGAGAGTGAGTTGCCTAAGAAGAAAGAACCGACTCTAAGCCATCTCCTTAGTAATGAAATTTTAGGAAAAGTAGGTAAAATTGCATATTATTAAAAGAAAGACTACTACCAGATAATTCAGGAGGAAAGAAATGCTGTTTCTACAGAAGATGGATACTTTCGTTACATAAAAAACGTTAAAAATAAATAAATTCACCATTGATGTACTTGTGTTCTAAAGACAACTAGGCAAGTGAAGGAGCAAGCTTGTATGCTATATTGTCAGGAAAGTCAGGACCATGTAGAACTTATACTGATACCTAGCAAATTCTCAATAAATGTTGCAGCTATTATTATTATTTTATTATGAATCCGGAATGAGGAAGCCAGTTGAGTTCAAATTCCATCTCAGCCGCTCATGCAACTCCGAAAGGATTTTAAAATCTTTCTGAACCTCTTTCATCATCTGTAAAAAAGAAACTGTTGTGAATGTTGCATGAAATAACATAAAGCATCTGGTACAGTACTGATCTAATTATGTGTTTAATGAATACTAGCCATCTTTGTTATTATTACTACCACTAACAAGATATCGGTAACTATGTTTCAGGTTACTATTTCAAAGTTTATCTGGAAGAGGAAATCTGTAAAATTTCCAGGACACAATGCTTGAACTGCCTCCCAAAATGTGCCGGGAACCTAAGACAGTAGTCTCCCCTATTAGAAGGCAGTATGCAATCCCAGCTGGGTGCAGTGGCTCATGCCTGTAATCCAGCACTTTGGGAGGCCAAGGCAGGTAGAACATCTGAGGTCAGGAGTTCAAGACCAGCCTGGCCAACGTGGCGAAACCCCATCAATACTAAAAATACAAAAATTAGCAGGGCATGGTGGTAGGTGCCTGTAATCCCAGCTACTCGGGAGGCTGAGCCAGGAGAATCGCTTGACCTCGGGAGGTGGAGGTTGCAGTGAGCCGAGATCACATCACTGCCTGGACAACAAGAGAGAAACTCTGTCTCAAAAAAAAAAAAAAAATGCAATCCAGTCTAAAATGACAAATTATTTCTTTCTCTCCAAAGAACCTATTTCAATTGAGAAATCTAAAAATCAGTACCCCAGAAAGGAAGCAGGAGAAGAGAATTGAGTAGACAAAAGATTTCATCAACTTTAGATGTAGGAAGACAGATGTAGGAGTGGATTACTCTAGTTGAGTAGAGTATAAAAGCTACAATCTAATGTGCCCAGAAAGGGGGATACAAATGAGAAGCAAGCTAATTCCTTTTCTGTGAAAGGCAAAGGTAAGACAGGAGCTGAAAACTGGGGGACTAGCTGAAAAGGAGAACACATGGAATGATTGGAGCCCTACATCCTTTTCTCAGCCAGGGGACCACCTCTGTGTTACCCCCTATCCCACTACCCACTTCACCCCACCTTGCACTGAGCACACAGGCACAGAAGAGGCTCAGAAACAAAAATGGAGATTACATTCTCCCTAACCGTCTCCCAGAATGCCAACAGTCTGAAATATACCAGAGGATTATTTCCCAGAGAAGTGAACAACCTGAGAGAAAAAGTCTCTAGATACTGGCATTTTATTGGAGGACTCCTTCAGTGAAACTGCTGGCTCCCTACCCAATCAGAGGAGAAATTTCTCATTCTAAGAGCCCCAACCATACAGAGCTTCCTATTCCCTTTTTAGCATCTGTCTCTAAAATATGAACAGATAGTCAAGAATCAAAGAATGTTTGAGAAAAGGCTCTGATTTAAAAGACTAAGTAAGCCAAAAACTCATGAAATAAACTTTGAGAAAGAAAGTTTTATACCCTCAAAAAGATACTGCATCTTATAATATGGGAACAGAATACATTTTTTTTTTTTTAAGACACAGTCTCACTCTGTCCCCCAGGCTGGAGTGCAGTGGCAAAATCTCAGCTCACTGCAGCCTCGACCTCCCCAGGCTCAGGTGTTCTTCCCACCTCAGCCTCCTGAGTAACTAGGACTACTCATGCCACCACACCTGGCTAATTTTTAATTTTTTTCTAGAGACAGGGTTTCACCATGTTGTCCAGGCTGGTCTCAAACTTGGCTCAAATGATCCATCCACCTTGGCCTCCCAAAGTGCTGGGATTATGGGTGTGAACCACTTTGCCCTGCCTAGGATACAATTTTTGAAAGAGCTCATGGAAACTAAAATATAATGGAAATTTCATAAGAAAACCTTAAACTGAAAATAAAAATTGAGGAAATCAAACAAAAGTTAAAGGAAGAGATAGAAATTAGTAGAAAAAATATTAAAAACTTAAAGGATCAGTCTGGGACATCTGACATTCAAATAACAGGGTGTCCAAAACAGAAAATAGAAAACAAAGAATAAAATGTTTTTAAATGCAAGAAAAATGAACAGAGTTGGATGACAGAAAACCCCTAGATGACAAGGACCCACTGAGTGCCCTTTGAATAAATGAATGAAAAAAAAACTGCCCATCCATATTCATCATTATGAAATTTTGAAGCACCTAGGCTAAAAAGACCTTCCTAAAAACTTGTGGAGAGAAAAGTCGGGGTTAAATAAAATAAGAATTGGAATTTTGGACTTCTCAATAGCAACATTGGATGCTATAATAGAAGACAAAAGTCTTCGAAATTGTACAGGCAAAGTATTTTCAATTTAGAATTTACACCAGCCAAATAATCAAGTGGGAGGGAGAATAAAGACATTTTCAGCATGAAAGGACGCAAAGCACTCCCTCTCAGAAACCTTTTCTTTCTGAAATGAATATGTGGTCCAACAAACCACAATCAAGAAAAACGTGACAGAAAATAGGGATTTTAACACAGGAGATGGGTGAAGGGAGTTCTAGGATGGTAGGTGGGCATTTGAATTCAAGAACTAGCAGTTGAGGTGTAAGCAGGGAAAGTAATGGAAGAAAGGTCCCAAGCGTACAAAAGGAAATGATAATCATCTTCTTATCATGCCAGAGCTTTTAGAGAAAAAAAGTCTCAGCGTTCCGAACAGCTGATGGTACATTTAGAAATTTTTTACAGTTCAACATATAAAAAGCTATGCAACAGATAAAAATAAGGCAATTATTAATTTTTAAAAGTATGTTTAAAAACATAGTATACTAGTTAGCCCTAGAAACTAAACTATATTTATGTAGCCATAAAAATGTAAATACTATGATTATGATTGCTAAAACATCAGTGGGGGGGAGAGGATAGTAGAGGGAGAGTTAAATCCTCATCTACCATAATTAGAAGTTGTTAATGTCTAAAATGAAAAAATAAGATGCACATATTATATAAAGATGGGACATATATATATGTATATATCAGAAGAGTTAGCTAAAAGTTAAAAATGTTTGCCTCTATGGTTGGGGGGAAAGTGGAGGGTTATAGCATTTTTATATACTTTGAGTATTTGCATTACTTTGCTAGAAATATATTTTTTAAAGCAAGTTCCCCCAACACCCTCTGCAAAAAAAAAAATCAGTATGGCAGATTTCAGAAATAGTGACCTTTCTTTACCCATGCCAGTAGAATCCATCAACAAGAATGATCTATCTAGTCAGTCTCATGTCACAAAGAGGGCCTTAGGGGTGCTCTTCCTGGAGGAGTTCTATAGCTAGATAGAGGCTAGGATGGAATCCATGTGTGGGCAAATTACCTCAGTTCTCTGGTCTCTTGTTTCATCTGTAAAACAGGCACAATAATAGTCCTAACCTCATCAGGCTGCTGAAGACTGAACAGATGATGTAGGTAATGTGCTTAGCATAGTCTCTGGCTCATGAGTTCTTAATAAAAAGTACTTGATAATATCACTGTTAGCAGCATTCATCAGTCTCAAGGTGGAAACCATCATATATTAAGATCTGGAACTAGCAGAATCCAGAGCTTTTGACTTCAGGTTCTGATTTGAGCATGTGCAGATGGATAAACTGAGCTGTAACCCCATGCATCTTATATCAAGAGGACCAGCCACTTGGGGATCCTCAAGGATATAAGTGCCCTCTCCCCTCTCCAACCTGTTTTCCCATCACCTCCTCCTAACTTTCATTGGGGTTTATTTCCAGATTCTCCCACCAGGTATCTTAAGTGTTTTCTCCATGTGGAAATGCTTTTCAGTAAAATGAAAATGACTGAACTTTTTATAAAGTGAAGTTCAGAGTATCCCTTCTGGGACTCTATTTTTTCCCTTGAAATTCTAGATCAAAATTTCAAAAAGGCCAGAGTGGGGTCCATAGAAGAGCAGAAGCAATGAATTGGAAGGACTTCTGTGCACCTCTATTAGTCCCACTACATGGAATCCTTAGGGTGAGTTCATAATTCCCATGATGACCAAAGGTCTTTCATACCTGGAAGTGTGCAGTGTGAATTGGTCTGGGTGTACATTGGTCCGCAGCCCAGCTGTGACAGGGTGTGCCATCACTGTGAGTTACTCCTGACTTCCCAAATCTGCCCAAGACAGTCAGAGACATTGCCCATGAAATCATCTGCCCTGGCTGCTCTCTCTAAAGGCCTAGAGCCAGTGAGAGCCTCAGAGGCCCACCCACAGGCATGGCAGTCAGCCTGGGGGGCTCCCTGTGTCAGCTCAGCTCTCCAGGCTAAGTCCTAAGGTCTAAATGACAGACTGCTGCCACCTGATCCTTCTGAACACATCCTGTATTGCCAGAAAGCCCCCAAACCACAGACATTCCATGTCTCTGCACTTGGTGGTTTGTGGTGTTTGAATCCCATAGCCACGGGCTATTCATTTGTATACGTTTCACTGTGGCTTTCCGCTTGGTGACCTAGACTCTTACCCAGCAAGATTCCTTAAGGTTTCAAAGCAGCTAGAGAGACCACTAGCAAGTTTCTCTTTGTTAAGGGCTTTTTAACCATTCCTTCTCAACTGAAGTTGCCTGTTGGTTGAAGTGGGCAGCTTCCTAATTTTCTGAATTCGTCAGTGATGATTGCTAAGATGTCTCTGCAAATATTTTTAGGTATGTGTGAATAAATCAGGCCTAGTATCACTACCCTCAGTGAATTTTTTTTTAAATTAAAGCAGCCCTTAGAGGCTTAAGGTCTAATTTAATTGAATAACTAGGTGTCATAATAAGGGACTCCAATGAAAGAATGAAAGAATCTCTGAAGTGTTGATTGGCTATTTCTGGAACTTGGCCCAAGTTCCTACTACAGATGTGCCATGTCCACTTTTCTCAGAATTCAAGTTTCCTGGTTGGTGAGTACAATTCTTTAAAACTCATAGGAGAGGGATCCCGGTACTATATTCCTCAAAGCCTCCCCACCCCAGACTAATACACACACACACACGTTCTCCACCTGCAGGACCTGAGTCTACACAACCCCCCAGTGTTTCTGTTTATTTCCGCTCAGCTAAGGAGTCATTGCAATGGGGAAAATAAATTAGAACCAAATTAGACTGAGATTCAGAGTCCAGGAAGCATGGCTGCCTATGAAACATTACTGGTTATTTTATGTATTCACTGCCTGGGGGGTGAGGTTTGGGGAAAGCCAGATATGTGGCTAATCACTGCACAGAATGGAAATCTGGAAAGAGGTCCAAATCTGATAACATATATAGTATCTTCCCTCCAGTTGTGTCCACCTCGAAGAAAAAAAAATTACAGAATATTCTCAATCTGTTAAAACGATCTTACTTCACTCTTTTCCCTTGCTTACCCTGGAGAAATCCAAATTAGAAAACTTCCTATTTAAGATAATCAACAGAGGAGAACAACAGATCAACTTGGGCTAATATCAGTAGCAGGGAAGACCAATTAACAAATTCATGAATTGTGTTGTTTACACTTCTATTCCTAAGGTTAATTATGCGATCAAGTAATAGCTTTTGCCTTGATTAGAGGGCCCTTAGGAAATAAAAGTGTGTTTCCTCTTTACAAGTATGTTTGCATTTCAGTCCTGCAATGATAGCACAGGAACTGGGCTCAGCAAACATCGCCTGTGCACACAGCTGTAGTCAAAGCAGAAGGTCTTAATTTAAATAGCCTCAAGACTCAACGTGTAAACAGAAGCATCATCCATAAAAGTGCTAACAGTCACCTATACATTTTTCTCTCTCTCTGCTTTGGACTACTTATAGTGTCAATTCTTTGCAGAAGTTTATTTTCCCATTATTCCCTATTGTAAAGAATCAGTAAAATTAGCTCCTGGGGCTATAGGTATAGAAGAAAGAAACATCGCCCACGTTTCAGGGAGCACTCTCCGCAAGGCTGTTCCAGCTTCCTGTTAATAATGGCAGCTCACGTTTTTGAGGTGCTATCCCATGGCAAGGGACCTCACATGAATAAATTCTGTAATCCTCACAATAAGCCTATGAGGGAAATATTGTTATCATCGTCTCCTTTTCAGGTGAGAAAATAGAGGCACAGAAAGGTTATGTAAATTACCCAAGTCCATAGCAGCTAGCTAAGCCAGGGTTTGAACCCAGGCATTCTGGCTCCAGTGTGGACACATTTAACCACCATGTGCTGTTGCTCCTCTCTTTAGGGCCCTGACTTAAGTGTGCAGTGTTAGAAAAAAAGTGAGTTATTTCACCCAAATGAAGCAACACATTGTGCCATTTTAAATTCTCAAGTGGAGTGCAAAAGTTTCCTTGTCCGTCTACAATCCACTTCTGAGTAATGTGACCCAACGTCATCAGAGAGAAAATGGCTTCCTTGGGGAGTGCTGAAAGCATTAGAGAGATGTGACCAGAGATCTCCGTCACACTGATTCCTCCCTTGCCTTGCCAGGAGCACTGGGCCAGCCTGCATTGGCTACTCAGCGCTTGTCGAGGTTGGGTTCTCCTATGGCAACACAGTGATGCCCAGCTGGACACAAACCTTGATTGACAATGGTGGTAAATTAAGAGATGGCTTATTGGCTTTAACAAGGACTACCCACAGAATATTCTGGATTAAGAGCAATGAACCAATTCATTTCATGTCTTCCATTTCACAAGAGCACCTACTGAAAAATGCAGGAGCGATGTGCAGGGGTTGTATTCTCAGGCTTTGGAATCAAATGGAACGGAATCAAATTCAGACTCTGCCGTTTACAGCTCGGTGATCTCAGGTACATTACTTCCTCTTTTTGCACATCGGTGGCCTCATCTGTAAGAGTACTACCTCAGACGCCATAATGAAGAAGAACTCAGACTATCCAGGTACAGAGCTTCGTTCTTACTACTCAGAGTGTGTTGCATTGTCCTGCGGCAGCAGCACCCTCACCAGAGAGCTGCTCGGAAATGCAGGCTCTTGGGTCCTGTTCCAGACCTGCTGAACCAGAATCTGTACATTCACCCTCCGGTGCTGATCTGAATGGTCCTTCATCTCAAATACTGAAATTTGAGAAGTCATGGCAAGTGAAGCACATAATGGCCGTTAATTGTAATGATATATATTGAAATTATCTGCCATCAAAGTAAGCTCAGCATCACCATTCCAGAAGTGAAGTGTTAAAGGAAAGAGACCTTGGAAATGAGAGGCAAGGTCCAGATTGGAAACCCCCTCCCTGCTTCTCCAGCTCCTCAGTTTCTAAATTCTCAGAGATAAAGGGAAAACAGCTGCAGAAAGTAACTTAGCCTTTTTGGAGAAACTCTTGAGAAGACCAAAGTCAGGGAAACAAACAGCTATACAATTTATGGTTTTTGCATCAGGCAATGATAGAAACCAGCAATTCATGCCTTGTACCTGAACTAGGAAAGCCTTTTCTTTTCTTTTCTTTTCTTTTTTTAAAGCACAACCCAAGTCTCCTGCCAGATCATGGCTTTTAATTTAAGTGTACAGTTACTGCTCAAAAGTGATTCACAAGCCTTTAAAGAGCCACTCTCCTTTAGAAGTCTGTTTAGAATGCAGAGGGTTTGAAGATTAGTGTTGGGAGTGAGAGCATTTGACTGCCTAAGTGTTCAATCTCCCAGGTACTTAGATATTTCTCAGCAAGAACTGATGTTCATTAAACTGTAAGCAAATTAGAGTTCAAGCCAAAGATATAAAGGAAGACATAATTAGTGTACGGGAGTCATCCACCATCGTAAGCCTTCTCTTAGGTGAGAAGTCTTCAGAATTAGTTCCCTGCACAAAAGAAAATTATACAGCTGCATTATGCAGGCTGCCGATGCTATGTTTTATTGCACGCAATTTACAATGAAATGAAGCAGAAGTCTGCAAGACTGCATTAAAGCTTTAATTTTCCTTTTGGGTTTTACCTCCATTTTATCTTTAGAAGAACCCAGAATGGTTTGATAAATAGAGTATTTTGCCAGTCAATAAATTAAAAAGCTATTTTTACCAAGTGGACGCTGAATTGCTACTGCACATGACAGAAGCTTCCTGGGATTTCAGAGGGTGGGAGGGCACACCATCCTTCAGCAGAATTGATTTGTGGAAAAAATATTGCTCCCTGTTCCCCAAATCCAACTACTCTGAAGAAATGTGGTTCTCAGTGACTTCTGACACACTCTGGTGGCTGTCTTATTACAGGGTCTGGGTTTCAGGCAAGACTTTTGGGAATCAGATAAAGGAACTGGACTCCCATAAGACAATAAATCTCATCAGACATATTGTAGACTGACCCTCCAGCCCCAACAGGAGCTTTGTAAGGAATGAAATACCAATGCTCCCCCATCCCACCCTGTAAACGATTATTTTCAACTGAGCTAGAAAACCTGAGAGAGCTAGGTTTGAGTCTGTGGAACTGTCACATGCCGCATTCTGTGCCACCTCCAACTATCCATCCCCAGGCTTTGCCAGTTAAAAGGCAGGATGGCTGGCGGCGGTGGCTCACACCTGTTATCTCAGCACCTTGGGAGGCTGAGGCAGGTGGATAACTTAAGTCCAGGAGTTCGAGACCAGTCTGGGCAACAAGATGAAACCCTGTCTGTACAAAAAATACAAAAAATTAGCCGGGCGTGGTGGCTCGCACCTGTAGTCCCAGCTACTCAAGGGGCCGAGATGGGAGGATCACTGAGCCCAGGAAGTGGAGGTTGCAGTGAGTCGTGATTGCCCCACTGCATTTCAGCCTGGGTGATAGAACGAGACCCTGTCTCAAAAAAATAAATAAAAAGAAAGGTGGGAGTGAACTTGGAAAGAGGTCGGGAAAGCCCTTCCTTGAATCTGGATCTGGAAGGTGGTTGTAGAGCTCCCCCTGGCATTTGCCCTAGGACCCCACTTCTCTCACTCTGCAGAGCAGGGGAAGGCCCCAGGGTCTGGTCTGAAGGGGGAAGTTTTGGAAGCCATCATTGGCTGAACAGACCCCTGAAAGAGTAGCTGCAGTATGGAGGCTCCTGGAGGGTCCAAGAAAGGAACCTTCAAGCTGGCTGGGAGTTGGGGCTCAGCAGGCTGACCACATTTAGGCTGCCCTCGACCTGCAGCCTTGAGGTCCAACTTTATGGGAAAGGTGCTAGGCAGCTGACCTGGCTGGAAACACCGTTTTGAAACAAAAATGGTGTTCCATTTGCACCATCAGTAGTAGTAACGGCCACCTCTCAGCAAGCCAGTTTTTGATACTACAGCAAGCCTGAGAAATGGGTGAGTTTTATCTCTAATTTACCAATGAGCAAAAGAGGCTGAATGTGTGTCTGTCATTTGACTCGTCAAACAGATGGTGGTGGAGATTGGAGATTGGCCTCTACCCAGGAAACTAAAGCTGGCCCTCCTCTTTGTCCAGTTCCAGGAAGTTCTGGAAGTTGGGGAATATGTAAGATACAAGAAGAAACTTGTGACATGATTTCTGAGGAAGGGAGTAGAATGTTCAGAGAAATGGGAGGAAATAGGGATTCAGGAAAGCAGGGGAAATTTTTAAAAGAAGGATCCCAAGAAGGAGGGTTAGGAATGGAAGGAAGCTCACGGTCATCTCGAGTTCTGGGCAGTGAGGAGTGAGGCTCTCTGTGTGCACTCCCACCTTATTTGAGTCAAGAACCTCAAAAACATTCCTGGAGCCTCATGTGTGGGAACTGTAGCCGAGAAGGAATCTGAAGGGACATAGCACACACCACTCCAGAGTCACCTGCAGATGGAAATTCTTCCATCACATAACATGGTGCAGTGAGGTGACCACTGGCCTGGTGACAAAACTCCAGCTGCAGCCTGAGACCCACCCCATTCCCCTGCCCGGAGGATAGGTGGGGATGCTCCCAGGGGCCTCTCTCCCAAAGAAGGAGGGAGCAGTCCCGCTGCCAGGCTCGGTCTACATGACTCCATGTTCCAAGGGGGATCTGGTGGTGCCCCCTGGTCTTTGGAATAGGGAGGAGATGGGGTACCCAAGTGGGAAGATGTGATGTAGGGCCCGGTCACACAACGTAGTTCTGTTGATTTTGCAACTATCATCCACCCAGTGGCCTTCTTTCTAAAAGCAGCAGTAGGTGTATTTTGTTTGTTCTCTTGTTTTGTAAGACATACATTTTAGTTAAAACTTAATTTTCTCACTCTCTAAGACACCTGGCACCAAGACTTCGGAATTACTTGTTGAAAAATTGATTGGGGGGCAGGGAACAGAGTAAAATAGAGAAAGAGAGAAAACTAAAAGAAAAATCATTTCTCCCAGCACTACAAATGAATCACTAAAAAAAACCCCTGACTCCCAAAGCAGCAGTATGTCTACTGTTTTGCCTGGGAACAGAATCACCTGGCACGCACGAGCTGTTTCCTGAGCTTGGTCTGTCAATGCATGGCCTCATCATTAATTAACATTTCCGAAAGGCCCTTCTTGCATGGCAGATGAGGGAGCTCAATTTGCTGTCCTGAGGACAGGGGCAGGGAGCTGACTCATAACATTTTGTAAAAGAAACTGGTCTTGCTGCCCTGGTGCAGGGACAGAGGCTATGGGACTAAATGAAGCAGAATCAGAAGAATCAAGAGAAGCTGCAAACAGAGGCAAGGCCCTGCCAGGCCCGGACCCCTCCCTGTGGACCACGAGGAGGTGCTGAGGGGGAGCTGCAACCCAAGGGTTCCTCCAGAGGACTGTCAGGCTCTGTGGCAATGGAAACAGGCCAAGAGGGGCCTTGCATACAGAGACACGAAACGTTCTCAGATTTCCAGGACTGACCTGACTGCCTTCTATTCTTTTCAAGAAAAATGTATTGGCATTTCTGCTCTAACATCACATATACATTGCTAAAAACTCTGAGTTCTACAAAATGGCATGCTAAAAAATAATAGGGCTTATGGGAAAAATAGAGTTGGGGCAGTCCATAAAAACCAATGGAACTTGGTAACCAAAGCACTCGCAAACAACAATCACAACCTTAATAAAATACGAGCCTGGTTACATTTCTCCTGACGTTTCCCTTGGGCATCATCAGCAGTGAATTCCTGGCAGCCTTAAAGCCTCTTGCTTCTTCCTGAACATAGGGTCTGGGGGGCATTCACTTCCACGAGAGAGAAGTTTCTTCAAAGTACAAAGTCTCAAAGTCTCATTCAGGGTGTAGGCTTCCTCATTAACGTTTTTAACTTTGGGGGATATATAATCAAGCTCCTGGATCTAATTCTAGTTTATAAGAAATATGGGAGATAGATGAACATCTTAAATCACACCATGAAGATACAATTAGCCAAATCCAGTGTAAACCTGATTTCACCACCTCAACTATAAAAATGCGTTTTTTAACAGTCAGCCAAGATTAAGCAATGACTGATCATAGGTGATATTTAGGAATTAGCGTTTATTTTGTGAGATGTGATAGTGACATTGCAGTTTTTATAGTTACATGTTTTAAAAATCTTTGTTAGAGATAAAAATAAAAACAGATGATGTGAATATACCAAAAAAATTTTAGCAGTTGTTAGACCTAAGGGACTGGAATGTGAGATTTCTTTATACTATTTTCTTTACTTTTATGTAAAATTGAAATGTTTTGTAATATTTTTAAAAAGGCTCTTATCTTGTACTGCCAGAAAGTAAGGAAGGGCTAAAAATAAATAAAAATGTTTAAAAAGCCAAACAAACACCCTCTCCCCACCAGTTGTGGGGTATGTCAACTGGAAGAGCTCCCAATGGCCAAAGCTGGAACAATTTGAGCAAAAAAATAATAATAATAAAATAAGATAGAATTACATTATAACTGAAAGTATAAAATAAATATCCTTCAGTTCATACTGACATAGACAAATGAGCGGAATGGGACAGAAGAGACAAATCTTCCAAACAGAAGAATTCCAAATAATTGATGTAGATACTCCATCTTGTAAGGTGGAGCCTGTCTCTCCCCTCCTTAAGTGTGGGCTGCATACAGGGACTTCTGTCCAAAGGCTGGAGCATGGAAAAGATGGGGAAAATGAGTAACTCTGTAAGTGAAGAAACCAGACAAACACTACCTCAGCCCAGTGATCAAAGTCAGAATCAACAGTGATAATTCATATTGATAATATGTGCCCCGGATATGTGATTAAAATGTCATTTTACCTCTGTGATCTTCATCTGAAAATCCTTTAAGCCCAGTCTAATTATGAGAAAAGCATCAGACAAATCCCAACAGAGGGTTTCTACAAAACGCCTGACCAGTGCTCCCCAAAGCTGCCAAGGACATCAGAAACAAGGAAAGTCTGGGAAACTGGCACAGCCAAGAGAAGCCCAAGGAAACGTAGTAACAGAATGTAATGTGGGGTCCTAGGACAGAAAAGAGATACTGATTTTTTTTTTTAAGCCTAAGGAAATCTGCATAAAGTATAAACTTTAGATAACAATAATGTGTCAAGCCTGGGCAATATAGTGAGACCCCGTCTCTACAAAAAAACATTTAAACATTAGCTGAGCATGGTGATGCATGTCTGTAATCCCAGCTACTTGGGAGGCTGAGGTAGGAGGATGGTTTGAGCCCGGGAGGTGGAGGTTCCAGTGAGCCGAGATCATGCCACTGCACTCCAGCCTGGGCAACAGAGCGAGACTGTGTCTCGAATAATAATAATAATGTATCAATATTTGGTCATTAATTGTGTCTAATGTACTATACAAATGTCAGTTGTTACTAATAGCAGAAACTGGGTACAGGGTATGTGGGAACTATCTTCACAAATTTTCTGTAAATCTAAATTTACAGAAAAATTTTCTCAAAATCTAAAACTGTTCTAAACCATACTTTAACAAAAAAATAGGAGCAGATGGATTAGCAAGATATAATCGTCCCCGGACCCAATTATCTTTTGATTTTTAAAAATGTCCTGGAACACTATGGCAGTTAAAGGAATCCAGTCTGGTGGACCAGTGGAGCAGGCTGTGGCCAGCTGAGGCAGGATGGGGCTCAGGGACCCCCCGCCCTCCCACCTCATTCATTTTTATTAACTCCCAGCCCTTCCCACTTTTCTAACCTCTGCCCTTCTAGAAATGCCCTCAGTTTACTCCCACATGCTTTTGCACCTGACTTCCTTGTTTGGTACTTTGTTTAATAACAGCTTTATTGAGATATAATTTATGTACCCAAAAGTTTACCCTTTCAAATGTTCAATTCAGTTGTTTTTAGTATATTTCTAGACTTGCACAACCATCACCACTGTCTAACTTTAGAACATTTTCGTTACCCAAAAAAGGAATCTCAAACTCGTTAGCAATCACTAACCCATGCCCCCAGCAACTACTAATATGTTTTCTGCCTCTATCACTTCGATGGTTTTGGACATTTCATATACATGGACTCATACAATGTGTGATCTTTTGTGACTGGCCTCTTTCACTTAATACAGTTTTCAAGGTCCATTCATGTCGTTGCTTGTATCAGTATTCCATTCTTTTTTAAATTTTTAAAAAATATTTCTTTAAATTTTTTTTTTTTTTGAGACAGGGTCTCATTCTCACCGAGGCTGAAGCGCAGTGGCACAATCACAGGTAACTGCAGCCTCAACCTCCTTGGCTCAAGTGATCCTCCCACCTCAGGTGCCCTCCCCTCCACCGCAGTAGCTGGGACTACAGGCCCACCCTACCACACCCAGCTATTTTTGTTTGTTTGTTTTTGGTAGAGACATTCACTATGTTGCCCAGGCTAGTCTCAAGCTCCTGGACTCAAACAGTCCTCCTGCCTTGACCTCCCAAAGTGCTGAGATTATAGGCAGGAGCCACCAGGCTGGGCCCATTCCTTTTTTTTTTTAATTGTTGAATACTTACATTGTGTGTTTATGCCACATTTTATTTATTCATTCAATCGCTGATGGATATTTGGGTTGTTTTCACCTTTAGGCTACTATAAATAATGTTGCTATGAATATTCATGTATGAGTTTTGTGTAGACATATGTTTTCATTTCTCTTGGGTATATACCTAGGAGTGGAATTGCTGGGTCATATGATAACATTATATTTAACCTTTTGAGGAGCTGCTAAACTGTTCTTCAAAGGGGCTGCACAATTTTATAGTCCCATCAGGAATGTAGGAGGGTTCCAGTTTCTTCATATCCTCACCAACATATATTATTGTCTTCTTTTATTTTAGTACATGCTAGTGGATGTGAAGTCAGGTATCTCACTGTGATTTTGATTTGCATTTCCTCAGTGACTACTAATGTTGAGCACCTTTTCATATGCTTATTGGCTATTTGTCTGTCTTCTTTATAGAAATATATATTCAAATCTTCCGCCTATTTTTAAATTATCTTTCATTGTTGAGCTGCAAGAGTTCTTTACATATTACATGGGAGAAATTCAAATATTTTCTCCCATACTCTGGGTGGCCTTTTCCCTTGTTTAATGGTGTCCTTTGAAGCACAAAAGTTTTTAAATTAGATAAGGTCCAATTTATCTTTGTTGTTGTTGTTGTTTTCTCTTGTTCCTTTTTGTTGTTGTATCTAAGAAACCCATGACCCTAGTTCTATGAAGATTTATACTTATGTTTTCTTCTAAAAGAGTTCTAGTTTTAGCTCTTACATTTAGGTGTGTGATTCACTTTGAGTTAATAATGGTATGAGGGTCCAACTTCATTCTTTTGCTTGTGGATATCCAGTGGTCCCAGCATTATCTGGTGAAGAGGATGATTTTTTTCCCTTGTTGAATTACCTTGTCACCCTTGTTGACAATTAACTGATCATAAATGTAAGGGATTACTTCTACTTTCTTATTTTCTAATAGCTATTTTTTTTCTTATTACCAAAGAAATATTTGTTCATTGCGGAACTTTTGGAAAATATGACAAAGAACAAAGGAGAATATATTAAAACATGCTATAATCTTATCATCTAGAACAAACCAGGTTTTTGAAGCTATCATTTTGAAATATGTTTCCTGGTAAATAAAAAACCTGGGGCAGAGAGTGGAGGTGTTTTGATGGTCTGTATATCCTAACAGTGGCAAATGTGGTTCTGATGGGCAGCCAGAGTTGAGAACCACACAGAGAAAGGCTGTGGTGAGCCATGCAGGTGTGCTCAGGGGAGCTCCAGGGATGAAGGTTGTGCAAGCATCCTAGAGAGTGAGTTGACCCAGGACAGCATCTCAGCAGCCTAACAGTCGGGAAAGTCAGGGTGCCTGGGGTTGGCTGATTTCCTTGGGCTCCCCTGCCGTACCCTATGGCTCCTGCTCTGGGACCCACCACACCCACGATTCAACCTTCCTCCGTCTATGCCACTACTGCTTGTGCTTCTCCGTTTCGGTTTTTTCCTAATGTTTCTCTTTTTCTTACTCTCAAATTTACAGCCCTCCAAGAGTAGGTCTGATTGGGTCAGTGATTCACAATCTCCAACATGGAGCAACTTGGAGTCCTCAATACAGGTCACTGGAAGTGACCATATAATTTATCATTCAAATTGGGGCGCTTCTGAGAGTGAATGTAGGAGCTAATGGTGATGAAACTGGAGCAGCAGGGATAAAGTAGGACTGTCCCAGGCAGATTGGGATAAATGGTCACCCTACCTACGGGTCACCCATCTTCCTGAGGTTCATTCCAGCATTCTCCAGTGTGCTCTGTGTGAAATCCTACATATTCAGCCCCGCTCTTCCTACCTCTTTCTTGATCATGTATATTGTAAAAGTATAATAAGTATACATTAACATATTGAAGGCTCTGAGAAAGAAATAAGTAACTGTTTAACCTTTTTCATACTTATGTGACTATTGTGTCTTTTCTTTTTGTAATATGTGTTTCCTTTGCCCTGTGGATTCCTTCTCCCACCTCTCATAACCTCCAGTGCTAGCCAATTAGTGTGTCCCCTGCCAATTAAGTGATTGGTTCAGGGATGGTCACATGATAGAATTTGGACAAATGAAGGCATTACTCCCAGAACTTGCGTAAAAGCTACCAAACCTTTTTTCTTTCCTTCTCTGGAAGATGTGAGGTAAAGATGGAATTACTACAGCCATTATGTGAAAATGAGCCTAAATATGCCATCAACTCCCAGGAGGGCAGAAGAGAAATCCTCTGCATCCTGCCTGATCCTAAGGGAATAAGTAAATGAGGAACAACTCCAGTGGCTTCCTAGCAGAGATTTAAAAACCCCTGTCAATGACCAACTCAGATATCATTTGTAAGGAAAGACAGGGGAGACAAATAACTTCCCAAAAGAAACCAGGTCCGTGGTGACATTGTGGACCTATTGGATTGTTTCCCAGCTGAATCCAGCCCTGCCTTTGGGTTATTAGCCAATTTAATACTGTTTGTTCCTAAGCCTGTTTGGTTTGGATTTTCTTTCACTTGCAATTAAAAAAAAAAAAAGCTACTTTGGGGAAAGCTGATTTTGTTCTATACTTCTTGAGCACAGACCAAGGTATTGGGGGAAGAGGCAGGTGTCACATGTCACAAAAGCAAGTGGCTATTGATGAATACTGAGGAGAGAGCTGTGGTCACAGCAGGCTGGGTGTACTCTTCAGTATTTTATTTGACAGTAAAGCACAAATACTTCGAACATCATCAAATCTACTTCTGCTACATGATTTATAATTACTGCATATTATTCTATTGTATGTATTTATTATTCACTTAATCAACTGCCCTATTTTTGTTCTCTTTAGAAGAACAAAATATAAATTTAATATTATTTAATATAAATGATGCTTTGATGAACATCTTGTGCATAACTAATTGTTCATGGACATCTCTGATTATTTCCTTATGACTGGTTAATCAAAGTGGAATTGCTAGGTCAACTGGTGTGACATGGTCTTAAAGCTCTATGTACCCATTGTTAAATTGCCCTCCAGGAATGTTGCATCAGTTTACACTCACAAGACAGGGCCAGGAGAGAATATATGCCAGGGGCTCCATGTGGGATTATTCCGACACCTTTGCCAATTGATAGAAAATGAGATCTCCTTGTTTTAATGTGCTCTCTTATTATTATTAATTGGCCATCTTGGGTTTTTATAGGTTTTTTTCTCATCCAAGAATCTAAGGAGAGTCCATAAAGAAGGCTGACAACAAATGAATGGAGAAAACACAAGCCCCAAAGCCTGCAGCACAGCCAGGGACCCTCTGTGAGCTGAGTCTGTGAGTTAGGTAAGAGCATCTCCCAGAGATCCGGAGATAGGCCTGGGACTCAGAAGAGAAAAGGGCAGGCACAAAGGAAGGTGAGACTTTACAAGATCCATCAGCATCACATGTAGTAACTCCATACAGAGTCATGCAGAAGAAAGAAGAAAAGAGAGAGAGAGAGAGAAAGAAAGAAAAGAAAAAGAAACTCAGATCATTTTCAGAGGAGAAGATGCCAGCCAGGGCTTTTTGCAGCAAAGTCATTAAAACTCTTTGCTCCATTTCAAAGGTGTTCCTGGGGGAAGGTGAGGGCCTCACAGACTGGGGACAGGGGAGCACAGGGGGACAGAGGGTCCTTGCCTCTTGGGAGGCCACAAAGGGGCCACCTCTGATCCACAACACCCCTGCCTTTGCTAAACTTAAAACTTGGTGCCTTCCTCTATTTCTCTCTTGGGTTAAAGGCCAGTTCTTATTTCTGAAGTAAAAGTAGAACTTTTGTCATTTTTTCTCAGAGCAACACATCCCCCAGGAACCAGCCAACACCCATTTTTCCTGGATTTCTCTGCCCTGGCACGCAGAACCTCTCCTTCTATTTGAACCTCTTGTTGTCATCACTGTTTGCCTGTGGGTTTGGTCTCCTGCGCACATACCATATCCCCAAGGCAATGGGACTGAAGACTGATTTTTAAAACACATGTTTTGTTTTTTGTTTTTTTTTTCTGACTACAAAAGATATACAAGAGCAAAGAATAAATGAAGATTGTACATAATCCTACCGTCAGAGATAACTACTATTAACATGACCTCTACATATCTGATAGTTTTCCTTGACATAGATAAATATGTAATCTTTTCAAAATGTAATTTCTAAAGGAATCTTCTTCCTGGGGCCTCCCCCTCCCTATCCTTGACCCACTTGCTCCAAATAAAATGCGTGTCACAGACTAATGAGCTTATTGGAAAAAGAGAAAGCAACATGACTGCTTTAGAAATTCTCTGTGATACACATGAAGGAAATTACTACCTTAACATGCATTTCAAAGGTTTTCTTTTGTACAAATATGACCTGTCAGATGGCCCCTGCTTCCTAAGCTTCCAGGAGGTTATTGTGGAAGAGATTCTTTTCTCTTTTTAACAATCATAAATGGGAAATAATATTCAAGCTGGGTGGTCTCAGAGGGCAAGCAATTGGTGGGATAATGAGATACAAACAGGAACAGATAATAAGGCAGGGGAGGTACAAGTTCTCTCCTTGTGGGAAGCCAGCAGGGAGGTTTCCTGGGAGACTCAGGGTCCACCAACCTCCAGGACCCCAGAGCAAGTGTCTCTTGAAGACCCAGAACAAGCTTGCAGACCAGATGCAGCACTTGTTCTGGCACCTTCTTTGACACCAGCTGCCCCTGGCACTTGGGTGAGGGAGGTGCCTTCAAGATAGATGGGGCATCCCAAGTATAGAGGCTGATAAAGAACTGCTGTAGCCCAGGGCTGCCAACTTCCTGACCCCATTTGTCTCAAAGCATCCTACTAACAGGCATTTCCTCCTTAGTAAGATGAGCTCTGCCATCTAACTCTGTCATTTGAGGCCCGAGAATCTTTTGGGTGAATCCTGGAACTACAGACTGGCTCATCTAATTTGATGAGATTTCTTTTAAAAATAATTAAAAAGTTACCCAGGCATGGTGGCTCACACCTGTGGTCCCAACTACTGGGGAGGCTGAGGCAGGAGGAGCACTTGAGGCTGGAAGTTCCAGGCTGCAGTGAGCTATGACTGTGCCACCTCACTCCAGCCTGGCCAACAGATCGAGACTCTGTCTCAAAAAAACAAAACAAAACAAAAACATAAAGGTAGTTTTTACTTAAATACTTAACCCATCCTTTAGCCTTCTTTGGGAATACTTTAGACCAGTGATTCTCAAAGTATGGTCTCTGATTATCAGCAGCAACCTGTCAGAAATGCAAACTATGCCTTACCCCCAGACCTACTGAATCCAAAAATCAGAAAATGCTGGGTAGGCCCAGCAGTCTGCAATTCTGACTCACCTAAAATTTGAGAACCATTGTTTAGGGAAGGAAAAAGAAAAGAAAAGAAATATGTGTGTGTGTGTGTATGAGTCTATGCACACATTTATATACTGTATACACACACTTGTAGATGTGACTTAGGTGGCTGTGCAAACACAAGGCATTCTATTATAACAGAAATTCCTTTTGGGAAGACTTAGAGAAAGACTTTGCCAACACCTCTGTCCCCAAGGTCCCAAGTGCACAATCCGAACACCATGACAAGGGCAAGTGGCAGTTTCCATAGGTTTGTCTTTGGAAAATGAACTCCTTCTGCTGGCCCTTGCTTCTATTCCCCTTTCCCGGTTCCCCACCCTGCACTCTCCCCTTTCCATTTTCTTTTCTTGCCCCTGAATATTCCCTTCATGACTGAAAAATGCCTCCTTTCAGGGACCAGCTGTCTTCTCCATGAAGCCTGCCCTGATTCTCCCCAGGGGAAGGCTGGCCCCCTTTTCCAAACTCCCACTACATTTTGTCCAAACGGTGTTGGAAGCCACTGGGACTCCCCAAGAACAATATCCAAGTTGAAGGCACCTTTGCCACCCCCCGCCAGTGGACATGGAAGGAGTGCTGCACACACCCGCCCTGAATGCAGAAGCAGCAGGTAAGGATGCACAGCAAAGCAGATAGGGGAGGGCTTGAGGGAGGAGAAGGAAAAGTCACGGAAATGAATCAGCATCTAAATGGTGACGTGATGGACCAAGACAAATTGGCCCCCTAGTTTCCAGTTTAAAGATGGATTATCACATTAATGTTAAATTCTATTTAAATGAGCCTATTTCTTCACAGTGGGCATTCAATGAAATACCCCTGTGGAACAGAATATTAGGAGAAAAGAACAAAGGCTCAATAAAGATGGGAATAGCTAAAGGTAAAACCAACTGTATCCATAAAAAAATACATCTTTTAAGCTTTATTTCCCTGGTCTCAAAGACATCTCTATTTTTCTTTTTGCAACCAGTACCAATTGCTCCTTTGTGTGATTAACAATGAGCTCTTTAATTTTCTACCACTTGACCATGCTCCATTCAGCAAGGTTCATCCTTATTTCCCCAGCCTTCTCTGACAATTTCACCTTTCATGCCAGGAATGTAATTGCTGAAAGGCAACCTCTGAATCCTGGGAATTTGGAACAGCCTTCATTATTCTAGCCTCCGCCTCACCTCCCTGTTTTGTATCAATCCACTGAACTTGGTTCAATGCCAGAACGTCCAAAGCATCTTACACAGACTGTTGGTGGGAGGTGAGACATCAGACAACCAATTCCCTCCTCATTCTACAGACGTCAGAACTATCTCAGCCTCTTGCAGCTACCATTGATCCCTAGGTCTGTGAAAACAGCACATTCAAATTTTAGTGGTTGCCTCCACCGGAGCAAGTAGAGATTAGAATCAGCTGTGGTTCTAGATGCCCAGGCATCTAGATGGGAACACAGACCTGCGGTCCATGAGAGCAGAAGTGGGAAGCCAGACTGACTTGGGTGGGTTCCCCACCCTAGCGTTTGAGGCATTGACTTGTAGCATCACCTCCCCAAGGCTCAGTGTCCCTCGCCTATAAAATGAGGGACTAAACGAGAAATCAAAAGACTACTTGGCAGAGTGTCTAGAATAGAGTAAGTGCTCAATAAAAGATATTAACTAATAATTATAATAGTAGTAGACTTCCATGTGGTGACTAGCCAGCCAAGCTGACATTCGGCCTGGGGTCCCTGGGACCTGTTGTTGTTGTTGCTGTTCTTTGTTTGATTTTTACCAGTCACTTCTCTCTAACCTGCTCCGATCAGGCAGAGCTGAAGCTGTGCATGAACACAGCTAGCCAGCTGAGGGGCCATCCCATCATCTCCTCCCAGTCCATTTCAGGAGGCTGGACTCTTCTGCTGTATCAGCTGTACATCACCTCATATAGATCGCCCTGAGGGCCTGACTCCCTTGCTTGTAACAACTTGAGAACAGGACCGGTTTCATTTAGTCCTAAATCCTCCTTCTCAATAAATCTTTGCTGAATGAATGAATGAGTGAGCAAAAACTACCTCTGCTCCAGCGCCAGTTGTATCTCTATATCCAGTCTAATTCTTTGCTTGATCAATACTTGGTCTGACTTGTCACTGGTCCCTTGGGCTGCTAGTTCCTCCTGGGACAGGGGCTCCTCAGCTTTACACCTGGACCCTTGTCAGGAACAGTGGAAGCCTAGGCAGAGGGCTGGGTCTTAGTAAGAGCAGAGGATCAATAAACTTCGTCTGCTAAGGAAAAAGTTCCCATAATGGGATAAGGCTGCACCATTTAGGACAGTAACCCAGGGCCTTTCTTTTTCAAATCTAGCTTCACACAGAAGCAATAACTTTTATTTGAACATCCTTTGATTTTAAATATTATCAATCAATATACCTTTAAGAGCAGCAGATATGTGTTTAGCATTTTACTACATGCTGAGGGTAAGAAAGAAGGGCTGTATTGTTCTGAATATAAAGTAGGTTTTCTTTAATATTATACAATAAAACATGCATTTCTGCTATTTGCCTTACCGGTGATCCCAGCTTTTTTGTGCATGAAGTCTGCATGCATAAAAAAGCTGGGATCACCAGTAAGGCAAATAGCAGCATGCAGACTTCATCTCCAGGAAGGGAGGAGGAGGGTCAAAGGATATTGGGGTGGGAGGATGTAATAACAGCACTTATTATTTCACTCATTGTTAGTAACATTTTCATAGCAATTCAAGTCAATAAACATACAATAGCGCTTTGGTAAGAAATAAACTTATAGGTACAAATTAAATATAAAAAAACCTAAACTTAAACTGTCATCAATTAATGTTTAACTCTGGTGTCTTTTTCATTTTAAGAAAAATGTTTTCCTCTTTCCATGTTGATTGGGCCAAGATCCAGAACTTTCAACTTCCCACTGTGTTAGTTGATGCATGGAACAGAGAGGCTGGGAGGCTACTCCCAGGATGGTTGGGAAGGTTGCAGATGGGAATTAAAAAACAAAAACAAAAACAAAACAGGACTTCCCAAGCACAGCCATATAGCTGGGTCTTGCAGAGATTAGAATGGAGTCCCGGAAACGAAAGGATCCAGCACAGCTCTTGGGACTGGGCTCTCATTGCCCCCATTAGCAGGAGTTTGTTGATTCTCTGCCATTACTGAGACAGACCTCATTCTGCCTCGGCCTCTGTTGTTCCTGCCTTTCCATTAGCCCCTCATCCTCTAGTCAAAGTATTGTTCCCACACCTCGTGGATTTTGTCTTCTGTTTACACAAAATTCATCTTCTCTCATGTGAGTTTTCTCTGCTTCTAGTTCTATTAGCCAACTTATGAATTTTCTCCACTCACCCTTCAGTTCAATCCTTAGAAAGAGAGAATACAATTTCAGCAGCTGGTCACCATTGTCTCTGTTGGGGATGAGTTTTGCTCCTTGCCTACTCAGAGGTCACAGGCAGACATATGGATCAGCTGTCCTCAGGCCAGTGCCCACTCAGCCACTAGGATGCAGGCAGAAGACAACACATCCACCTCATGCATCTCCCTAAGCACGGCACCATGATCCCCGTGTTACCTATATTTGACCTTCTAGCAAAATTATATCAATCCACTGAACTTAGTTCAGTGCAGCCTTTGTCCTGCTGCCGGGGACTGTGTGCTCCATCAGGGCAAGGCATGAGTCTTTTCTTAAATCACACCTGTAACCTCAGTACATAACACAAAGGTAGTTTTTTCTCAAAGTTATTGGAATATTTTTCTGAATGTTGAATGCCACTGGAATGTTTTCTCCCTGCACTTCTTTGCCTGGCTAAGTCCTACTCAGTCAAGGCTTGTTTCAAGAGATTAATTTCCATGATGTCTCCATCATTCTAGATTATTTAATCATTCTTTGTAATCCTAAAGCATCCCATGTATACGTCAGTCACATCATTTGTGCTTTCTACTGTAGTTGTTTATTTAATCACTGTAGAGGACAATGGTCATTTCTAGCAGCCCTAAATCTCTTAAACAGCGTCTCCATATTCTTATAGTTTCCCATGGTTTACATCTCAAATTCCCATCACACCACACCTGCAGTTCCCAGCCTCTTGTGCTAGGATGCGGATATTGATTTATATTCTGCAAGTCAGATATGTTCATGCAGGACTTGGATTCATATCTAAGTTTCATGGGAAAAGAGGCAGGATACGGGCCTTCATTCTGCTGGCTTGGATGATGGCATATGTGATGTGGTTATGAAGCCAACAGTAGTGGTGGTAGCTTCCTGATTCAGAGGTTCCTGTCTGTGGGAAAGACAACTTATCTTTTGGGCAAGCTATTTTGGTGGAGTCCTGGAAGCTCAGCATAGAGTCTGTTTCTTCCCAATGGTTTTTTGAGATATTTATAAACCTTAATTAATCCCTTTCAGTTTAAACTAGCTAGAGTGGATTATGTTGTCCACAATCCAGAACCTTGACCAATACTGGCTTCTTTCCTATCAGTCTGAACATGAAGGCAGGAATCATGCCCTATTTGTCTTTGTATCTCTAGTACTTAGAACCATGTGTGGCACGTAGTAGGTTCTCAATAAATGTTTATAGGTGGTATAGATCATAGTCACGTGCCAAGTGACAAAGTTTTGGTAAACAATGGACTGGATATATGAAGGTAGCCCCATAAGATTATAATGGACCTGAAAAATTCCTATTGCCTAGTGACATTGTAGCTGTTGTAACATCCTAGTGCAATGCAGTACCTTTTCAATGTTTGGCTATATTTAAATACACAAATACCACTGTGTTACAATTGCCTACAGTATTCAGTACAGTGACATGCTGTACAAATTTATAGCCATGGAGGCTATCCCATATAGCCTAAGTGTGTAGTAGGCTCTACCATCTAGGTTTGCGTAAGTACGTTCTGTGATGTCCACACAATGATGACATTACCTATTGACACATTTCTCAGAGCTCATCCCCATCATTAAGTGATGCCTGGCTGTAGTGTGTTAGTCATGCATGTTTGCTGAACTATGTGTAACTCCTAACTAGCTAGTAGTTTTGTTGAATACAAACTGTTCTTGTGAGAAATCTAAAATATGTTTCCTACACAATTATTATCCATTTTAGCAACTGTGCTGGGCACGGTGCACATCAAGTTTAATAAGATACAATCCTCATTCCTCCCTCAAACCAATGGGGGTGATGAATCATTTTACTATGTAAATATGATTTGTAACTCATCTTTGGAGTGGGAAAGAAAGCAAGATGGTATTTGGCCATCCTAAGACAAGGTTGACTGAATCCTAAAAACACTGTGGTATTTCGAAAATACTCCCCATTTAACCAGAGTCAACTCTTGATTATTGGTACTGATGGCGAAGAAAACAGCTTTGACCATCTTAAAGAAGCTAATCAGCGAGATAACATTTCTATGGAATTTTGGAACATTTTTTCTGAATGTGGCAGAATCTTATGTTCTGGGAATTTATTTCAAACAACATGATGAAGCAGAACTGGAAAGACTTGACTCGGGTGAATCTGGGAATCCATCCAGTTTCCCAAGCCTGCCCCTCTGTTCAAAGCTTTCCGTTAACAGTCTCAATGCTGGGAATAGACTCTTCATCCATCGGAATAATGTAAAGCATCACCCAGAGCAGAGCTGCCCTTACTGAAATCTTTCTTAAAGTTGGAAATATCATTAAGTATTTCATTTCCACAGGGCTTCCCTGTTGGGACACAGAATTTATATAAAATCAGAGCAATATGCAGTTGAGGTAACAAAGAAGGAAAGAGAAAAATAGCAAATTGAAAGCAGAAAAGATATAGCCTAACCTGCTGACAAACCTTGGACAGTTTTTATCTATTTTCTCTGTGCCTTGTAAAAAAAATACTTTTCTTTAGCTCTCCTGGAATCCCAAGTTTCTTCAAATCATAGCCTTTCTTGGCATTCACTTCTTGCCAGGCACTGGGCTAAAAGCTTTCCCTGTGTTTCTCATTTAATCCTCACTCTAACCCTCTCTGGTTTGTATTGTAATCCCAGTGTTACAGACGAGAAAACCGCTCAGAGGCAGTAAGGAAGAAAATGAGCATAAGACCATGTAGGCAAGGATTCAAACTCTAGTTTCAACTGTGTTCTCACTACTGTTACACAGCTGTCCACATTACCAAGAAACATACAAGTAACTTCCAGAAACTTCATCTTGTTCTTTTCAGTACTTTGAGGTACTCAAAATTTTTTGCACCCTTTCTCTACTTCAAAATTAAGTTCCTTCTGGCCAAGCATGGTGGCACACGCCTAACTCCAAGCACGTTAGAGGCTAAGGTGAGTGGATCATTTGAGCCCAGGAGTTAGAGACCAGCCTGGGCAACATGGTGAGACTCTGTCTCTACCAAAAAAAAAAAAAAAAAAGTAGGTTCCTTCTGATCGTTTTCAATGGCTAAGTCCCAAAGTGTAAAAGTCTACCCATTATATTTTTACTCCAATATCACTTTCCTAAGCTCATTCCTTAATAGAAAATCACATTCTGCCTCCCTATGGCTGGTCTTGTGCTGTCTGTGTGGCTTCTAGAACATGACCTTAGGAATCTGCAATAGTGGTATCTCGTGTTTATGTGCCTTTTTGTTTGCAAAAGGATCATGAATCTATTACCTATTACCTATTTTAAGTCTTTACCACAAAGCTATGAAATAGGTATTAGTATTGTATTTTACACATAAGTAAATAATGTGTATTTTACACATTAGTTTTGTATTTTACACATAAGAAAATCATGGTAAGCCATGCACGGTGATGACACAGCTGTCAGTAGCAGAGCTTTGGGCCCTGTACATGGATGCCACTGCTGCCGTGGCTCCAGCAGCTCCATTCAAGAGAAGAGCCCTGCTGAAGTGATAGACTGTTGAAACAGGGCTCAGAAAGCTCAACCGTAATTTCCCACAAAAGCATACATCTTCAAAACAGGCCACAATTAAGTTTCCAGTGGCAGAAGTGTTCCTTACAGTGGGTTTCAAAGTCACAATAGCAGCCAAATGGTAGCTCTTTTGAGCGCATGGAAGAACAAAGCATAATTTCACAATTTAGACCTCACTTTTTACATTTTTCAAGCAGCTTCCTGGGAGGATCTGGGCATTTTGGGGTGACTGGTACTAACACATTCTGGCCCTTTATGGCCTCCTTGAGCTGTGGGGACAGTCTTCACAGGCTGGGGGACACTTCTTCTCCCTCCTTGGCTAATTGCTCCATAACTTCCCACTCTCTGTAAATGGCAGATGACAAAACTCTCAAGGAAGCTTCTCATGGCTATATTTGTCTGTTATCAAGGAAAATTAAAATACCCGCATTTACATACTCTGGAGTTTGAGGCTTCATTTGCATATTTTATTGATCCCACACACACATAGTTTTCTGTTCAATGGGGAAAATGCATCATTCTGTTGGCACTTACCTGCATAACCATGTGAACACTCAGGCCGGCTGGAAACCCCTGGGAGGAAAAATAACATTGCAAAACTCTGAGAATATTGTTCATTTTATAGCTTTCTCTACAGCCTTCATAGTTACTAGATTCAAAATTTGCCCAGTAAAATAAGTCTTACAATCATAAACATTCAGCAATGAAGAGTCCCTCTGCACAATTTTTTTTTTTTTTTTTTTCAGATCTGAAAATTCTCTCACAAGCGTGGGAAACCTATCCCAAGGCAAGGGCAAGGAAGAGAAAGTTTATTCTATTTTCTTGGGCTTATTGCCTGACTTTAATTTTAAGGTAGACAGTTACTGAACAGGGCTTAAGTGGCTAGGGAGAAAAAATATATATGCATGCACACACAGACCTCCCCCCACATATATATGTGTGTATGCCTCTCTATGTACTTATTTTCACTTAAACTGTTGGGAAGAGGAGAACTACCACTTTCCTTTGCTTACCCTGTCTAGAATTGGGAATTCCCTTCTTGAGTAAGTCAGGACTTGAAGACTCTTAGGAATAAGTGAGAGGAAACCCAATTCCGACTAGTTTAAGCAGGAATTTTTTTAAAAATGAGAATTCTTTAGTTCACTTAGCTGGAAAGTCCAAAAGGAGTGAAGCATCAGGCATGGCTGGATCCAGGGGATCATGCAATGTTATCAAGGTGTGGTCTTCTTCCTCCATTTCTTAGTGTTGATTGCATTTTTCAGCCAGACTTTCTTTATCTGCTGGTCTCCAGCATTCAAGGTTGTAATTTACCAGTTTGGCAGCACCAGTGGAAAGAGAGCATGTTTATCAATCTCTTCAGTGAAATGTCTTGGGTTGGTTCTTATGGGACCAGCTTAGTTCATGTGTCCATCTCTGAACCAGTGACTGTGGCCAGGAAGATGGAATGTGTTGCAAGGCCAAGTGTGAGCCAGGGGAGGTGCCCACCCTTAAAGCTCAGAATGTGGTCAACCCCACTTGCACACACACGTCCTGAAAATGGGAGAGGAATGCTTTCCCAAAACAAAATACAAGTTCTGCCCCCAGAAGGGGGAATTATGCTGGGTAGGCCAAACCTACAAATGTTCACTACATTTACAACTCCTCAGGATAGATTTAAAGACATTTTTGTTTTTTCTGATCTAGTCCCATCGGTCTCCATGAACTCATTTTTCAAAGACAGGGATCTTAGTGAGAGGAGAGATATCAGTCTTACTTCCCCAGTTAAATAGTCCTACTCCTTTACTTGGACTAGGTGGAGTAGATTGGATTATTATTAAAAAATATTTGCTGTGTGATAAAACTGCATAGAACTAAATGCACACATACACACAAAGGAGTGTATGTAAAACCTGACGTCTGAATTGGGTTGCTGGAATTTCCTGGTTGTGATATTGTTCTATCATCATGCAAGATGTTACCATTGGGGAAAACTGAGTGAAGGGTATATAGGATCTCTTTGTATTATTTTTTACAGTGCAGGCAGTCTATAACTAACTCAAAAATAAAAGCCAAAAAGAAATGTGTTACTTTTTCCTGGGGAAAATTCATATTTCTCAACTTCATTAATCCATTTATGGAGACTTAGCCGTGTGACTTGCTTTAGCCAATAAAATGTGAGTCACAACCCTGCTAAGCAGAAGCCTTAGAGCGAGGTTGTGGTTCACCGTGCTCTGATTTCCTTCTGCCTTGATGATTGGCATCATTCCAGACAAGGTAGCTCAGTGGGTCAGCCTGGGTCATGAAGAAGAGCACAATTAGCCCTCGATGAACATGAGGTGTCAGCAAGAAAGCAATCTTTTTCACTATGAGCCTAGAGATGAGGGTTATTTTTTTCTGCAGCATAACCTAGCCCCGTGCTTCTCAGATTCTGTAGCTTGCTTAGAATCGTCTGGAAAGCGTGTTAAGGCACAGATTTCTGAGCCCTGCACCAGAGATTCTGATTCAGCACTTTTGAGGTAGGACCTGAGAATCTGCATTTCAAACAAGCTTCCGAGTTATACTGATTTGCCCATCTGAGGACCACAGTTTGAGTATCACTGACCTCCTTGACTGTTACACCTTTGATTCTCCAGTGAACCTTCCCTCGAACTTTCCAAGTTGTTCATGTCCCTGCTATCACAGAGTCCAGAACTGAGCCTAGAACAGTGCTTAGCACATGACACTCAGTGAATTTGTTTAATAAATGGCCCAGTGCTCTTGACAGAACCTGATCTGCCAGTTCAAATGAAGCAATTATCTTTCTAGCCTTAAAATCCCAGTGAAATGATTGTGCTCTTTAAAAAGTATGTTTATTGTTTTTCTGATTAGAAAATACATAAATGTTTGTTATAGAAAATTTTATTTTCAAACACAAAGATAAAAACCAATCCATAATCCAACTACCCAAAGAAGGATACTATTAAAATTTTGGCCATATTTTTCATGTTTTTGGTATTTATAGTTATCATATGATACATAATTTTTGAGTTGCTTTATTAACAGTATGTTGTGCATATGTTCCCATGTCATAAAATAGCATTCTGCAGCATCCTTTTTCATGGCTGCACAGTGTCAAGCTAAGAGGTAATGCATGTTGCCCAGAGTTTTGTGAGCTGCATACATCGGTAGCCCATGTTCAGTCCATGGTTCATTCGGATCTCTTGCTTCCCTTAACTCGTAACTGCTCTTATCCAATCATTTCCTATCTGTGTTTGTAGAGTTCACCCCAAGGATTTCACCAAGCACTAGTGTTCCTTGTTTTGCTTGTTTTTGATGCCTAAAGAGCCAACAAGTGACTAACAGACTGTTGTCCATGGATTGTCTAGAGTCAGCCTTCTAATAGCACCCGAAGGGCTCCTCATGCTGGTGCAACCCCGCTGCCACTGCTCCTGAGCCTATGTTCCCTTCTCTCCACCATGCACCTTCTGACATCATGACTCACTGGAGAACCAGGCCAGGATCCCAACCAGCCCGTGTCTCAGAGGGCCTGGGCGGGAGCCCTGTGCTGCCAGGAGGAGCAGAGATAACATTGATTGTCCAGAAGCTCTACGATGGAGACAGGTTGTCACTGGAAGTCCAACAAGAGACAGAGGCAAGTGAGCTTTATGGAGCACCTACTGTGTGCCAGGCCCCATGCAACGGGCTTCTGTGGAGGCCTGCCCCTGCCATCTTCACAACCCTCAGGTGAGCCAGCTTTAGCTTTATATTTTATAGATGAAAAAAACTGAGAGTTGATGAGACTAAGATACTATTTGTGAGACCAAAAGAAAGAGGAAAATCTCATTTAATCTCCAGGGTTTGTTAAATTAGGCAAAGACAAGAAGGAACTTTTATGTGAGGACAGACTGAAGTCCTGGCATTTTCCAGCTCAGAAAGTCTGAGAAAGGATATGCTCAAGAACTACCACATGAAGGAAGAGCTCCTGCTTGACCATGAGCTGGGCCATCAAATCCCACATCCTCATGGGGACTCGATGCAGCCTGGATAGCAGGGTGGTGAGACTCTCTGCTTCCTGAGCGCAGGGTCTACCCTCTTCTTGTGAACTCTGTGTCCTTCACCAAGTCATTGAACCTCCACCTGCTTCCTCACCTGTTTAAGAAAGGATGATCGTAATAGCACCCACAGCATAGGGTTTTGTTAAGGGCTAAAAGAAAAACATGTAAAGCGCCTTGCCGAGTGCCTGGTACTACAGTAAGGATTTGATAAATATTAGCTGTTACAGTAATTAGGAGTCATATTTTATACCCTACAAGAGGCATTTGTAGATCAAAAGAAATCTCACATTACAGGGTGGGAAGTAAACTCACTAAACATAGCCCCAAGGGTGGCACAAACGGAAAATATAAATAGAATAAAAAAGGGTTAGATCACGAATGGGTAACCTTTTCTCTACCATAAGCCAGTGACACACAGGGGCAAAAAGAAAATCCATTTCTGGCCCCATGTAAGTCAAAGAAGCCATTATAGGCTGTGAAGGGAATTCAATTAGTCACTGGTTGCCATGCCAATGCAAACATCACCCTTCCACCTACTCTACCATCAACACATTTGAATAAGTAACAATGATAATAGCATGCACTAAAAATGCTATTTTTAAAAAAGTTACATGTACTTCTTTCAAAAGTCTGGTTTTCAGAAATAATTGCTATAGTCCAGATGAGAATTCACATGGAATCCCTAAAATGGGTTGAGTATCATCAGAGAACAGACATCTTCTGTAGATTATTAAGGGACTCAGGGTTTGGAGTTGATTTTCTTGTGGGGGAGGGGAAATTTTTTCAACATTCCAAGCTTGATCAAGTAACCCTTCATGGTGTCACAAATTGAGCTCAGACAGTCCCTTGCTCAGCACTGCTCTCCTCACACCCTGAAGCCTGACCTGGATCCCTGGTTTCATTATGCCTTCTTCAAGCTTTGCTTGATTATCTACAATTTGGCAATGTGTACCTAAAACTTAAAAAAATACTTTGATCTAAGAATTCACTTAAAAAAATACTTTGACCTCAGAATCAATCCTAAGAAAACCAATACTGATATACAGAATTTATAGGAGCAAAAATAAAAGTAAAGAACAGAAATAACCAAAATGTCCAAATTAAATTGTTATACATCCATATGCTAGAATATGATGAGCTATTAAAAATGAGGCTGTCATAAAAATGAATGAGATCATGTCCTTTGCAGGCACATGGATGGAGCTGGAAGCCATTATCCTCAGCAAACTAACGCAGGAACAGAAAACCAAACACGGCATCTTCTCACTTACAAGTGGGAGCTGAACAATGAGAATACATGGACACAGGGAGAGAAAAAACACACACTGGGGCCTGCAGGTGCAGGGGGAGGGAGAGCATCAGGAAAATTAGCTAATGCATGCTGGCTTAATACCTAAGTGATGGGTTAATAGGTACAGCAAACCACCATAGCACACGTCTACATATGTAACAAACTTGCATATCCTACACGTGTCATGGAACTTAAAATTAAATTAAAAAATAAGAGATGGAAAAAAATGAGGCTGTCAAAGAACACTTCATGATGTGGGAAAATATTGTATATTCTGTTAAGTGAAGCATGCAGATTACAGAACAGAGGATTTGGTAAAATCCAAATTTGATGTATGCAATTTTATGCAAATATATGCATAGGAAAAACTAGTAGTGTGTTACTCTAAAATGTTAATAATGGTTATTTCTGGATGGTAGGATTACAGGTGGCTTTTGTTTTTCTTTTGTGCCTTTCCATATCTTCAAAAAACACTTCTTATGATGATTGTATATCTATTCTAGTAATAAGAAAAAAAGTCGATAAATGTGATTGAGAGAGAACGGAGGCCTCTGTGTCTGACCCGCCAGAGGGAAGGGCTTTGCGGAGGGCTGCACTTGGGCCTTCTGTGGCCAGGCCCGCGCTTTGCCCTGAGCACCAGCAGCTATGTCTGGGGGGTCAGCCAGGATGACTACATTCAAGTCTGAGGTGACCTGGGCTCTCAGAGGACTTGTGTGCTCCTGGAAGAAGCATTTCACACTCCCTGAGCTTGGCGCCGCCCACCCCACTATTAATAGTGTTTCAGTGTCTCCAGTGGGTCTGCACATTCTGGTCCTAGAGGTGACCTCAGATGCTGCCCAAATAGCCCGCTGGTTTTCTAATGGAGGCTTGAGGGGGAGGTCATTATTGGGCTTGTGGATGTTCCAGGTAAGCTTTTCTGACCAAATGAACTCCCATCATCACCTTGCCTTTCCTCCCACAACTCCCATCTCATCTTCCACCCCCAGGAACATCACAAGAAAGGGAATTAGAGAAGTTGTACCCCAAGGGGCACAATGCTGATCGTTGTGTAGGAGATGACTGTGTCAATGAAGAGAGTCCACCTCAGAGAAGGACATTTCCCCTTCTGCAGTATTTCTCCAAGTTCAGCCTTTCAACTATTTGCCCCAGACTTCCCGGCATGAAAATGCAGATCCCTGGGCCCCGCCCTAGGCCTAACAAAAGCGATATCTCTCGGAGTGGACTCTAAAACTGGAGAGCCACTTCCCCACGAACTGGGAAAGGCAAAGAAAGACTGCCCATGTGTTTGGACTATGCAGCATGCAGAGGGTCACCTCTGAACTGAACCGCTCCACTTTAGTGCCCTCGAATCTAAACCAAACTCTGCCATTTGTTGAGTGTCTCCTGTGTGCTAGACACACCCCAATTGCTTTATAGTCTTTATCACAAATCAGCCTCATGATCATCACCCTCCCAGGAAGTTTTTAGCTACTTCAGGAAACTGAGAGTAAGAGGTTTCCTTAGAACTCACATAAGAGTCCTTTCAGATAAACTTGGTGACTGTCAATTATCTCCTGTTCCCTTTCTCCTCTGGCTTTCTCTCTTCTCTCCCTCCCACACCTAAAGTTAATTGACTTTCCTTGACCCCGACAGATAAAAGGGGTCTCTGAGGAGAGACTCCCGAGGTGCCCCACGCTGCTGGCCCTGCAGGTCCTGTCTCCTAGGTGCCTTCGCTAAGTGTTTCTCTCAGAGCTCTCACAAGTCAGAGGTCCCATAATGCATGGCACAGCATGGATTCAGCACAGGGTGGGCTTGCCCTCTACCTGGACCCTGCGGGAGGGGAGCCCCCAGGCTGCCAAGGCTCTATCTTGCTGCCCACTTTCAGAACTTACTCCTTCTTACCACCACAACTAACTAGGCTGCCTATGTCAGAGATGGCTGGTGCCCCCTCCCCAATTGACTGCCTAGCAAAGATGATACATTCTGAGCTCCCTTGAAGCTAGGCTTAGTCCTGTGGGTAAATTCTGGCCACAGGAAAGGAAATGATGCATGCGATTTCAGGGCCATGCCTTCCTTCTATTCTGCTCCTGTGGTGTGGATGTGGTGGTGAGCCCTGTGGACCATGGGGGCAAAGTCCTCATCCTAAGAATGACAGAACAACAAGATGGAAGGAGCCTAGAGGCCTGGCGACTTTGCAGAGGAGGGCTGCAGGCAGTGTAGACTTTGGCAGGAGAGAAACAAACGTGGATCTGGTTGAAGCCAACTGTGGATTTGGGGTCTCCTTGTTGGAATAAGTCACACTGATACCTGAACAAGTGCACTAAGCCTATTAAAACTCTCTCCCAGGAACCTGGAATTACTATTCTGGAGCTCACTGTGGGGGACCAAAAGTTGTTACCACAGTCAGAGACCTGGCCAGCCCAGATAGAAACACGAGGAAGCAGGGGAAGCTCTTGGTGGAAAGATGAGTGTGAAGCGTGTGGTGAGAAAGATGCAGAGAAGGGACAGCAGGCAGAGGGTGGCTGTCACCATCCTCAATGCCATTCCGGCCCCAGCATGGTTCCTGTAGGACCTAGATGTGTATCTTGCTGTTGCATGTCATAAATTGCCCTCTGTTCTTTATATTTGAGTTACTGTGACTGAGTTTTTCTTTCTGGCAACCAGGTAAGTTGCAATTAAAATAAAGTGCCCTTTATGACTATATTATATATTATATTACTATGTATTATTGTTATGTCACTATAAACTATATTATTATAGTTCTTTGGGTTTCAGACGTACATTTTTCTCTACATTTTAATATTTCTGAAAATGGGATGATGCACTTTTTTTTTTTTTTTTGAAGACAGAGTCTCACTCTGTCACCCATGTGGGAGTGCGGTAGCATGATCACAGCTCACTGCAGCCTCCACCTCTTAGGGTCAAGCAATCCTCCTGTCTCAGCCTCCCAAGTAGCTGGGACTACAGGCACAAGTCAGCAATGCTCTGCTAAATTTTTAATTTTTTCTAGAGACAGGGTCTCATTATGTTGCCCACAGTGATCTTGAACTCCTGGCCTCAAGGGATCCTCCTACCTCGGCCTACCAAAGTGCTGGGATTACAGTTTGTGAGCCACCACACCCAGCTGGATGCACTTTTTATCTCACTTGTTACCTTTTATGTTTAATGTAGTAAATTTTTCCCCCGTCTCTCTCACAACTGTTAGTGAATTCAGGTTCTGTCTTAAGATCAACTTCCCCCATGGATATGGAAGCTCCCTGAGGGAAGGGTCACAACAGTGCTGGGCACGTAGCAGATGCACAGTAAATACGTAGTAGGATGAATGACCATCGGCCACAGGCATCATGGAATTAGGAAATTATCCACACATGGTGGGGCCCACCCTCTCACCATCGCCTATCCCACCTGCTCTGGGCATGGTGATGACGGTGGTGCTGGCCAAGGCAGCCCTGCCTGGCAGTGCATTGCTCCGGGCTCCGTGACTCCAGTGAGAACAAGGCACCAAACCCTTTGGAACTGTGGACACTTGACTCATTTCAGAGTTTATGGTCAAGGGCAGTTGCCTCATATTAGGTGCTGAACACAGGCCAGCCAATGTGCTGAGCTTTTTACAGGCTCCTTCTTCAACATATGTGGATATGAAATAAATCAGATCCAGTAAAAGCTGACACGTCTGAGTGAGGGATGCGGGCTGAGATGGAGACAAGTACCCGTGCTAAAGACTGTTCTGTCAGGGGCTGAGCCTAGGGCTGGGGCTGCTCCCCTGGTCCTGTGTGTCCTTCCCCAGCTTGGCTGCAGTTGGAGGCGATGCCCCAGGGGACACTGTCAAGGTCTGGGTGCAGTGGTGAGCATGGGCCTGGGGGGCTGTGTCCTCAGGGAGCTCCCAACTGTGAAGAAAAGCACCTGTCCTCAGCCTGTGCCTGTGCTCTCAGGCCTGAGAGCTCCAGGTCACCTAACCCTGCAAGTGAACTTCTAGTGACGCCAGATTTGGGCTGGCCTTAGGTGACCTGGGGAGGGGAAGGGGGACTGAACTGTTTTCCTGCCATATGCAGGATAATCAGAAGCCAGTGCAGGGCCTGCCCATACCCTCCGAAGAGACCCATCCTCCTGCCCAGGGCATATCAGATGGGGGCTAGAAGAGGCCTTCTCAGGCTCACCCCCACGCTGGAGCTAAGGTGGCACTGACAGGGCCAGGGAAGGGCAGTCAGAGGGAAGGGAGGAGGCCCTGGGTGGGCAGCACAGAAGAAGCCTCAGGCATCAGCTGCACTGGCTTTTGCCTGGAAGTGGAGGATGAGTGGAGGCACTGGGATTTAGTCATCAGGAGGCCATGGGTGACCGTCAGGAAGGCATTTTTGGGGAGTGGCAAGGGGAGCCCAGATGCGGGGCTGGGAACTTTCCCTGGCAGGAGAAACATTTCCTCAAAAACTGGAAAGAGCTTTGGCCTGAGGAATTCTGGGACAAGCTGGTGTCACCCGAGTGGTGTCACCTGGAGACCCTCCCAAGCCCTGTCATGGGGAGGTTTGCAGCCTGCAGCAGGATTGGGGTGTTGGGGTTTCCCAGGCTGCCCTTAGAGCTGGCCAGGCAGGTTTGCAGAATAATTACAAGGGCCCGATGTGGAGAGTGTTTGCATATGATTTGCACATGAATAGCCTGAGCTTTCTGTTCCCAGGCAATTTTCAGGTTAAATATTAATTGTTGCTGCCCTTAGGGTTTTCATTTCTTGATTCTGCCTTCTCTGTTTCTTCTCACCCACTTGCTGTCAGTGACTCAGATCTCTGCATGGCGGGGGAAGGGAGGGAGATGCCAGGGTGGGAGGCAGGGGCTGGGTGTACAAGGAAGGGAAAGAACACAGAGGCGGAGCTGGCAGGTGTTGGGGAGATCAGATACCTACTCCATACAAAAGCAATAAGCATGCAAAGCAACAGACCAGCCAGCGCTGCTACAGAAACTTCCCGGAACTCTCCCAGCCCCAGGCAAGGTCCTATCTTTCTTAGTGATGTGGAGAGCTGTGGTCTCTTGGCCCTACCCTAGGCCAGAAGGACAGTGCCATCTACTTCCTGTCAGCCTGCTTTCCAGGCTCACATGGTTCCATCTCCCCTGTCACCAGAGTTCCTGGCCACAGGCAGCATGTAGGTAGGGCAAGGACAAACTGTCCTGGCTAGAGCTGTGCAGTGCAGCAGTTAGCTCACAGGCTCTATGGCCAGCTGTGCCTGGATTTGGATCTTGGCTGTGTGTTCTAACTGTGAAGCTTTGGCAACTGACTTACCATCCAAGGGCCTCAGTTTCCTCTTCTGTAAAACAGAGCTACCAGTAGTGCCTGCCTCATGTTGGTGTTGTGGGGTTGAAGCCAGCTAGTGTGTGTGAAGTACTTAGCCTTGGGCCTTCCTGGCATGTAGACTGTGCTCAATGCAACGGAGCTGTAGATAGTCCTATCCTAGGAGTGGGCTGCCTGGTCTCAGCTTTGCACAGTGCCAGGCGCCCCTCACCAGCATTTGATCATCCAGCTTCAGCTTGAACATTTCCTGAGGCAAAGGTTCTCTAGCTCTGTTCTCCTGAGGGTTGTTTGCGACACACACATTTTAACTATGGTAAAGGGCCTTTGAGAAGGGAACTCAGAGCCTTTCCAGACAGCAACTTCTGTTCTTCACCGACTCTCATTAGGAGGAAGGACTTCCTTGGGCTGCCTCTGAGCTCCACCCTTGACAATGGACTCAAATCTGTCCTCTGGGGTAGGAAAGCCTGAAACCCCCTCTTCTCTCTGAGAGCTTGTCAAAGATTTCAGGATGGCGCTCCTTTCCTGGGTCTCTTCTTCCCAAGCTGTTTAGACCAAACAACTCGCTCTATCCCCAAGACATGATGGGTTCCTCAGAGTGGTCTTTGCTGAGTCACTGATAGGGAAGAGGATTCCCCCTTGAGGTTCTCTACCTTGGCCCTGGCTGGGTCCAGAGTCCTCCTGAGGGCGTGAATAACAGCTTAATGTTGATGACAGCTACCTCTAGTTGCGTGTGCTGGGCACTGTGGTAAGTGCTGAAATGCAGACTCTCTTTCCATCTTCACACTCTTGAGAGGAAGGGTTATGACCATTACCCCCATTTCCTAGCTGTGGGAACTGAGGCTTAGAGGGGCTAAGGAATTTTCCCCAGATAGCTCAACTGTTAATGCTGGGAGACAAAATGTGATCCAGACCACCGGCAACTGCCTGCTGCGGGGCCACCTCTCTATGAGGATTTCCCCCCCAACCAGGTTGTCTTTTATTTTTCTTCTGTAGGAAGTGAATGGGCTTGACATATGAATCCTAGAATCTGCCTGTCTCGGTATCTGCACTGTGAGCACTATTTGGCTGTGTGCTTAATAATGCAGCCAGTAATGGTCTTTATTTCTTTTGGCTTTCCTTGTCAATATGATGCCTTGAATTTTTCCTGGGTCTCCTGTATCCGTAGGGATGCCCACGCCAATCTCTCTTTTCTACTGCAGTTACCTCACCCCACCACCCGCACCCCAGCCCCACTCCCAGGTGTCTCAGTGCCTCTGAGACAAGAGCACCATTTTCTCCTCACCCACAAGCTCCAAAACACATTTCTCCTCATTCCATATTATCCTCATGCAACCTGCCCACACCTGCTCTCCTTTAGGCCTGCCCTGGGCTGAGTACTTTCAGCAGCCCAGAGGCTGGGTCCCTGACTTCCCGGAGAAATGCAATTTCTGGATGGGCTTTCTGAGTTAGATGGTCTATGAGTTTCCCCATGACAAAGAACCAAGGCCCCACGAGAGATGATAGAGAGCCACTTCTAATGGCCATGACCTTATCCAAATGTATTCAGCAGAAAAGTCCAGAAATCTTTCTGCAAAACTCAGCCTTGCACCAATATGCCTAGGGAGGGGAAATATGATTAGGAAATTGGTTAATAAAGTTGTGATTTTTTTTCATATTCCCAAGGAAACAGCTCTAGAGGAGGGTTCTTGCACAGAACTTCAGGAGCCTGTGAAGCATTAAAAGACCTGGCCAATTCTCACTGTATTGGGAATAGGAAATTAATGGCAGAGTATTGGAAATACCATGTGAATGACTGGATCTTTATTTTGTGAATCCAAGAGAGAGCACCTGGAAAGAGGAGAGGAGATCACTTCTATGTTTTCTTGTTTGCCTGGACAGGGCGTAGCTACTGGATAGCATGGTTGTCACTGGAGAGGTTAGAAACTCAAAAAACACCCGTTCAAGTGCTGGCATTCCATCAAGAAGAATCCAGGAGCTGCCTGGGAATGGTGGTGACCTGTTCCAGTTCCATCTATCTCTTCTCCCGACCTTAACTTCCTCCCCGTGGTCATCAGTCTTTGAAAAACAAAGATGACGACCTACATCTCTAGTTTTCAAACTTTTTAAAAAGTATGGACCCTTCTCTTCAAATGAAATATTTTATGAAAGTCTAAAGTATAAAACAAATCAAAGGGAAGCTGCTTTGGTGAAGACAATGTGTTCTCTGCCAGTGATTCTCTTAGAGCCCTAGGAAATCCGATGGGCAAGTTCAGGATCCACTTCTGACCTGATCTCTAGATGCCCATCCGCTCCAGGGGAACCAGAGGAGACTCTGGTCCTTGGAACTTGGACTCAGTAAGACCATTCGAGGCCCTGGAATGGTGGCTGCTGGGCTTTGTTGGTAGAATTCTTGAGCACCGCACTTGGTGGTCTCTTTTCCTTGCTTTTTTTTCTTACCTTTTCTCCTCTTTCCTGTTCTTTCTTTTCCTTCTCCTCCTGTCATTTGGAGATAGAGCACTGCCCCACCGGTGGTTTTCATTGTGGATCCTAAAAGCTGCTGCTGAGTCCCAATCTAGAAAGCTCCCCCAGGCCTATTGAGAGGACACAGAGAATTCTCCAGTGACACCCCCAGCCAGTGGCCCTTGCTAACTGAAGAAAGGTCATGATCGGGTCCACTGTTGGGAGCAACTGGGGAGGGGTTGCCAAAATAGGCCATTATTTCGTGGATTTATAACCTCCTGCACCTGAGGTACAGTGTCAATGTTGCTGGGAGAGACGTCTTTTAATGTCCTGGGTCATTAAAACCCAATAATCTCTTTGAAACGGCTTAACTGCTTCCTGCAAGAGATAAAGTAAATAAAACTGCCATCTGTGTGTCCGCTGTCACTGTATTGATGCAGCATTTCTTTTCTTTTTTTAATAACTGCATTCATTTTATTTGAGGCCAATGCATTTATGCCATACTGGTGGTTTATAAATTTGGTAATTAAATCCTGTTATCTTGACACTAAGCACAGAATAAGAAGCAGTTGTGATGCTTCCGAGAGGAAAAACACTGTGAGGGGAGAAAAGAAGATTTGTTTTGCATTTTTAAAAAAATAATTTTCATGGAATCTTGTTTTAGTATTAGAATGTTGACAGATGCCTGACAGAGAGATGCTTCTGTGGGGAAGGATCTAAGGAAATCTGTGAAATCACTCTTCATGTTGTTGTACATCGTAGCAGAATAGAAAGTTTGTGGGATGACATTTGTCATCCCACAAGAGATAGATGGAACTGGACATTTGTCATCCCACAAACATTGAATTTTATCTATGCTCTATGGCTTACTAGCTGTGTGACCTCAGGCAAGTCCCTTACCTCCTCTATCTGTCAGGGTGCTTTGGGCTGCAAATAAGAAAAATCTCCTAGGCCGGGCAGTATGGTTCATGCCTGTAATCCCACCACTTTGGGTGGCTGAGGCAGGCAGATTGTTGAGCCCAGGAGTTTGAGATCAGCCTGGACAACATGGTGAAACCCTGTCTCTACAAAAAATACAAACACTAGCTGGGTGTGGTGGCATGTGCCTGTAGTTTCAGCTGCTTAGGAGCCTGAGGCAAGAAGATCGCTTGAGCCCGAGAGGTGGAGGCTGCAGTGAACCATGACTGCAGCATTGCACTTTGGCCTGGATGACACAGCAAGAACCTGACTCAAAAAAAAAAAAAAAAAAAAGAAAGAAAAAGAAAAAGAAAAAAGAAAAAAGAAAGAAGTAAAGAAAAATAAAAATTTCAACTCAGAGTGATCAAATAATTAAAGACAATGTTTTATATGCTGTATTAAGAAGTTCTGATTTAAGGTAACTCCGGGGATGTTGCAGCATGAGTGAGAATGATGGAGGATGTGCAATGCTAATTCTATCTGCAGTGGCTGCTTCTTCCCTAGTTTACCTAAGAGGTAAACACATCTCACCTAGGCAAGGTCTAACTTGTCTTGGAGATGACACAGTCTTAACTTGGATGAAGGAACAGTATTGCCCCTATTAGGAAAGCTTTGTTCTTGCCCTTTTCCTAACATTAGTCCCCGACATTATTGTGCTAAGAAGCATTTGGCTTTTCCTTGAATCTCCTATTGTGTTACATTACAAGAGTCACACATTGACAGTCAAATGGCTCTCTCAATGGTACCCAGGAGGGATGGCACTCACTTGGATTATATTCTTTTGGATTCTCCTGATGAAAAAAGAAGGGGGAGGCTTCCAGCTTATTCATAACATGTGCTTTGCTTTTGGTTTGTGAGTGAATTATTCCATGAAAGGTATAAGGGTGAACAAGGGCCTGCTTACCACATTATGGAACACCAGAACTCGTGGGTAACACATGAGGTTTCACTGAGGTGCACTTAGGATAAATGGAAGGAAATGCCACATCATTCAGCAAAAAATAAACTTTTCAAATTCTTGGCCAAAGGGGCAGAAAAAATTAAAATTATAAATCACCTTCAAAAAGATTATGTTTGTATATAGTTATGATTTTTTTAACCTGGAAAACCCAAAGGAATTAACTAAAAAGCAATTAGAATTAATAAAGTCATTTCATACAAAATCCAGGTAAAATAAAGCATTACAAAAGTCAATAATATCCCTGTATACTTGGATTATTCAGTTAGGAAAAATATAAGAGACAAACAAGCAAAAGTGTCAGGCCTGGCACTGCCTTTGTTCTCCTACCTATTACTCAGATGAAACTGGAGACACTGTGTCCTCAGAAAGGGCTTCCACCCACAGACTTCTTGGACTGCTGAGGGCCCCTCAGGGTATGTTTTCCAGAGAAGCCCATACTTAACTTGTTCGTTGGAATGACCAATTACTGCTTAAGTTTGTATCTTCCCTATTAACCTGAAGGCAAAGACAGAAGGCATATTTCTCATGACTACTAAATTCCTTGTTGAATGAATTAAATGATTAACAAAAATAGAGCATTATCTAGAAAAACCTCTCTCTAGAGAAATGTGTGTGCCCTATATGAAGAAAAAGTACAGACTTTTTTTTTTTTTTTTTTTTTTGAGACGGAGTCTTCCTCTGTCACCCAGGCTGGAGTGCAGTGGCGCGATCTCAGCTCACTGAAAGCTCCGCCTCCCAGGTTCACGCCATTCTCCTGCGTCAGCCTCCCGAGTAATTGGGACTACAGGCACCCGCCACCACGCCCGGCTGATTTTTTATATTTTTAGTAGAGACGGGGTTTCACTGTTTTAGCCAGGATGGTCTCGATCTCCTGACCTCGTGATCCGCCCACCTCAGCCTCCCAAAGTACTGGGATTACAGGCGTGAGCCACCGTGCTGGGCCAAAAATTACAGACTTTATAAAAGGGAAAAGAAAACCTGAGGAGGAGTGGCCAGGCACCTTGCCCTTAGATCAGACAACTGGGTGTTGAAAAGTTGTTCATTCTGCCCAGATTGATGTATAGACTTGATGCCATGGCAACTAAACTCCTTACAGAAATATTGGGGAAGATATTATAAAATGATTCTGGAAGGAAAAGACCATAAAAGAAAATTCTGGGAAACTAAACTGTGAGCTTCCTATGGGTAGGGCATCTTTTTTCCCTTTAGCTCTAAGTAGGCTCTCACACACAGCTCTGTGTAGCATAGAAACCCCTGCCCATGCCTGCTGTCGCCAAGGGGCAGGCCCTCAAGGGTGGTAGAAAAAAACAAGCAGGAAGTCCCAGGGCAAACCAGTCTCTGTTCTTACATTCCAGAAAGCAGTGAGAGCTCAGTGTAGACAGGACCAGGTAAGTTCACGAATGCTGTTTTGGAGTTTGGCTCTCACATGGCTGCTGGGAAGGAACATACAGAGTCTGGGACCTGGACAGGAGGCAACTGGAGCCCACAGAGTTCTGTGCAGGCCACTCTGTGCTCTCCCATGCCCTTCCCCTAAAGGGGGAAACTGGAGACACTGTGTCCTCAGAAAGGGCTTCCACCCACAGACTCCCTGGACTGCTGAGGGCCCCTCAGCACTTCTCTGACAGTCTTGGTTCCACTATTGTCTTGCCCCTGCTTATTATTATTTATTTATTTAGAGATGGAGTCTCACTCTGTTGCCAGGCTGGAGTGCAGTGGCGTGATCTCGGCTCAGTGCAACCTCAGCCTCCCAGGTTCAAGCAATTCTCCTGCCTCAGCCTCCCATGTAGCTGGGATTACAGGTGCACACCACCATGCCCGGCTAATTTTTGTATGTTTTTAAGTAGAGTCGGGGTTTCACCATGTAGCCAGGCTGGTCTCAAACTCCTGACCTTGTGATCTGCCCACTTCGGCCTCCCAAAGTGCTAGGATTACAGGTATGAGCCACTGCACCCAGCCCCCTGCGTGTTATTTCCCTGATCATCGTCTCATTACAGAACATGCAGGGGCAACCTCTCCGGTAGGGGTGTTTCTGTGCCTCGGTTCTCTGGGATCTCTCCAGGAGGGGCTTGCTGACATCTGCGGCTCTTGCAGGCTTCTTGCCCAGCAGCATCTGTAAATCAAGCCCACTTCACTGTGACTCGGGACTCCCCATCTCCCTTCAGTGCATCTCACTCCTTTGGTTTAGCGGTGGTTTTCAGTACAACGAGTCAAGAAGAACAAAATCATAGGAAGCATTAGCAAATCAAGCATTTACATATCTCATACTTGAACCAAAACTCAAGCAATGACATTGTGCTCCTTCCCCTCAAACTTCATTAAATCAAATTCAACCTAACTGCCTATAAAAATACATCCATCGTGTCACTTTACTTTGTCCCTGAAGTTGGGGCATGCATTGTAAGCTGTAATATTCCACTCTGTCCTTTCAAACATTTAAGCCTGCTAGAACTCTTTTAGTTATTAACTCCCTTAGTTACTCTAAAGCCCATCAGATAATTCCAGAGAATTTCCCACTGGACATGGAACCACAGATATTCCCACTGACTGCAATTTTAGGTTTGATACTTTGGGTCAGGCCAGGAAAATAGTTCACCCTTTCCCATTTTTGCATTCCAGTTTGAAATGGTTGATGACAACAGGAGACTGAGGTCAGGAGTTGCAGCAGAGCAAGAACCAGGTGGGGAATCTATGGCTCAGGAAGGAGAAGAGGGGAGTCCAGTGGCTTCTGAGGCAAAGGGGCCTAAGGCAGCCACTGAAACCAGGAGTGTGGATTCAGGAGGACAATGCAGGGAGCAATGGGTAAGATACACCTGGGGAGTGGTCAGGAGCGGTTAGCCAGAGCTGGCATGTTGTCTGCTGCTACTTCGCATGCCCAACACAGGTAGGTTGCAGTGGGTCTGAAAAAGAAATAAACAAGAGCCTGGGGCTGAATTCCATGGAGCGTGGTTTTTCCTCCATCTGCACGTGGGAAGTTGAGCCTATGTGAGCTCCAGCCCTTGGGCTGAGAAGCCCATCCTCTCACCTTGTTCCTGCATCCTCCTTTCCCTAAGCTCTGGGGACTTCTGATACCCTTTGTGCTTAGCTTGAATGGACACCCCCCAACTGCTGCTTGCAGAGGACCATAATCTCATTGTTCATGGAGAACCATCAGCATCTAGAAGTATTCACAGTGGGTCCTATATTGACTACCTTGGACATTGTGGGATCCTGAATTGTACTCCATGTGGGAGACTGCTGGTGTCTTCCTAAGAAAAAGTGATTTACCTTCTGTCCTGGTTGGTTTCCGCCAGCCATTGCCCCGTGCCAGCCTCATCCTTGAGACCAGCTTGCCTCCTTTTCACCAGCGGAAGCTCTCGGACACTGCATGGCTGGGCTGTGCATTAGTCAATGACCAGTACTACTGAGAACAGGAGTTGGAATCCTGGACTTGAGTTCCAGTGAAGCCATCTACTATCTGGGTGACTCTGAGCAAGGCATGTAGCCTCTCTGAGCTTGAGCTCTCCCATCTACAAAGATGGAACTTGTAATAACCTACCTCCCAGGGTTGCTGTGTGAGGATTAAATGAGGATTAAACAGAAGCCCATGTGAGAGGTCACTCAAATACCCGTGTGGAACAGACCTAGCATGAATACACCTAGCACTCGATCAATAAATCTTTAATCACATTCACAAATCTTATACTACAGATCAGTGTATCATTTCCTTCAGGAAAGTCATCCCAGTTTAACCCTGTGGGTAGTGACTATATCCTCCTCTCTTCCTCATTTTCCATGAGTAGGTGAGCTACTTGCAAGCCAGAATTGACTGAAACTCACAAAGTCAATCTCAGAGTCCCTAGTTCAAGGCCAGATATTTCACAGGAGCCCAGCAACAGAAGCCCATGTGAGAGCTCACTCAAATACCCGTGTGGAACAGACCTGGGGACATAGATCGGATTCTGCCTTCACACGCAGAGTCGCGCTGTTCCCAGGCTCACCCTTGAGAGAGGAAACGACTGCATAACCATGCTTTATACACACCCACACACGGATTAAAAATATAGGCCAATATCTACTTGCCAAGGAAAGGACGAAGCTATTTTCATAAAAGAATATATTTAGACCTGACAGCATACCCCAGTATTCACTGAGCTGAACGGGCCTGGGTCTGACATCATAGCTTTCCCACCTTGGAAGGGCTTTGTGCTCAGCAGAGTTATGGTTTTGACAGGTGAGGGGAGGCAGCCTCCAGAAAGCCTTGTTAATTTCGGAGGTGAAATGGCAGGATTGACACTTGCGGTGATTCCCCACAATAAGGCCATTGAAATAGTGTTTGTGCAGGGGGTGAATGGAAATGGGTTCTGATGTCTTCTGCACATGGTGACAACAGCTCACATTAAATAACCATTTTGTGTCTGTCTCTCTGGGCTCATTTAGTAGCTTATTCTTCTCTAGTTATCAGGGCATGGCTCCTATTAATCTCAGGGAGAGAGAAAGGGAACTCGGCTTCCAAAGGGGAACCTTCCCCCTGGCGTGAGCTTTATGTACATGGACTCCGTGTTGGCCAGAGAGTTTCCTAGGAATAAAAATTACTGGGAAGATGTTTGGGACATATTTTATTCCACATCCCTTGACCGTTTTTTTTTTTTTTTTGAGACAAGGTCTTGCTTTGTCACTCAGGCTAGAGTGCAGTGACTCAATCTCCACTGCTTGGTTCAAATGATCCTCCCACCTCAGCCTCCCAAATAGCTGGAACTATAGGCATGTGCTGCCACACCTGGCTAATTTTGAAATTTTTAGCAGGGACGGGGTCTCGCTATGCTTCCCAGACTGGTCTCAAACTCCTGGCTTCAAATGATCCTCCTTCCTTGCCCACCTAAATCGCTGAGATTACTGGCATGAGACACCATTCCTGGTCCTTCCCCCGACTCTTAGTCCAACTGTGTCTAACACAGAATATTTGGAAGTGGACTTTATAAAAGGAGGATGGGAAAGCAGTAGTAGCCAAGAACCCATATCAAGCCTTTTTACAAGAAGAGGCAAAATTAACTGGATGTTTCTTGCAATGTGTTTTTTGTTTCTTCTATTTCTGGAAGGTGGTAAGTTTTTCTACTTGATTTTAACCCTCTTAGCCCTGATGGTTGGGCTGGATTAAGGACCACATTCAGAATTGAGCTTATTATCAGTTACTTGGCTTCTTTTCTTGTGAGTCAAGAGTTGTCAGGAAGCTCAGAGATGTTGGACCAAGCCTATGGACTGTTGGGCCCACCCCCATTTTTCCATCATCTTTATTTACCTTTAAGGACCTCCAGTAGTAGCTTCATTCCCACCCATAGCACCCTCTCACTGCAGGGCCTTCAAGGAAAAATAGCATGCCGAGCTCAGGCTGTGGATAAAGAAGGGCAGAGCCCCCATCTTCAAAGTCATCGTTCTCCAAACCTTTCTTGCAAAGCTCTGGGACCCACCCTCTAGAAGGATCTTGGATCTGCTCTCTTTTTCTTGCAGGAATTGAGGCAACGTTCTTGTAGGGGACATATCCTGAGACATATCCGGGGCTTAGATTTGGTTGGAAGTGGGTGACCTGAAGCCACCGTTATGTTTTGGTGAGTGTGACTCAAATCTCTGTGCATATGGGTGTATGTCTTTATTTCCCTTAACTGAAAGCATTCACAAGCCATCCTGCTTTTTTTTCTCCCTAGCTGCAAGCAATAAAAGTGAGGCACCCTTGCTTTTTAAAAACCTTTAAAGCCCTGCTCTGTCTACTGGATACTGCTAATTCCTGGGTCTCTGGATGAGTCTCACCTCTTTGTGGATCACTCAGAGCTTTGGTGCTTTGGGCTATAATCAGTCTTACTTTTCATCTTTCATCTCTTTTCTGCCGGTGACACATGGTGTTCCCTGCCAGTTTCCACTTCCTCTATCATCCTCCTATCTGTATGTACCGGCCTATCTATATATATCTACCTGTCTGTCTATATATATCTCCATCTCTATGCTCACAGTTGACAAATGCTAGCGAGGCCCATAAGAAAGAGCCCCTCCAAGTTTAATCTATAGTAAATATGCTTCAGTGTCTACCTGAAATGACACATTATATTCTCCACCAGACCTCCTAAGGAGATTTTTATTAGATTTTCTAGCCTTCTGGGAAGAGATCAGGGAGAGGAGACAATGCCAGTTTCTGCAGAGCTTCTTCAGAGATGGTGGGTCCCTTTCTTTAAAAGGCTAAAACCTTCTTCAGTTTATTATTTATTGAACACTTTCTGGATGCTGGGCATCACACTGGGCACCAAAGGTGAAAAGCTCATAGCTTCTGACCTCCAGGGCAGCTAGTGGGTGAGGAATGAAACTGAAGACTTTGCAGGTTCCTGAACTTTGACTGTCTGTTGTAAAATGGCCTAGGGAAAGAAATCAGTAGAAGGCAGGCCACCTGGCATGAGTAATGCAATTGGAAGAAAAGAAAAAGTCTAGATGGGGATAGAGAAGGAAAAACAGACAAAATAGTGCTGGAAAATAGTAGCCATTTCTGGGCCATTCACTGTGCTCAGGGAATTTGTCTTTCTTGCTTATTGTTGTATTCCTAGGGTCTAGAACAGTGCCTGGAACATGTCTAGTGCCCAAATAATTATTTGTTGAATAAAATGATGAATCTCAGTGACTCACTTCCCTTTCCTTTCTGGCTAGGTCATTTGCTGAAAGGAATCCCCTCATCCCCCCGCTCTGAGATAGGACAATGCCATTAGGCAGGTATATCTTGGGAATTTTCGCCATCTGTTTGGGGCCCCATGGAAAGGGTATACCAGATGGACCCCAGGTCTATTTTGGTCTTTACTTTGCATGTTTCTTGTTTTTTTGCATCCCATGCAGATGGATACTGTCAGGTTATTTATAGCAGAAGTTTGCACACAATAATAGAACAATTGCTCTAATTCCAACGCCAATTGAATAACTTTGGTTTTGCATTCTTCAGAGCACCTGTAGCAAACCCAGTATTAAATAGCCGTGGTACCAAGGCTGTTCCCATATAGCATCAGCTGCTACTGATTCTGATTGCCTTTCCCAAGACAATTCTCTCTCTTGTTTTGTTTGTTTGTTTGTTTTAGACCAAGTCTCACTCAGTCACCCAGGCTGGAGTGTGCAGTGGTGCGATCTCAGTTCACTGCAGCCCCTGCCTCCTGGGTTCAACTGATTCTCCTGCCTCAGTCCCCTGAGTAGCTGGGATTACAGGTGCCCACCACTGCACCTGGCTAATTTTTGTATTGTTAGTAGAGGCGGGGTTTCACCACGTTGGCCAGGCTTGTCTTGAACTCCTGGCCTCAAGTGATCCACCCGCCTCGGCCTCCCAAAGTGCTGGGATTACAGGTGTGAACCACCACACCTGGCCCTCTCTTTAACATGAGACACAGTGATTTTTGCTTGCAGGCGTTTCTTACAGGTTTTAGAAAAAGCCCACTAATAGATGAAAAAATTATAAATAAAATATAGTGCTGACAAATTTAATTCAATGGTATATTAAATAATTGATACACGTAGCCAAGAATGCAAAGATGGTTCTTATGTACAAGGATGTGCATGATCTTAGGATTTATAATAGTAAATATTGAAAACAATCTATATGTTCAACAATAGGGGGCTGGTTTAGAAAATTATGGTACATTCATAGAATGTAATACCATATAGCTATCAAAAAGTCTATTTCAGGGTAATATGTTGTAATATGAGAGAAAATGGTTATGATATACTAAATGAACACCTGCAGGTCATATTATACACAAACACACACACGATATATGTATATATCATATATATATATATATATATATATATATATATATGATCTAATCTTATGAAACTATGAATTCCCAGGAAAAAAGAATGAGAGGGTATGGTGAGTAATTTCTCAATGGGCAGATCACAGGTGACTTTTATTTTCTCTTCCTACTTTTCTGTTTTTAACAGTATTTCTGCAGTGAACAGTTATTACTTTTGTAGCCTGGAAAAAAAAATTCCATAAGTGCTACTTTGAAGAATAGTGCCACTGGTTTCTTCCAGGGTTGGGGCTTTATATCTGAAGTTTGTATTAAAGACTAGCTCAGGGCATTCACTATTAGGGACAACCAAAGGGAAAATATAAAGTGTGCAGTCATGGTCTTTAAAGCAGGCATTTAAAAGGTTGCTTTTTATCTAATCTCAAGAGGAAGAGATTGGTAGTGTCTTCTCTGCAGAGATTTGTTAATGCTGGTTTGTACATTATCCAGGCATCTCAGACTTGCCCTAAAGACCATCTATAAAGAACCAGCATGTGTAGATAGTACATGCATTTCCCATATCCATAAATTGTGCACGTTGTTTGAAGCCAGTCATCAATCAATTTCCCCTGGAAACGAAGACCAACATGTGGAATAAACAGCAGAAAAGCTTTGGAGAGAGGAGGCTCTTGAGGAAGAGAACTTGTGCAACCTACTTTTGCTTGTATCTCGTGCTTTCCAGTGCCCTGTCTTGGAACTTAGTCCTGGATGAGGCATTCGTAGCAACCTCGTCACGCACAACCTCACGTGTAAATCTATCTTGGTTAAATATACGAGTTTTCTAAAGCCGGAGGGAGAAACAGTCTGACTCATCGTCACTGTTTTAACTTGAACAAACTATAATAGCTACACAGCGGGTTCCAATGATTAGCAGCAGTATTTATCTTTCCTAGTTTGCATCGACAGTGAGACACACTCACAGTTATCTGCCCAGATACAGCTTCTATAAAGTCAGCTGCGTCATGCACGTTATTTTTAACCGTAAGAAGAAGAGCCATAGCTAATGTAATCTATGATAGCTTTGTAATTAAAATGTCTTACATAATGAAGAAATCTAATAAATAAAGTACAGCAAGTATTATGTTGCAAAACAAACACATGCTTGGATAAAGGTTTTTGCCTTAAAATCTAGCTACTACTATATATCCTCAAAACTTGTCCCTGCCATTGAGAGATGAGTGACAGCCTTTGATATCCAGAAAATAAAATTAGGGAGATCCTTTCCAACATGGGACTTAGACAACTGATGGTGAGAAATACAGAACGTGATTTACTTGACAAGTAACTAGTAACCTGGGACAACCCCAAAAGATAAAAGGAAATGGACTAAAGAGTGAGCCTATCTTGATTCTGTGGTAGAGGTTGATAAATTTTTTAAAAATAATGACACATCAACGGCAAAAGCAAATATGCTCTGCTTAGCTCTTTAGAAGCAACCTCATCACCATTGCTAATTGTATCCTATCATTCTGTCACTGCAAATTTGAGGAAACTTTGGTGGCTGTTGTCCTTACATGTCCATTTGAAATTTGCTCCAGGGAAACCGAAGATGTTTTCTGTTTCCTCTTGTGTCTCTTATGCTATCATTGAAATAGCTGCTAGATGTGAAGACATATATATATATATATAAAGGATATATATATATATATCCTTTTAGTCCTATGAGACTTTCCACTTTCCAATGAAGAGAAAACCTTTCCCATCAAAAGAGAGAATGGGCCAGGCATGGTGGTGGCCCCTGTAGTCCCAGCTACTCATGAGGCTGAGGCAGGAAAATTACGGGAGTCCAAGAGGTCTGGGCTATAGTGCGTTATGCAGATCAAGTGTCCACACTGAGTCAAGCATCAAACATGGTGACCTCCTGGGAGCAGGGCACCAGCATGTTGCCTAAGGAGGGGTGAACCAGTTCAGGTAAGAAACAGAGCAGGTCAAAACTCCTGTGCTGATCAGTGGTGGGATTGTGCCTATGAATAGCTACTACACTTCTGCCTGGGCAATATAGTAAGATTCCTCTCCGAGAGAAAGAGAGAGAGAGAGAGGGACAGAGAGAGAGAGACAGAGAATGGGAAATATAGTATTTGAGGTGGAAAGTCAAGTAGATAAGAAAATATCCAGGAATGCTCTGTATCACATTTTGGGTTGAAGAATTCCTATATCTCTTGTCCCTTTGAGCATGAGACTATTGTCAATGCCTTTGACTATTGGCAATGGGAAATGTATAGCCTGTGATGTCTCCATTGCAAGAGAATCTATGAGCTGCCCTGGACAGCTCTTGTAAATCAACAATTGGAAAATGGACTAGGTTAGCTCAGGATTTCCATTTTGGAGCTATTAGCGACTACTACAGCCTCCAACCATATGACTTCCACAATGCCAGATTAAACATTTATTGAATGAATATGTAAATCAATGAACTGTGTAATTGGAAAAATGAAGGAAAGCTTCGATGAGACCTGAGGCTACAAAATCCCTCTAAGTACCACTATCCACATTCTGTAAGTTTTGACATGTAATATTATCATTAAAGTTCATAATGATTTCATTACAGTTGCATTATTATTTTATGTTAACACATGAATAACCTAGAGATATGCTTTTAATTTTAAGATAAATGTTTTTAAAAGTTTATCTTTCTATCATTTATTTTTAAGCTAATTGCATTTAGTTATAGAATATGGTCTGTGTATATACAGATTCTTTGAAATATGTTGAGACTTGTTTCTTGCCCTCTATTATGAGGTCAGTTTTACTCATATTTGCATGTTTCACTTATGTTCTACAATGAATTTCATACATACGGTTTTTGATTCTTCTTTTGGTTTTAGGGCTCTGTATGTGCCCATTAATCAAGCCGTGCTGTTAATTGTGTTGTCAAATCTTCTATATCTGTATTGATTTTTTGTCTGCTTGCTATATCAGTTTCACAGAGAAACTCCCACTATGTTTGTGGATTGGTCAGTTATTCCTTGTAATTCTACCAAATTTGATTTGTATATTTGATGCTATGTTACTAGTTTGGGCAAGATTCAAGTGATCTTTTCCTAGTGAATTTAATATTTTTATCATTATTTAGTGACTTACTAATATTTAAAAAGCTTAAAGTTGATTTTATCTATATTAATATAACTATATATGATTTGGGGGGTTAATATTTCCATAATATGCCTTTTAAATAGGTGACTTTCAGTCTTTCCACTTCTTATATTTTAGATGTCTCTTATAAATAGCATATAGCTGGATGTTAAAAATAGAATTTGACAATCTCTAACTGTTAACTTTAGTCCATTTACATTTATTGTGATTGTTCATGTATTTTAACTTATTTATACCATCTTGTGCTATGTACTTGACTTTTTAATACTTTTTTCTTTGTTTCTTGTCTTTTCGAGATTGAAATTTTTTTATATAATTATAGGGAAAAGTAATTTTCCCCATTACTTTTTGGAAAAGATAAACTCGATTTTCTTTTTTTTATTGGTTACCCTTTAAAGTTTAATTGTACTTAACAAAGCCTAAAGTTACTTAGTATCTCTACTCTTTTCATAAACTTTTAGCACATTTAAGTCTGACTACCCCTCCCATCTTATATGTTATTTTTGACTGCTTTAAAAAAAATCTCTAAAATTATGCATTGTTATTGTAATTTCCTACAAGTATTCATTTATATTTAGCTGCATATTTGCCTATTCTTAGCTTACATTTCTTCTTATTTTTTCCTCCTCAGCTTTATTAAGGTATAATTGACAAATACAAATTGTATATATTTAAGGTATGCAATGTGATGTTTTGATATATGTATAAATTGTGAAATGATTACCACGATCAAGCTAATTAACATTTTCCTCACCTCACATAGTTGCCTTTGTGTATGTGTGTGTGGGGAATACTTAAGATGAGTCTTAGCAAATTTCAAGTATATAATACATTCTTTTTAACTATGGTCACCATGCAGTACATTAGGGCTCCAGAACTTTTTCGAGCTTTCTTGCAACTGCAGGTTTATCCTTTTGGTCACATCTCCCCATTTCCCCCACCCTGTGGCCCCTGGTAACCATCCTTCCACTCTTTCTTTCTGTGAGTTTGACTTTTTTAGATACCAAATGTATGTGAGATTATACGATATTTATCTTTCTGTGTCTGGCTTAGCATAGTGTCCTCCAGGTTCATCCATGTTGTCACAAATAGCAAGATTCTTTTCTTTTTTAAGGCTGAATAACATTCCTCTGTGTGTGTGTGTATCAATCACATCTTCTTTATCCATTTAGCTGTTGACAGACACATAGGTTTTTTTTCCATATTTTGGCTATTTTGAATAATATTGCAATAGACACGGGAGTGTAGCTATCCCAAGCAAAGCTGCTGAACTATATGGTAGTTATATATTTAATTTTTTGAGGAAGCTACATACTGTTTTCTGTAATGGCTGTACCAATATACATTATTACCAATGGTGTGGAAGGGTTTCTCCATATTGTCACAACAGCTGTTATCTTTTGATGTTTTAAAAGACATCCTAACAGGTGTGAGCTGATATCTCATGGTGGTATTTATTTGCATTTCCCTGATGATTAGTGATGTTAAGCTTCTTTTTATATATACCTGTTGGCCATTTGTATGTCTTCTTTAGAAAAGTGTCAATTCAGATCCTTTGTTCACTGTTAACCCAGTTATTTGTGTGTGTGTGTGCATGTGTGTGTGTGTGTGTTTGGGGTTTTTTTCTTTTCACTATTGAGTTGTATAGCTTCCTTATATATTTTGTATATTAACTTCTTTAATATATGGTTTACAAATATTTTCTTCTATTCCATAGATTGTGTTTTCAATTTGTCAATTGTTTTCTTTGTCATGCAAAAACTTTCTAGTTTGATGTAGTTCACTTCATTTATTTTTGCTTTTGTTGCCTATGCTTTTTTTGGTCATATCCAAAAATATCATTGCCAAGACAAATGCCATAAACATTTTTCCCTATATTTCATCCTGCGAGTTTTACAGTTTCAGATCTTACGTTTAAGTCTTAGTCGATTTGGACTTAATTTGTATGTATGATGTAAGATAAGGATCCAACTATAGGTTTTTTTTTTTTTTCGCTATGTAGAAAGTTGGTTTTCCCAACACCACTTATTGAAGAGACCATCCTTTACCCATTGTGCATTATTGGTGCCTTTGTTGAAGATTAGTTGACTGTATATGGATGGGTTTATTTCTGGGCTTTCTGTTCTATTCCATTGGTCTATGTATCTGTTTTTATGCCAGTACCATACTGTTTTGATTACTATAACTTTGTAATATAATTTAGAATCAGGAAGTGTGATGCTTCCAGCTTTGTTCTTCTTGCTCAAGATTTTAACTATGTAGGGTTTTCTGTGGTTCCATACAAATTTTCAGATTGTTTTTTCTATTTCTGTGAAAAATGTCACTGGAATTTTAATAGGGACTGAATTGAATCTATAGATCAATTTGGGTAATATGGGCAATTTAATTTGACAATATTAATTTTTTCAATCCATGAACATGGATATTATTCCATTTACTATGTCTTCAATTTCTTTCATCAGTGTTTTATTATTTTCAGTGTACATGTCTTTAGCCTTCTTGGTTAAATTTATTTCTAAGTATTTTATTCTTTTTGATGCTTTGGCTTATTTTTCATCTTGCATCTTAGTTTTTCCCTCTGAGATAATTTTCCTTCTTCCAAAAGAATATTTTTAAAAATTCTCTTTATCATAGTTTGTTGGTGATAAACTCTTTCAGTTTTTGTATATCTGATGGAATTTGATATATCTTGGAGTGGAGTTGGCAGGATTTTCTGATGACTGGAACAGAGGAGGATAATGAGGGAAAGAGGGCAGCCAAGAGAGTGTATAACAGAGAACTAACCCACAACAGGCATATAAGAGACATGGATAACTCAATTATGAGTAATGAGAGGTAACGTGGCTAAGTATTACTCACCCACAGTCAGTGCTTGCCAACAGATGTGCAGGCTCAAGGATCAAATCCTGAGTCCTGAAGACTTTTATAAAAAATTCCAGGCATGTTCATTCATGCAGTAACTCATACTTTGAACTTACTAAATGTACTATTCATTCATTTTTTTATTTAATTTTTTTTATTTAAACATTTTAAAGCATTGATTATGTGCTAGGTATGTTAGGTGATGAGGATATGAGATTGAGCAAATCCTTATGTGGACTCTGCCCTTGGGGATCATACAGCCTGTGGGAGGGATAAATAGTAATCAAGTACTCAAACACACAAATGTAAATTTGTGACTGTGATAAGTGTGAAGAAAGACATCTGGTGCTCTGAGAACCTAGAAGGAAAGGTTTGACTGTTGGGGAGGTCCAGGTCCAGGTAGGCTTCTCTGAGGAAGAAAATTTTGAGCTGAGAGCTGAGGGATGAAGAAGAGTAAGACTAGGCAAAAAGTGGGGGAAAGAGCTTTCCAGGATGAGGATATGGCAGGTGCAAAGGCCCTGTGGCAGGGGGAGGGGCATGGGGAAGAGAGCAAAGGGCATCACTGTGGCTAGAGTAGACAGAGGAAGGAGAGGGGTGCAGGTGGAGTCTGGAATGATAAGATTGGGGCTGACTTAGCTCCATGGGACTTAGCTCCTAATAGTCCATGGCAGGGGGATTTCCTTATCCGGGGAACAATGGGAATAACTGACAGGTTTTAGATGAAGGGTGGAGCCAGGTCAGCTTTGCTATGTTTTGGAGAGAAACAATACAAGCTTCCTAGCTTTTTCTCCTGCACTTGGCTGACTCAGAGGACTGTAGAGTGACTGACTTTTTCCAAACAGCAACTCTCCGCCTTTGTGGGAGTGAAGTCCGGGCATGTCCACTCAAGGAGCCCTGCTGGAGGTGCTCACAAAACCTTCAACACAGATGAAAACGAACGGTAGGAGGCCTTCTGGGACAGACACTGGAACTGTGGGTTTCCTCCTCTGTGCTTTAAGCCAGACTCTCAGAAATGTGTTCTAAGTGCCTCCAGGAAGCAAAGGTATAATTAATTAAGAACAGCCGAAAAGGCCTCATAAACCTTTTGATCTCGTGCTGCTGGAGCCTCATCCTCCCAGGCAGGAATGAGAAGCTGCAGCAGGAGAGGGTGGGGCCGGGGCTGCTCAGCGCCTCTGCCTTCTGTGTGACCTTCTCTCCTGATGGGGCGTCCCCTCCACTCTATCCCCTCTGCCTCAGAGTCCTTGGAACCCTCAAGGGGGCCCAGGAGCCCCAGATGGGGCAAAGGAAAAGCAGTCAGTGAAATGCGGGAACAGGAAGGAAGGGCAGGCGGGGGGCGGGGGGGGGGGCACCCTGCTGGGGGAGGGTCCGAGGAGATTTCCCGGGCTGGTTCTGGGCTTCACTCTGCATCTAACCAGCCGTGTGACCTCGGGCAGATCGCCTACCCTCTCTGCTGGCCTGTGTGTCCTCATCTGAAAATCAGAGATTTCCCAAGGGTGCCTACAGACCTGGGGATGTGGTTAGAGGTTGGGTGGCTGTGGGTAAAGATGGATTCAACTTCCTGGGGAGGATCAATCTTACTAGAAGATTTTTAGGAAACACTTATTTTTATATTAAAACAGATACTGACATTTTGACTCAGAATGCAAATTTTGCACTTAAAGAATATAATAAGCAATTTCAAAAAAATGGGTTAATGTTCTTTCCCCGACTGCTCAGGACACTTAAGTGGGAAGGTGGAACGCCACGGACTAGATGCACTCAAAGATGCCCTCCAGCTCCTTAGCATTGTGATTCTTTGGTTCTATAATGAAGATCAAGGAGAAGTAGGATTATGGAATTTGTGGACAATAAAAGGATTTAGGCAGCCCTTTTAGGTTTTAGGAAAGGATATTAATGTGGGTGGTGAGAAAATGGGGTTGGTGGGCATTCAGCTGTGCCCAGCATTCTCCCATGCTCTGCCTGTGAAACCTCCTGTTCCTCTCCCAGGAAAGCCCTTGTCCTTCCTGCCTACCTAGCTTGGCTTCTCCTTTGTGTCCCCTCCTAGGCAATGCTTTGTCCCTTCCTTCTTCCTTCCTGCCCCAGCCCGCTAGAATGTTGACTTAGGCACTGCATGCACTCCATCTTTCCATAGAATCCCGTGCATAGCTCAAATTTTGCACTCACTAATCTGTATTGTATTACTGTTTTCTTGCCTCATCGTGTTAATCTGCTTAATCCTTCATATTGTTCAGAGAATGTGAGCAATGTATTAGCATGGTGAACAAGCCCTTCATGACATTCCCTTGCCCACCTCCCCCACTTGGTGTCTCCGGACGCTGATGCTTGGTGTGGACTTTTGGCATGCCTGCTGACTCGCAGTTCCTCAAAAGTGGCATGCTGTCTCTAGTCTCTGTTGCTGTTTCCCAGAATGCTGTTTTCTGGAATACTGTTTTATCTTTGCTCACATGAAGAATTTCGCTTTGTCTTTCAAGGCTCAGCTCAGTTGCCACCCCTGGGAGAAGCCTTTCCTGGCCTCTCATGCTTTCCTCATGTAGATTTCATGCTCCTCAGGAACACCTCGACATCAGCACCTGCCTCCCTTCTAAGGTCATATGTCTGCATGTCTTCCGAGGAGCTCATGGAAAACCATGAGTATGGGCCCTGTACATAGCACAGTGTAAGCCCACACCTGTGAATAGCAGCTGCATGAATAAATGCATAGATGAGAGAAAAGAAGAGGGGGAATTAAAATCACACTACACTTCCACAAATGCCCCCTCCCCCTCCACACTAGCACAAGCACAGAGATGTCATTCTGGGTTCTCAAAGAGGTAAATAAAGCCCCACGTAGGCATGCACTAATTCATTTCATCATTCAGTCATCTTTTACTCACTGAATGGAACACCTACTACCCATTTATTAATTTATTCAAAACTACTTGCACTGTTGTAGCTGCTGAGAATTCAGCCTGAAAAAAACAGGCAAAGCCCCTGTCTTTAAGAACCTTATATTCTAGTGGGAAGAAACAGACAATAAAGGAAATATTTACTGCGTCAAATTTTGATCTATGTTTTGTGAAGGAAGAAAGAGCAAGGCCAGTGGTCAGATCGTGTAGGGCGTTTTAGGTCATTGTAATGTGTTACTCTGCATGAGCAGAGGGGTGACTGACTTGATCTCATTTATAGTTTAAAAGGCTCACTGTGTCTGCTGTGTTGAGCGCAGCTTCTGAGGGGGAAGCGGTGGAAGCAGGAGACCCGCAGGGAGGCGGCTGCCTCCGGAGGAGAGGGGATGGCATCTCACATCGGGGTGCTGGCAGTGAAGCCAGTGGAAAGTGGTAAGATTCTCAATATATTTGGAGGAACAGCCAACAGTCTTTGCTAATGGAGAGGATATAGGGTATATGAGAGAAAAAAAGACAAAGATGACTCCAAGGATTTTGTCCTGGATAACAGGGAGGATGCAGTGTCCATTCACTGACAGGGGCAGGACTCTGGGAGGGGCAGATCAGTGGGGAAGACCAGGAGTTGAGCTTGGACTATTCAGTTTGAGGTGCTCATTAGCCATGTACGTGATAGTATGGAATAGGCAATTGGAGATATAAGTATGGAGGTTAGTGGAAGAGGTCCAAGCTGGGGATGAGACTCTGGTGTCACTTACATGCTGGTGTGTGAGAAGGCCTTGAGACTGCTGGAAGCCACCTAGGGAGTGGTGACACAGAAGAGAAGCCACGTCCTGAGCCTTATGGCACTCCAATGGCAGGATGATGGGGAAGTAAGGAGGAACCAGCAAAGGAGACTGAGAAGCAGCAGCCAGTGATGTCGCAGAAGAAGAGAGGTCATAAGTAGGGACTGGAAAGAAGAGAAATGCCAGGATGAAGCAGGAGGGGCCCTGACAGGTATCAATAAATAAAAAGCAAAAGTAAAAGGTAAAATCACGGGGACTTGAAGTTTATGACAACTTTCTAGGAAGCTTTTCTATTTGTTTTAGGCCTATTTAGTACAATTAGCAGAGACAGCTGAGATTTTTAAAAATTTATTTTTACTCATAGAGGAAAAGAGGAAGAGAGGAATATAAAATTTATTTTTACTACTATTTATTTTACTATTTGACCATTTTTACTGCTATTTTCACTCACTCAAATATGGTTCCCCAAATAAAGTCTTTGCAGCAAAAAGAAAACTCACTTCAAAAGTATCATTCCAGGAATGTCAAATTGCCCAGAAAACCATCAGTTTGTGTATGCTGGCCAGAGGAGATCAAAGACGATCTAACAGAAGCTCCAGGGATGGTAAACAACTACCTTCAAGATTTTTTAAATGACTAAACACTGTCCAAATTTGTTATAGAAAGTGTTTGAGGTTGTGCTAGGGCCTAGCTCTCCAGAGTTCACCTCCTCTCTCTGAAGCTTCCTCCTGCTCTGGGTGGGTGAGACTTCCTGCTGGAAGTTGCCTGGATTCTGGCCACAGACCAAAGCCTTTCTCTAAGATTGAGTCAAGTGGCACTTCCTGTCAATACTCAATCTGTCTGCAAACTGCACGGAATGTCAATGCTCAATTCGAGCTCATCTAGACCAGCACTGTCCAATACATATCATGTTGTGTATCCTGTCCAAATATACAGCTAGTGGCAAATGCAAGCCACATATGTACTTTAAAATTTCCAGTAGCCACATTTTAAAAAGTAAAAGATGATACAGGGTACAGGAGGGAGAAATTAGAATTATTTTTATTATTATTGCTTCTCGGCCTTTTGGCTAAGATCAAGTGTAGAATTATTTTTATTAGAAGGTACTCACACCACCTGTGAAGTGATATACTGCTATTTGAAAATGGATTTGGATTAGTTGTAAATGTATATTGCAAATTCTAGGCAACCATTAAAAAAAGTAAAAAATAAAAAGGTAAAAAAGGAAAAAGTAAAAAGAACCACTAAAAAAGGAGAGAAAATGGAATCATATAAAATGTTCAACTTAAATGAAAAAAAGGCAGAAAAGATTGGAAGGCAAAAATAGGAAAAAAAAAAAAACTAAGGGCAACAAATAGAAAACAGTAACAAATATGGAACATATTAACCCAACTATATCAATAATCACTTTGAATGTCAACCATCTAAATAAACCAATTAAAGGACAGAGATGGTCAGAGTCAATCAAAAAACAAGACCCAACAATATATTGTCTACAAAAAACCCACTTTAAATATAAAGACAAATCAGTTAAAAATAAATGGGTGGAGAAAAATATATCATGATACCACTAATCAAAAGAGCATAAATAGCTATGTTCATTTCAGACAGAGCACACTTCAAAGTAAGAAAAGTTATCAGGGATAAAGAAGGGCAATGATAAAGAGGCCAATTCTCCAGGAAGATACAATAATCTTTAATGTATATGTAACAGAGTGTCAAGCTACCTGAGGCAAAAACAGAGAGTTACAAGGAGGTATTGCTGACTCCACTACCATAATTGGAGACTTCAATATCCCTCTATTGGAAATGGACAGATCGATATAGTTTAACTCAGCAACACCATCAATCAATTGAATATAATTGGCATGTATCTATCTCATCAAACAATAGCAGAATGCACATTCTTCTCAAGTTCACATGGAACATTCACCACGATAAACCACATTCTGGGCTGTAAAACACACCTTAACAAATCAATAGAGAATAGAAATCACGTAATATCTGCTCACAGACCACAATGAAATTAAACTAGAAATTAGTAACCGAAAGATAACTGAAAAATCCCAAAATATATGAAGATTAATCAACACACTTCTAAAGAATATGAGTTAAATCTCAAGAGAAATTGTAAAATATTTTGAACTAAATGAAAATAAAAACACAACTTATCAAAATTTGTGGGACACAGCAAAAGCAATGCTTAGAGGGAAATGTGTAACATTGAATGCATATATTAGAAAATTAGAAAGATCTAAAATCAATCATCTAAGTTTCCACTTTCAGAAACCAGAAAAAGAAGAGAAAATTAAATTTGAAGTAAGCAGAAAAAAAATCAAACAAACAAGAATTAGACCAGAAATCAATGAAATTTAAATCAACAGAGAAAAATCAACAAAACCAGTTGCTGATTTTTGAAAAGATGAATAAAATCAGTAAACCTCTAGCCAGGCTAACTGAGAAAAAAAGAGAAAGGACACAAATTGCTAGTATCAGAAATGAAAGAGGGGACACTTAAAGGATAATAAAGAAATATATGAACAACTCTATGCACATGATTTGATAATCTAGATGAAATGTACCAATTCCTTGAAAGGAACAAACTGCCAAAACTCACATAAGAAGAAATTGCCAGTCTGAATAGGCCTATATCTATTAAAAAGATTGAATTAATAATTAATAATAGAATAGAAAGCACCAGGCCCAGATGGGTTAACTGGTGAATTCTACCAAACATTTAAGAACTGAATGCTAAACGACGAGTTAATGGGTGCAGCACACCAACATGGCACATGTATATATATGTAACAAACCTGCACGTTGTGCACATGTACCCTAAAACTTAAAGTATAATAATAACAAAATTAAAAAAGAAAGAAAAAAAGAAAAAAAAAGAAAGACATTATACCAATTCTTCACAATATCTTTCAGAAAATAGAAGTAGAGGGAATACTTTCTAACTGATTCTATGAGGCCAGAATCACCCTAACACTGAGAAAGACACGACACAGAAAGAATATTACAGATCAATATCTCTCATGAACATAGATGCAAAAATCCCCACAAAATATTAGCATATCAAATCCAATAATGTATAAAAAGAATTATACATCACAACCAAGTGGGATTCGTCCCAGGAATGCAAGGCTGGTCCAACACTGGAAAATCAATCACTAAATCCATCACATCAACAGGTTGAAAAATAGAAAGCACATAATCATCTTAGCAGATGCAGAAAAAGCATATGACAAAATCCAACACCCATTCATGATGAAAATTCTCAGTAAACGGGGAATAGAGAGGGACTTTCTCTACTTGATAAATAGTAGATTTAAAAGATAGTCTTTTTCACAAATGGTGTTGGAACAACAGGACATTCACATTTAAAAAACTGAATCCAAGCACACACCTAAAACCCTTCACAAAAATTAATACAAAATGGATCATAGGTCTAAATGTAAAGTACAAAACTATAAAACTCCTAGAAGAAGATAAAATAGGAGAAAACCTAGATGACCTTGTGCATGGCAATTACTTTTTTGTCACAATATAACACTAAATGTAAGATTCATGAAATAAGTAATTCATAAGCTGGACTGTATTAAAATGAAAAACCTCTGTGAAAAACTTCATTGTGAAACACAATACCAAGAGAATTAGAAGACAAGCTACATACTGGGGGAAAACATTTGCAAAAAATATTATCTGATAAAGGACTGTTTCTCAAAACATACAAATTATATTAAAACTTAACAACAAGAAAACAAACAATGCCGTTAAACCATTGACTAAAGACTTTAACAGACACCTCACCAAAGAAGATATACAGATGACAAATAAGCTTATAAAAAGATGATCCACACCATGTGTCATCAGGGAATTGCAATTAAAGCAACAGTGAGGTAGCACTACACACCTATTAGAATGGCCAAAATCCAGAACACTGACAACACCAAAGGCCCGTGAGAATATGGAGCAACAGGAACTCTCATTCCTTGCTGATGGGAATGCAAAATGGTACAGCCTCTTTGGAAGATAGTTTGGCAGTTTCTTATAAAACTAAACATGCTCTCATAATACCATTCAGCAATCATGCTCCTTGGGATTTACCTAAAAAAGTTGAAAACTTATGTTCACACAAAAACCTGCACACAGATGTTTGTAGCAGCTTTATTTATTGCCCAAACATGGAAGGAACCAAGATATGCTTTGATAGGGAATGGATAAATAAACTGTAGTACATCCATAAATGGAACATTATTCAGCACTAATAAGAAACGAGTTATCAAGGAGCCAGCATGGTGGTTTGCACCTGTAATCCTAGTTACTTGGGAGGCTGAGGCAGGTGGATCGCTGGAGCCCAGGAGTCTGAGGATGCAGTGAGCTGTGATCATGACATTGCACTCCAGGCTGGGTGACAGAGCAAGACCCCGTCTCTAAAACAAAAAAGAAGTTATCAAGCCATCAAAAGGCATGGAGGAACCTTAGATGATGCGTATTACTCGGTGAAAGAAGTCAATCTGAAAAGTCTACATACTGAATGAGTCCAACTATATGGTATTCTGAAAAAGGCAAAAAACTGTGAAGACAGTAAAAAGATCAGTGGTAGCCAGGGGTTGGGAGAGGGAGAGGGATGGATAAGCAGAGCACAGAGGATTTTTAGGGTGAGGAAATTACTCTGAATGATAATGGTGGATGCATGACATTATTAGTTTGTCCAAACTCATGAACAAGTTTCACAAGAGTGAACCCTAGGTAAAATACAGACCCTGGGTGATTATGCTGTGGGAATGTAAGTTCATTAATTGTATCAAATATACATCGTGATGGGGGACTTTGTTAATGTAGGAGCCTATGCACGTGTAGGGCAGTGGGTATATGGGAATCTCTATACCTTCCTCCTAGTTTTGCTGGGAACTGAAAACTGCTCTAAAAATAATCTAAAAAAGTAAAAGCAGTTAAAATTAATTTTGATTTAATTTAAATGTATTTAATGCAATATAGCCAAAATATTCTAATTTGAACATATAATCAAAATTTTAAAAGTTGGGCCTTTTTTTTGTCTTTGTTTTTGTTTTTAGAGACACTTGCTCAGTCTCCCAGGCTGGAGTGCGGTGGTGTGATCATAGCTTGCTACAGCCTCAAACTCCTGGGCTCAAGCAATCCTCCTCCCTTGGCCTCCCAAAGCACTGGTATTATAGGTGTGACCCATCATACTATCTTTCAAACCCGGGGTATATTTCACACTTGCAGCTCATCTAAATTCAGATAGCCAGATTTTAAGTGCTCAATATTTACATGTGGGTAGTGGCTACTACACTGGATAGTGCAGAAACACATCTGAGTACTAGAGGGGAATACATGAATTGGCCAAGATCATTTAGCTTGTCAGTACTGGAACCACATCTCTTGGCTCCCAGTCCAAAGAATTTCTCACACGTTCTGCCGTTTAAAAGCAATCCCCATTTAGCTGTTTCTTGGCATCTTAATTTTCATACCTTGGTCATAAAAAGCCCCTTCTAATCACAATTTTTAATACCTTTTCTTATATTTTGCTTAGTGATTCTGTGTGCATCAGAATCCCTAGGGGGACATATTAATAAAGCATATTCTCTGATCCCTACCTTCCGCCCCTGCAGAAATTCTCATTCAATATGCCTGTGGTAGGACTATACAACCTGTCTTTTTTAACAGTTGTTGTTGGTACAGTACCATTAGTTCATGGGCCCATTTGGAGAAATAGCCTTCTAGCTTCTTAGTTGTTATACAGTCCTGTGGTTTTTATAAGGGAGATCTTACAAAGATTGCCACAGGGCATTCGGGAAGTTTTTTTTTGACGGAGTCTTGCTCTGTTGCCCAGGCTGGAGTGCAGTGGTAAAATCTCGGCTCACTGCAATCTCCGCCTCCTAGGTTCACACCATTCTCCTGCCTCAGCCTCCCTAGTAGCTGGGACTACAGGACCACGCCCAGCTAATTTTTTTGTATTTTTAGTAGAGACAGGGTTTCACTGTGTTGGCCAGGATGGTCTCAATCTCCTGACCTCATGATCTACCCGCCTTGGCCTCCCAAAGTGCTGGGATTACAGGTGTGAGCCACTGCGCCTGGCCGGGAAGTCTTATTTCAAAAGCAGCTTCATCTTTCTTTCTTATATTTCTTGAGGGTGTAGAATCCTCCCAGCTCTGGCTACTCTTCCAAGTTGGAATATTTTCTTTATTGTATTTTCTGGAGCGTAAGATCCTTGAGGGAAGGATGGGAATCGCTAGTTTCCCATTTTTCACTTGGGCCTAGTACAGAGTGCTAGGAGTAAATGCTTGTTGAATGAATGAGTAATGAATGATGAATGAACAAATGCTGTAGGAGCTCTTTTATCAAAGGTGTAAAGCAACAAAGGCATAATTCTTAGATTCTCCTAGCTTTGTTTATCCCTTTCCCTTTTGAATTTAATTGCTTTGGGTCTTAGTGACTTAATATCAGGGGGGTCAGAATAAACAGCAGAAATGACAAGATTGTTAGGAGAGTGTTTTTAACAATAAGGATATAGTAAACGTGTCGATAAGTTAGAAGTTGCTTTTCTGGGCCAGGCGCAGTGGCTCATGCCTGTAATCCCAGCACTTTGGGAGGCCGAGGAGGGTGGATCACGAGGCTGTAGATCGAGACCATCCTGGTCAACATGGTGAAATCCCGTCTCTACTGAAAATACAAAAATTATCTGGGCATGGTGGTGTGCTCCTGTAGTCCCAGCTACTCAGGAGGCTGAGGCAGGAGAATTGCTTGAACCTGGGAGGCGGAGGTTGCAGTGAGCCAAGATCGCGCCACTGCACTCCAGTCTGGGAGACAGAGCGACACTCCATCTCAAAAAAAAAAAAAAAAAAAGACTTTGCTTTTCTGGGTGATGCCTTGAAGAAGGAGGGGCTGATCTCCTCTGTGTGGAGCAAAATGAGTCTTAGTCTAAATCCTAAAATAACTCTGGCACCTGGAGATGATAGAAAATAATTTATCTTTATGATCTGACCTTTATGGGATTGGTTTTCTTCATAGAGAGAAAAATGTGGAAAGACTGAGGCTAAACTGGTGGAATTTAACCTTTTATTGAATGCTTAAAACTATAGGATATTCTTTTAAAAGATTAAAGTATCCAATTATTGTAATTGATTTATCTTACTAACTTTCATTACACCATCACCACTATCAACCCCTTACCACTACCATCCATCACTGTCTCTATAACCATCTTCCTCTTCCTCCTCTTCACTGTTTGTTAGTGTCTTTTTCTGGCCCAAGCCAGAATAGGGATAGGGTAGATCCTCCAAGACCTGTCTGTAAGTTCTGTGTAGTTAGGTGGGGTGGGCTGGAGTCAAAAGAGGCAAGTATACCTAGGAAAGCTGAATATAATAGGCTGTACATACTTAAGACTTTATTTTATTTTTGTTAATAAAAGAAAGTGATGGTTAATGGTTGTTTTACATCGACTCTTCAAGTATCTATAAAATCAGTTGATGTTCCTTATGGTTAACAGCACAGACTGCCCCATAAAAATACCTGATTATATCAGAAGATAATACTGAATTATTAAAAGTCCTTTCCTTTTCCTCTTTATAAGATCTTACACACCTCCGCTTTTCTCACAATACTGCTTTAAGTTACCCTCTTTGTACAGGCTCTAGCTTGGAGGGAATTCTTTGTCTCTAGCCATGTTGGGTCTCGGAGGACTTGACAAAGCCCACGGAGGAGCCTGAACTGGGCAGGTTTCCTCCAGCCGAAGGGGCGTGGGGCCGGTTCCATGGCTCTCCCTGAGCCTCCGGCCTGGAACAGGTCACTCTTCCTTCTGCTTATGACCATCATGGCCTTTGTAGGCGACACTGAACATCTACACGGGATTCCAGCTGCTCTTTCTCCTCTGGAGAATGGAGGAAGGCAGTTACTACTGGAGCCCAAATCTCAAAGCATCCCAGAGGTGCCCACCATAGGCCCTGGCCTCTGCAATCCCATGCGGGGCTGGGGGCAATCAGAACAGGATCTGGCACACAATAAGGTTCAATAAATACTGTTGACTAAATGAATGGATCTGTCAAACTGACCACTTGCCAACCGCCTTCACCTGCACTGATTGATTTGTATATGTAAATTCATACATTATGTTTATATGTTGTTCTGTATTTAATTTTGGTTTCTTTCGACCTTCACTTCTTTATTCTCCTTCCCCTGAAAGCGCTGGTCCTGATGCCTGGTCACAGCTCTCTGTGATGTGAGCTGTGCGGGGTGAGGGCCCAGGTGCTGGCACATGAGGGGTCCAGAAGGCCCTCTCTTAGAAGCCTCCTCAGCATACCTGGGGCGGGGGGAGTCGAAGTGACCTCTTCTCCTCCGCATTAGCTCGGGAGCACCCCGGACACATTCAGGGGGGTCACTGCCAACGGGAACTCAACTTTTGGGGGATGTGGGGTGACATGGGCCCCTTGGCTTGCTCTTCCACATTCAGACGGAAAGGGAGAATTGGGCCTCCGGAAGCTGGGGCGGCAGCTGGAGGTCAGGCCAAGGCATTGGCGCCCCTCTCTGGCGGAGGGAGCTGGATTCCAGACTGCGTCTGCTGCGGCCCCAGGGAGATCAGGTGCTGCCTCTGCAGAGAGGCTCTGGCTCCGGGAATGCGGGCGGGAGAGAGGCTGCCAGGCTGAGTAATTTCTACTGACAAGCTCGCTGGCTGGGTCCCGGGGCCGCTGCATCCTGGCTGGCAGATGAATTACTTGTTCCTGTGTCCTGAGCTTGGGAGGCGCTGTCTTTGCTGAAGGTTATATTTGGGAGAAGGGCTGCTTGATGAACCAAAGAGGAGGCTGTAAAGAGGACACATCTGTGGCCGCCTCCCTGAGGCTCTGACGTTCAGAGGAGGAGGGCCAGCTTTTCCCACACCCATAGCCTGCAGGAAGCTGGCCTGGCTGCACTGGTGGCCTCGGCCCGGGGACCCTGAGAGCTAGAGGCCTGTTTGGGTCCTGGTGACACACACTACATTGCCCAGCTCTATCCTGTGTGGGGTGCCGAGTCCCTTTGAGGAAGGCTGTGTGTCTGGTGAGACCCCAACTAGTTGCATCAGTGGGAATGCAGCAGAACCCAGAGGAAACATGCTTTTTGTTTTTGTTTTTTTAATTAGTTAATTATTATTTTTTGGGTAGAGATGGGGTCTCACTATGTTGCCCACACAGGCTAGTATTGAACTCTTGGCCTCAAGTGATCGTCCCCCCTCAGCCTCCTGAAGTGCTGGGATTACAGGTGTGAGCCACCATGCCCAGCCAAAGCAAGCTTCTTGATGAGCATGTGTGGTGGGCACATGGAGGACAAATTGAAAGAAGCCACATTTCTTCCTTCCTTCCACACTCCCTAGTTCTTATCTCATTCACAAGATCAGAGAAGCTCCGCATCGTCAGCAGTGCGCAGTGAGCTGACCCGGCAGGGGGGAAAACAAAGAGGCGAGGGTACAATGGCAAGTTGCTCCTGAATGCTGTGCTCTTCACATTCTGTACCCAGCTGTCCCCTCCGGCTGGGAGGCACCTTCCACCTACTCAGTGCAGAACCTTCTTGTAGTCCCAGGAAACTTTGCCAAGCTTCGAGCAGTTGTGAGCACCCAGCTGTGCTTTCAGCAAGGCACTTCCTGCGGGTGCCATTTCTGGTGTGCACCCCTTCTTTCTCTGGGTATCTTTAACTGCCTTCCACCTCCGGAAAAGGATCGAATACCATCTTTCAGAGATGACTGCATCTTACAGATGAAAGACAGGAATGTACCTGGTTTGTCTCTCCCTGATGGTATGTCCTCTTTCTGTAATGGTGTAGGTAATGAAAGACCTTTGTTCCTTCCAGACTTGTCAGGATGTTTTTCTCAGTCTCCATCCCATTGTCATCAGGACAATGATGTGAGGTTGCTTTCAACTGTGAAGCACCTCCATCTATGAAATTATTTCATGGCAGAGTGTTGGTATCCGCAGATTTAATGTTCTCACTTTCACAGTTATGTTTTTCCCCACCCCCAATCCTAAATCCACTGCATGTAGAGTTTGCAGAGGTACAAAATTGAACTTCACTCAGGCGCTGATGTGGATGAACGTCCCTTGGCTAGTGAGGGAGCCAGCCTTGCTGCCCAGCATCCACATCTTAAGTCTGCATTGTTGTTGCCTACTGGCCATTGGGTTTTCGAGGGAGATTATGAATTTGGGGGTTCCTAAGAGTCTTACAATATACAAGTTTACTATATGATCTTTTAGCTTCTGCAAAAAGCATAGAAAGGTGAAATAAGCAACCAACAAGGATAGCCTCGTACTGACAACCATTTGAGACACTGAATTCTCAAATATAAAAATGCCTGGAGTCTTGGGACCCTTGTCATGGGCTTGTATCATGGGTGTGAATGTCCTAATGAGATTTTTCTGGTCCTTCTTGTGATGATTTTGGATGAAGTCCCAGATCCAAATTCTATTAAGTATACATCATAGCAAATTAGGCTGTGGGGAGGATCTGGTGGGTTGACTTGCAAATCTGTGCAAAGTGATAGGCATTTTCGGCAGGAGGCAAAGGGAGTGGTGAAGTCCCAAGAATGAGCAGTAAGATGATCCTACATGATCAGCTCAGACTTTGGCTCCAGAAAGTATTTATTTCCTTCTCTCCCACTGCTCTGTTTCTGACACATAAATACAATCTTGGAGAGTTTTAATAGACAAAATACCTTTAGGCAAAGTTTGCTTTATTGACATTATTTGGATGTTCTTAGTGAATAGCTGAGTATTGATCTGATGAGCTGCCAGTTACAGAAGTTGAGGCTCACCCTTTTTTTATTTTCTGGGTAACAAAAACCATTTGTGATATCTACAAACTACATTAACCTTGCCTAGATGAGACAGGTTTTCTTTTTGGGTTTTGCCTTTAAGTAAGTTCAAGCTCAACCCAAAAACAATTTAAGCCATTCATTCATTAAAAAATAATTTATCAAGTAGGTTAGGCACTGTGGAAATAAAAAGATATGAAGGTATAAAACCATGATTAAAGTCCACTAGGGTTCTGTTGAAAAGATCATGTGTCCAAGGATCTATAATGGAAAACAGAAGTATTTAGGTAATTTAATGAAAAGGCATTCAACATGGACATTTGCTAGTATGCAGAAAAATTAAACTTTTCTCCTTTTCTGTCAGCTCCTTGGTCTCACCCACGAGCACTTAAGATGAGGTGAGGCAAGATGAAATTGCACTTCAGTTTCTCTGTGAAGGACTGGTTTGAAGTTAAGGATTTTTTGTTTTTACTGCTGCTCCTGGTATAAACCGTTCATGGGCTGCATTTCACCTGCCCCTTTCTACTTACTTGCCCCTCACAATCCTCTTCATCTTTTTCATTGAGAGGGAGAGGGTAAAGGAGGGGAGAAGAAGAAAGAGAAGGAGAGGGAACGTCAGCTGCAACCAGGACTGAGCCTGGGGCTGGCATCAGATCCGGTGCTAGAGCATCAGACTGGATCAGGGCAGCCTGCAGCTGGAACTGCTGGGCAAGGAGCTGACAGGGCATGGTATGGGCAGAGAGGAGCAGGGCTGGGTGAGTTCTGAAGGATGTGGAGTCAAGATTTGAAAGGGGTGAAAGGAGAAAGAGAAAGATAGACAAGGCAAGGAAATGGGGGGGCCTCTGTTTCTGTCCCTTGCTGCTGGTCCTTACACAACCTGCCTTCTCTACCTGGGCCCCTTCTCCCTTTGTATTGCTAGAGCCGACTGCTTCTTTTTCCAAGACTCCTTTTTGACACCCAAATACCCCTCTTATGGCCCCAGACATCAATGCTTCCCCTCCTTGTGGTCCTCGCCACACAATATGCAGTCACCTCTTTCTTGTGGGTACCATGCCTGGGCCTGCAAGCTGCCCGAGGGAAGGGGCCTTGTCCATCACATTTGCCATGCAATTGCAAATACAATGTTCAGCTCAGGCTATGTGTTCATGAATATCTGATGGGAGAATGTCAAATAAATGTCAGGCCCTGATGTATGTTGCTGGAAAAGGAAATGCATCAGCCCTTTCCCAGAGAAAATAAATTCCTATGATAAGACTTCTGCCCCATAATCCTTCACATATCACCAAGGCTAGCCAGCCACTTCCCATCCACTCCTATTTCTTCACTGACCTGGTACTGTACTGGGCAACTGCACACGGCCTTTCTAAATGCACTTAGTGGATTGCTCCTTCCCAGTTTGCCATCTGTAGCCTTCATATTGTTAACAGAACATTCTTCAGACATTCGTCAAACTCCCGGCATCAAGCACCTCTGTTCCAGCACGTGACTTCCTGTAACGGGTCCTGCCAACTTCTCACTAGTCTATTAAAAATAAAAGCACACCCAGAATGGCTTCCACGTCCCCTCTCCAGTGACCTCAACCCCATGACTAGGGAAACTGTGACTCAACCTCAGGAAAAAACACTGCTAGTGTCACTAGCAGAAACTAAGGATCCTCCTGGGCTGGCGCTGGGGATATTAATAAATCCAGTAGATGGATCATTTGCACCACCTGCTCTCTTTTCTTTAGGGAATTTGAATGTTCGAGTGCTTTAAAGTGGAGATAAAACGACCCATGGTTCATGTTTCTGTCTTTCTGAAGAGTTTCCTTGTATAAGCTCCGACAACCTCTGCAGTTACTTGAAGGTTAATACTATTCTTTCCCAGAAAGGAGGAAACCATTTCCCTTTTCTATTCATTGCTTTCCTCCTTCTACACCTGAAAGGAGAGGGGAATTCTTCTCCCCTTTTCATTCTTAACAAGAGAATCTCTTTCATACTCTCACTTGTCTGGAGATTTGAGCATTAAAAAAAAAATTGGTATAATTCTTCAGCTAATCCTTCAAGAAGACACTGGGTGTATTTTTCCCCCTCTCTTTTCGTTTGTTTTTATTGGCTATTAGGCTAGCAAATTTTGGATTTGAGCAGTTCAGATCCTAGGCTAGCAGCATCCTGAGCTGATTGTGCAAAGTTCATTCACGAGAAAATGCCCTGAACTGCCTGGTCTCAGCACAGTTTTTTAAAAAACTGTGGTTCTGTTTTCTTAACTAGCCTCCAGCAGCTCTGAAATGGCAAGCACTAGCCAGCATTCATTCCCCTTGGAATTAAGGCAAAATCACTCACAACCTTGAGTACTTCCAGGACACCTGAGGGAGACTCAAGTTCTGGTACCCAGGAGTCAGGTAAAGTCCAGGAAGTGTGGTGTTCTTATTCACAGCAGACTTTCAGAGCACTGAAGGGCTTGGGGGCTTCAGGGTATTTTGTCTGTGACTTCCCAGCGGGACCCAGGACAAATGGCCATGCTCTGTAAACTACTGGCTCTGTGCTGCTGGTGGAGATATGGGATCCAGGACCCCAAATGTCTTATGAAGCCCAAGGCAAACTGAAGAGAAATTCCAGCTCCCAGAACTATCTATAGGAAAAGGTCTTGAGTTTTCAATTAAAATCTTTCTTTGAAGATTTTTGACTTGCATTAATTTCCAGAAAAAGTTCACTCACTTTCCAAAGCAGTTTCCCTCCAAAGGGTGGTTTGCTCTCTGAAGGGGAGTTTTAATACTGATGTCTGTCATTTATCTCTTACATCTTTCCTGAGAAGACATACTGTAAAAAAGCCATTAGGAAGCACGTCATATAATGGTTCCATCACCCTTAAAACATCTCCTGAGAGGCAGGGAAGGGGGCCTCTGAGAATGTATTCTCCTCCACCACTTCCCCTGTTTTAGAAACAGAGTAATAGAAACCCACATGTGTCCAGCGACGATGTGTGATGTCCAGTGTCAGGGCTGCCTCCTCCATTTGACAGTCTTTCTTCTCAAGATGATGCTTCTCTGCTCCCAAGAACCTAACTTGTGATTTTTCTTTGGTTTAAATAATTCTCACAGACCTCATTTCTATTTATATCACAAAGAGTCCCCCCACCCCCAACCCATACGTCTGGTTTTTGATTTAAAAATGTAATATAGTAACTTGGTTAAAAAAAAAAGAGCCTAATACTATGAATTAACTTACAGTAAAAAAATTTCTAATTCCAAGGCCCCCGACCCCCTTGTTTCTCAGAGACCACCACACTTTATTTAGTGTCCTTCCAGAAATATACTGTTTATAAGCATGCAAATGCATGTGTATGTACACACACACATACACACACACGAGTTTAAATTTCAAAGATTATTTTTCTAATAGAGAAATATAAAAAACCTTCAGAATTATATTAAATAAATTCTATAATTTCTAATGCTGGTCTGGCATGGGCAATGATAACAAATTCTATTACCAGTTCTCTATAGGAAAAGTGCTCTTTGTATTTTCATATATTCTATATATGAATATGTTCTATATTCATATGTATACATATACATCTATATCCTTTTGCTTTTATATAAATGTTAGTATATTATACACTTTCCTTGCTTTTCTAAAACTTTGTTTTATTTCTAGGAGATTGTTATTTCTCAATACATACAAATAAGCCTATCTTATTCTTTTATTAATTATTACATGGCATTCTTTATTTTCTAATTGTTGGACAATTTAGGTTTTTCCATTCTCTTGCTATTGTAATACTACAATAAATATCCCCATGTAAATTGTCCAACATGTGTTAAATATAGCCATGGAATAAATTTATAGAAGTGGACTTGTTGGGTCAAAGTGTATGTTTATTTAAAAATTTGATATACACTGACAAATTTTACTCTCCAGAGAAGTTGTTGCACATGAAACTTCACCAGTTATATGAGTGTTTCCTTACTAACATGGTATATTATCTAACTTTTTTGATTTTTATCAACTTGATAGGTTAAAAGTTGTAGCTCATTATTGTTTTAACTTGGTTATTTAATTTTAAATGAGATTGAGTATCTTATCTGTGTTGGAAAGTCATTTGCGTTTCTTTCTTTGTCAGTTACCTTTTCATGATCTTTGCCCATTTTTCTATGAATTGTTGGCTTTTTTTCTTATTGATTCATAAGAGCTCTTTATATATTAAGGAAATAGACCAGTGATTCATGCTAGCTAAAGCTCCATTTTTCTTTACTTCTAATAACCAGTCACTGCTCTCATATGTCCTTTTCCTTATTCTGTCTCCCACCCTGTCTCTCCTATGACTTCCTTGTATAATTAATTTGTCTCATTTATAGGGAAAGGAAAGAAAGATGAGAGTCAGTCTTGCAAGGAAGGGCACTTTTGAATGGCCAGTAAGTATACATTTTACAAGATGCATATTAAGAAAATCTGAAGCCATTATCTGCCAACTATAGGAGTATCAAAAGACTGTTCTTCCTCTTGGTTGGTTCATGGCCACTTGGCAGCCTTGTATCTTGCTCATTAACTATAAATAACACTCACATTGAACACATTTTATAAACTTATATTTATGCCCCCTTCATTTTTTTTTCTCTTCTCTCACTCCTACTTCCAATTTTCTCTCAAATCGTGGTCATCACTTGTCCAGTGCAAGTAATATCTTTAGACTCTTAACTCATCATCTATCGAAGCAGGGTGATCCACATGCCGAGATTCTGATGGAGAGAAAGCCTCAGCTGTTGCTTGGGACTAGTCCTAGCCTTTTGTAGCAAAGTCCTTAGGCCACTCTTTCCTCTGACTGATTCAAGGATGTGGGGACCCCAGGGAAGTGTAGCTCCTCTCTCTATGGGTTCCTGTTGAGAACTCATCTTTCCAAATCATGGAAAAACCAATTCGACTTCAGCTAACATGGTAATGATTTGTGGGGAGCAGCAGAAATTCCCCTGTAATTATGTGTGAATTGATGTGTGATTTCCTAATGAGCTTAAGTGAAGAAATCATCATTTTGTGATAAATGCTTTATATCTTAAAATGCCAGCAACACATATCTAATAAATTCAATCAAACCACTCTCATTTATATAACATTTGCAATTATTATTTAACATGCTGGCTTTCTTTGCTGCTTTACTGCTTTGGGTAATTGCAGAGTCTAAAAGTTCCCTTTTTGTAAATAAAGCCACAGAAACTCATTATGTTGGAGTTTTTCTTAAAGCAATCATAAATGAGTTCATTTTGAAATGCATCTGCATGCTGTGCAGGCCAAGACCCCCTTATCAGAAAATGTTGTAGCCATTGAATGAGTTTGCTAAATCAGGGATATTTGTTCCCAGAATGAGTCGGGTCACTCTGAGACTGCAGCCTGGGCACCTAACCATGTCCAAACAAGTTGGGAAAAATATTTCAATGATTAAAAGATGGGCCCTTTTTACTGAAGATATGATGAGGGCCAGTGGAGTTAAGTGACATGACCAGAGGTCGCAAGGCAGCAGTGATAGAATCCAGCACAGAGGACAACATAACATATTGATTAAGGAATCAGTTCAAGATTCAGATTCTAGATGTGCTACTTCATAGCTGTGTGACCTCAGACAAATTACTCAGCCTCTCTAAGCCTCAGTTTACTCATCTGTCAAGTAGAGGGAGACCTATTGTTGGGAGGATTAAATGTGGCGGCCTATGTAAGAGCTCTAGGAACACTGCCTATCATATCACAAATGTTTGGCAAACAATTGCTAGTCATATAATTATCGATAGCTTCAACACTGATAAATATCAGCAGTAACAAAACTTACCCCTTCACCCTAAGCATTTTCCCTAGTGGCCAAGATGGTAATCGGTTCTGTTTGTGTCTTCTAAGGAGCTGAGAGGGTGGCAGAAGTTGAAAATATTTTTATTCCTGGGGCCTAAGGTTATTTCCTGGTAAGTTGCACTGAGTAGGCTGCCAAATCCTAAATCTCCTTCACCTGAGATGAGTTAGAATTTGGGGTTTGGTAAATGGAGGTCCAAACTGGTTTTGAGACTCCTATAAAAATTAGTAGCAGTCAGCTCAAAGCTGGCAGGATATATTAGAAATCTACACAGTACTAGACTTTTTGGGGCCCCTTCTAAGAGACTCTGCCCCATCCACAGGCCCTGCTCAAGGGGCAGTTACAGGCAGCCATGTTTTGTGCTATGTGACTCAGCTCACCTCCTCCCTAGGCCACAGCTGATAGGACATGCATAGGCCTTTGACCAGGGGCAGTCCTTAGGCTTTGCAATGACATGGAAGACAGGCTGGACCAATTGTATTTCTTCACTCAGTAACTGAAACTAAACACCACCATGGTGGAACTGCAAAGGGATGAGATAGAACTGGATCTGAAGGGGCTCTCATGATCCTTGTGCAAGTTAAGACTGGACAGAAGCCAAGGGAAAGAAGAGGAAGGTCAGGGGAGTGAGGAAGAGAGCCTCCATGTGGAGAAAACAGGGTCAGTTGGAGAGAAACCAAGGATCTTGTTAATTCTGGGTGCAGTTCTGGTTCAGATGGTTTTCCAACTCCACACACAGTCTTTCCACACTTTGACAGACCCCCTGTGCCTTGAGGCAACTTGACTTGAGTATGGGCTCTTCCTGTGTCCTCATAAGAGACCACTTCAAGCCTCAAGCCCAGCATGGGCTGCTGGAAGACAGCAGGAGTAGAATAAATAGATAGGTAAGATAAAGGTCAAGACTCTTCTGTGGCAGCAGCAATATGGAGCATTGTTAATTATTCTACAAGGAATTTGTTTATCCATTATTTTCCAGATAACAGTGCAGACCTTGTAAACTGTAATAGAATGTTTGGTTTCTGATCATAAATGAATTTTAAAAATGTAAATTCTCAAGGTATTTAATTCTAATAGAATTCAAAGAACTTAAACTTCCATTCAAATAGAGAAATCTATTGTCCTTTTAGACAATTGGCTTTTTCATAGGTCCATCCAAGGACATTAAAGAAAACATATCTGAATGTTTCTTTGTTGGAGCCTGCCTCGATTTCACAGTGGCTCATATTTTTTCCTAATAAACATCCCCTCTTTTCCATTTTTCCCCTGCCACCACAATACTACATTCTCTTCCACCTGAACTATTTTTAAAAAATAAATTTTATTATGCATATTTAAGGTATTCAACATGATATCGTGGGATACATATAGAGAGTAAAATGGTTACTATAGTGAAGCAAGTTACCATATTTATCATCTCGCATAGTTACTCATTGTGTGTGTGTGTGTGTGTGTGTGTGTGTGTGTTTGTGGCAAGAGCAGCTAAAATCTACTCATTTGGCAAAAATCACAAATACAATACAATATTATTACCTTTAGTGCTCATGTTGAACATCAGATCTCTGGGCTTGTTCATCCTATGTCTCTGCTACTTTGTGTCCTTTGATCTACTGAAGTATCCAGGTGGTCTCCCTAAGCTATGTATGTGGTAGGTGCTCATTAAGTGCTTGTTGCATGCTTCTGCTGTAGGCAAACAACCAAAACTCCTCAAAGCCATTTCTTCACAAAAGGAAACAAAACTTGAAAAAAAGTGTCTTATCATGGAAAATTTCCAGCATATACAAAAGTAGAGAAAATGGAGCAATGAATTCACACATATCCATAACAGATCCAAGCATGATCAACTCAGGACCACTCTTGTTTCACATTATTTCTCTTGCCTCCTCTTCTTTCATGTGGATTTGGAAGCTAATCTAAGATATCACAATATTACACAATATTGTTGTATTTCTAAAATAAAAGAATTATTTTAAAATATAACCAAAGTACTATCTTTACAATGAAATGAAATTAATAACAATTACTTAATATTACTAACTATCCAGTGTTCCAAATTTCCCCAATTGTCTTATCAATATTTTTCTTTTTTTGAGACAAGGTCTTGTTCTGTTGCCCAGGCTGGAGGGCAGTGCTGTGATCATAGCTTGCTGCAGCCTTAACCTTCTGGACACAAGTGATCCTCCTACCTCAGTCTCACAAGTAGCTGCGACCACAGGCACACACCACCATGCCTGGCTAATTTTTTTATTTTTTGTAGAAACAGGGTCTCACTATGTTGCCCCCTCTAGCCTCAAACTCTGGAACTCAAGAGATCCCCACAGTATTGGGATTACAGGTATGAGCCACTGCACCCAGCCCAGTGATTTTTATAGTTCATTTTTTGGAAGCCTATTTCAAATAAGCCCAACACCTTATAAAGGCTGATATGTTGCTTAACTGTTTTAATTTTTAAGAATGTCTCGGTCGGGCACGGTGGCTCGCGCCTGTAATCCCAGCACTTTTGGGAGGCCAAGGCAGGCGGATCACGAGGTCAGGAGATCGAGACCATCCTGGCTAACATAGTGAAACCCCGTCTCTACTAAAAATACAAAAAATTAGCCAGGTGTGGTGGCGGGGTAGTCCCAGCTACTCAGGAGGCTGAGGCAGGAGAATGGTGTGAACCCGGGAGGCGGAGCTTGCAGTGAGCCGAGATCGCGTCACTGCATTCCAGTCTGGGTGACAGAGCGAGACTATCTCAAAAAAAAAAAAAAAAAAAAAGAAGGTCTCATTCTTTTCTTCCTCCTCCTCTTTCATTCTCTCCCTCTTTTCCTTGCAGTTTAGTCTTTGATCTAAACTTTATTTCATCTTCAAAGTATTCCACAGTCAAGATTTTGCTGACTACATCTTTATGATGTACTTAAAATGTAATTTTATCCATTGTATTTTTTTTAAATTGGTTTTTCGATCTAGAATAAAGTCTCAATAAGATTCAGGTTCAACATTTTGGCAACACTTTAAAGATGACATTGTGCACCTCCCACAAGAGGCACATAATGACTTTTTGTCTCCCTTTTTGCAATGTCAGCGGCCACTGATGATCATTCCTAATTCTATTATTCCCTCTTCATTTATTAACACATATTTTCTAAATTCGAACATTTTATCAGTGGTCTAGTTATCCTGAAATGTTGAGATGTAATTCATGCAGGAAAGGCAAGATAAATGCTTGGTTCAAAGTTGTTTGCTTGTTCCCTAGTTGTTTGTTGATCCATTAAATGTGATCAATGAGTTTCTTTCTCAAGTATTATTCTGGATTCAGGGATTTAAACATATTTGGTGTGTTTCAATCCACTGCAGTTTTTTTTTTCCATACTGATGGCCATATTATTCCACTTTTGTCTCTGGGGAGCCTCTGCAAGTTGGCTCCTGGGTTCTTTTCACCTGGCTCCAGTGGTCTTTGATGTCTTGCGTGCTGTCTGATATAACAAGATGCCCCAGGCTCATCTTGTACAGTTCCTACCCTAGACCTGGAATTAGCTTTTTCTCTTGGAGAAATCAGTTATTCTCCCTGGTTCCTTTTAGTGGAAGTGGCATTTAAAGACCACAATCTGGACGCTAGGAATATTCAGTGGTACAGGGTTGGTTTTTATTTCTGGGCTTTTTCAGAGTAAATATGCATTTTTTCAATCTATTTTTTAATTTTTAAAAAGAGGGTTTTCTTTTAAAGAGCAGTTTTATGTTCTCAGAAAAATTGAGCAGAAGGGACAGAGATTGGTAAGAGTATGTTTAGCTTTGTTAGAAACTGCCAAACTGTCTTCCAAAGTGGCTGTACCATTTTGCATTCCCACCAGCAGGGAATGCAAAGATCCTGTTGAGAATTTCTGTTGCACCACATTTTTACCAGCCTTTGGTATTGTCAGTGTTAGGATTTTGGCCATTCTAATGAGTGCGTAGTAGTATCTCATTGTTGCTTTAATTTTCAGTTCCCTGATGACGTATGATGGGGAACATCTTTCCATATGCTTATTTGCCATCTGTGTATCTTCTTTAGTGAGGTGTCTGTTAAGGTCTTTGGTCTGTTGTTTAATGGGGTTGTTTGTTATCATCGAGTTTTAAGAGTTCTTTGTATATTTTAAATAGTAGTCCTTTATCAAATATGTTTTTTGCACATATTTTCCCCAGTCTGTAGCTTATATTTTAAAGATAAAATATACTTTGAGTTCTTGCTGATACTTGTAATTCAAATTCAGGACTACAGAGTATTTAGTTAATCAATCCTATATTTTAAATTCATTGCAAATGTTTTTTTAGTTTGTCACTCATTTTCTTTCTTTTTTACTTTGCTTACATGGCTTCTCACCATACAAAAGTGTTTTGTTATTTTAAATTGATAAGTAATGATTTATCCATCTGTTCCTTATTTCATCTGAATTTTGAGTCATAGTTAGGATGGGTTTTCCCATTCCCATGTTATAAGAGAATTCATCCATATTTTATTTTAATATGTGTATGGTTTCATTTTTATTTACCTTTAAATTTCTGAGCCATTTGAAATTTATCTTACTGTGACTGGGTGAAGAAAAAATTCAACTTTATATTTTCTATATGGCCTTTCAGTTAACCCAACATCACTTAATAAAAAGTCCAACTCCTCCTTCTTGATATGCGATAGCACCTTATCATATATATATACAGTTCCACATGTAACTGGGCCTATTTCTGTCCGTTGTGCCTTCTGTCCAGTCATGTGCCAATACCACAGTGTTTGAATTATGGATGCTTCAAACTATGCTCTTCTTTTTCAGAGTTTTCCAGGTTATTCTTGCTAAAACAAAACTTTTGAGTGAGGACTGATCTTCATCTCCTACTGGGGAGAGGTCTTATGCCTACCTTCTGAGATGGACCCTGGGGTTGAGAGGAGACATGAATGGTCTTTCTTCCCCTCAAGACAGAAGTTGGCAAATGATGGCCCATGGCCTCATCTATTTGTAAATAAAGTTTTATTGAAACATAGCTATGCCTTGGCATTTACATAATGTCCATGGCTGTTTTTGCGCTCTGATGGGGGAGTTAAGTAGTCAAGATAAAGACTGTATGACTAGGAAAACCTACAATGTTGAAATACTCTCTCTGGCCCTTTACAGAAAAAGTTTACCGACTCCTGCCTTAAGAGAACACACTGGTATCCTAATGGGTCTTCTAGAGATAATGCTAACCCCAAAACGGGACCAGTGACATAATTTGTTGGGCATGGCACACAATTCAAAAATCAGGAAAGAAGTTCTGTTAAAGGTACTAAAATATAAAGCCTTTTCCTACCTTCTGCGGTTTCTCTCTTCATTTGTCATGTTGTTTTTTATTTGCTTTTTAATGTCATTCTAAGAAAAATTAAAATTCAAATTATTAGCATGAATTTTACCTTTCATCTTTACATTGTATAATACCTCTTTTAAATGCAAATGTGAGCATTTGACTTGTATGCGGAATCACCGGATCGATTCATAGTTCTTGGCTTGTCCCTGGAGGTGCCTCCAGCTAGCCAGAACAAACGAACACAAGCCGGAGTCTGCAAGGTTGGAAGGAGGAAGAGAGGCTCCCCGAGTGGTGGAGTGGGCCTGGACCAACACTCGCCCAGGCACAGGGTTACTTGCAGGGAGAGTGCACACCCTCAAGGAAGGCCCGGGCTCTCCCCCACAATTCAGGGCACATGGGGCTTAATGTCTGTCCCATTCCTTCTTCCCACCAGCTGCTGCACCAACCAGCCATTTCCAGGTCAAGGGCAGGAAAGTCCCGCAGAGTCAGCCTCTCAAGCACAAATGACCTCCGAGAATATTGCAACCTCTGTACCAGGACAGCTATGTGCCTGGATCAGGGGTAGGCCAGAGACTTGCCCCCACTGAGGCACCCCTGGCAAAGTGTAGAGCTGCCAGCCTGCTGGGGGCCAAGGGCAGCCCTGGGTCTTTGGGCTATGGAAGGAGATGGGTACTGAGAACTATCCCAGGGTGTGAGCAGGAGGCTGGACCATGTGTCAGCCAAAGACCCCAATGTATGCTCCATTGTCCCATTGGATTTCACTTACAAAACACAAATTCACAAATAAAGTGATTAAGAATTTCAAGATGGTGACCACAACCACAGAGCCCTAATCCCAAATGTGGGGCCACGTGCAACTGCACTGCTTGTGCCCCCTTAAAGCTGGTCCTGACCTCAAGCAATAGAGTGATGCTGGGAATGTCTGTCAACACAACTGGAAAGGAAATACGTGGGGTGTATAGGTATTTTGGGGAGCCTGTATATGTGTGGTGCTTCTCAGTGACACCTTAGACGGGCTGTCCATTTGTTTAAATCCTACTTTTTTTTTTTTTTTTTTAGACGTAATCTCACTCTGTTGCCCAGGCTGGAGTGCAATGGCATGATCTCGACTCACTGCAACCTCTGCCTCCTGGGTTCAAGCGATTCTACTGCCTCAGCCTCCCAAGTAGCTGGGATTACAAGCGCACACCACCACAGTGGCTAACTTTTGTATTTTTTAGTAGAGATGGAGTTTCACCATGTTGGCCAGGCTGGTCTTGAACTCCTGACCTCAAGTGATCCACCGGCCTTGGACTCCCAAAGTGCTGGGATTACAGATGTGAGCCACCAAGCCTGGCCAAAATCCTACAATTTTGTCTTTTTAACCAATTTTTAAAAATTATAAAATAAAAGTAACATAAACTTTATCATGGTGACCATTTTGAACAGTTCAGCAGCATTAAGTACATCTACATTAGGGTGCAACCATCACCTCTGTCCCTCCCCAGAACCCTTTCATCTTGCAAAACTGTACCCGTTAAACAGTAACTCATCATTTCCTCCTCTCTCCAGCCCTGATGATCACTGCATTTTCTGTCTCAATGAATTTGACCACTCTAGGTACCTCATTTAAGTGAAATTGCCCAGTATTTGTCCTTTGCAATCAGTTTATTTCACTTCACATACTGTCCCCAAGGTTCATTCATGTTGTAGCGTGTGCCACAGTTTATTTCCTTTTTAGGGACAAATAACAGTGCATTGTATATGTACATTACATTCTGTTTATCCATTTATTCATTGATGCGTACTTGGGTTGCTTCCGTGTTTTGGCTAGTGTGAATAATGCTGCTATGATCACAGATGTACAATTTATTGTCTTTTAAAACTTAGCTTCTGTCACTGAGTGTTACAATGATGCTGCAGCTACTCTGTGGGGACCTGGAGCCTCAGAGACATGCCCAGATTTCATACTCAATGCTCCACTGAGGATTTGGGTTCCAGCCTGCATAGATTGGCAGCAGAAGGAAAATGTTTCGGAAAGAGACACCACTGAGCATTATTTTTCTTTGTTTCTGCAAAACAACTTTGGTTTATTTTCTCCCATTTGAGTCTTTGTTTTTACCTATGCAAATGTGATTCATCTTTCAGCACTGGAGAAGGGCCCTAAATAACATAATTACTTCACCAATCATCTACTTGGCTACTGGAAATCATCTTTTTAGTGAGGTCGACTGTCGTTGCTTGAGCTCTATACAGACTTCAAATGATGAGCACGCTTCTTTTCTTAACATGCTAATTTGCCTCTGAAGCCAGTGTTATTTTAAAAGGGGGGTTTAATTGGATATTAAATCTGCAATTGAAAGATTAAATTATGAAATAAACAAACATATCAATCTAATAGGTCTTTGGAAAAAAATCAGGAATTCCACTCTAGTTTTTAAATGCAAATGTATTCCAATATATATATTTAATTCTCTGCCCATTTTGCTGTGCTTTGTAGCTCTCAGCCTGAATTCTTTCCTGGGTTGCTTCCAAAGGAAATCATCTCAGGAGGCTGAGTAAGCTCAGGATTCTGTGAGCACTGGCCCCAAAATAACCTTTTGCTTAAAGACTTTACCTGTATAAATGAAATTCAAGAAATGTTGAGAAACCATTTTGAAATGAATAATACTGAAGCAATTCCAAGGGGTATAATTTGGGATGCATCAAAGGTGGTGGTAAGAGAATACATTTACCTGACTGTAAGTTTAAAGGAAATCAAAGATCAAAACAGATACATGCTCGAGAAGGAAATTAAGAAATGAGAAGTACATCATAGCTATGAAAAAATCCCAAATGATTCTTCAGAAAATTATTTCAAGGCAAAGTAATACCTTTTTTAATAGAAAAGTACATGAAACCCCCTCTCCTCAAGTTTATAAAGCAGGCTTCCTGGGAATAGGAAATAAAGATGAGTAGCTTTTCAACTCTACATTTTAAAAAGGTACAAGAAAACAAAGATTTTTTTTTTAACCCCTAAAATAAGTACCTATCTGGGAGAATGGGAATACCACCATGATATGAGGGTCTCTTTAGATACAAGTGCTCTGGGCTGGGAGAAATGAAAGCAATATTCATTAGCACCAACCACAACTCTGCAATCAGTCATGCTAGGCTGAATTAGACACATCCACAGTGCAAGAGTGCTCCTGGGGTAACCAAGATGGGGGCAAGGAGGAAAGCAGGTGATGGCACGTACTTGCTGCCATCTCTACCGCTTAGGAAAGCCTTGAAAATGTAATATTATGGCTGGGTGCAGTGGCTCATGCCTGTAATCCCAGCACATTGGGAGGCCAAGGTGGGCAGATCACTTGAGGTCAGGAGTTCAAGACCAGCCTGGCCAACATGGTGAAACCCCATCCCGACCAAAAATACAAAATATAATAGCTGGGTGTGGTGGTGTGCGCCTGTAATCCCAGCACATTGGGAGGCCAAGGTGGGCAGATCACTTGAGGTCAGGAGTTCAAGACCAGCCTGGCCAACATGGTGAAACCCCATCCCGACCAAAAATACAAAATATAATAGCTGGGTGTGGTGGCGTGCGCCTGTAATCCCAGCTACTTGGGAGGCTGAGGCAGGAGAATTGCTTGAACCTGGGAGGTGGAGTTTGCAGTGAGCCAAGATGGCACCATTGCACTCCAGCCTGGGTGACAGAGCAAGACTCCATCTCAAAAAAACAAAAGAAGTAGTTTCTGATAAAGTGATATAATGTTTTTGATTTGTCTCAAAAATAACATAGAACATGGCCAAGTGGGTAGGGACTCAGGTGAAACAAGACTGTCCAGGTGTTGATAACTGTTGAAGCCGGTAATGGGTACAGAGGAGCTCATATACCAGTGTCTATTTTGTATATGATTGAAATTTTCCATAACAAAAAGTTTATTTTAAAAGAAAAAAGCCATCTTTACTTAGGAATCCTCTACCCATTTCCACAGGCAGAAGAGTCTCACACTCTCTCTCCCAGAACAGGCCCCATGCTAGTTCTATGTGGAGCCATAGCCCTTCTGGGTTCCCAGTTCTGGCCACACCAACACTGACTGGGGACAATTACCCACTGACACAGCAGCCTGCTCCAGGAGATCAGGAGGCGGTACAGGAGCCAGGTTTGCTGCAGGGGGAAGGAGACAGGGTAGGGTCCTTGTGATGGGACTTGAAGAATCTCAAAGAGCTCACGCTGAATGCCATTCAGCAATCATCTGACTTAGAGGCCAACATTCTTTTTGTTGAGTTTGACTTACAGCAAGACTCTTTCCCCTTTCTTTTTCTTCTTTTTTTTTCCTTTGTATCAGGATGCAAATGTATCTCTCTTCACTCCCTATAAATGGCTAGTCCTTTAAGGCAGAGGTCCCTAACCTTTTTTGCACCAGTGTCTGGTTTTGTGGAAGACAATTTTTCCACGAACCAGAGGTGGAGAGGTTGGTTTTGAGATGAAACTGTTCCACTGCAGATCATGAGGCATTAGATTCTCAAAAGGAGCACGCAACCTAGATCCCTCGCATGCACAGTTCACAATAGGGTTGGTTCTCCTATGGGAATCTGATGCCACTGCTGATCTGACAGGAGGCGGAGCTCAGGCAGTAATGCTCGCTTGCCTGTGGCTCACCTCCTGCTGTGTGGCCCAGTTCCTGCTTTAAGGAAGAAGGGAAAAGGAAAAGAAAACCATTTACTAAATGCTTATTGACTAAGCGTTAAACAAAGAGCCAGGCACTTTACATATGATAGTTCATGTAATCCTGTCAGATGAGGCAATTTTTAAAAATCCCATTTTAAAAAAGAGGCAACTGAGATGGTGATATTAATTATTAAATTGAAATTCAAATTATTAGCATGAATTTTATTTTTCATCTTTACATTGTGTAATACCTCTTTTAAATACAGATATGAGCATTTGATTTGTATGCAGAATCACTGGATTTACTCAATTCGCATTTTGTGGCTTGTCCCTGGAGGTGCCTGCAGCTAGCTAGAAGAAACAAACACAAGCCAGAGTCAGCAAGGTTGGAAGGAGGAAGAGTACCTTTGGTTGCAGACTAAAATAGCAGACCAAACTCAAACCGTTTCAAATAACAGGAGAAACTTTTTGGCTAAGGTAACTCCCACAGTGCTGCAGGTGGCAGCGACAGTTTTTCCAGGGCTGTGGTTCCTGTGTCCCTGTGAGTCTCCAGACTGCCTTCCTCCGTGCACTGGCTTCATCCACAGGCTGGCTTCCCTCAGAGCAAAAAGGCCGCCGCAGCCTCAGCCTACCCCCATCGAGGCAAGAAAGAGCTTCTTCTCTTGATTCAGCACAACAAGCCAAGTCCTGCAGTTCATTTGGATTAGACTAATCAATTATTATGGACAGGGAGAGCCATGTGATAAGCAGCTCAGTCCCATCTCTTGACCACAGCAAAGAAAGAGGATGAGATTATATCGCATGGTTATGCCAATTAAGGCCCACCCTTGGGGCTGGGACTTTGGTTAATTTTCCCGAAACCACAAGACTGCTGCAAAGTGAAATAATTGCTATAAAGCAGAGAACTACATTCATCAGAGTTCCACAGAAAAACAGTTGGAGAGAATTAGCTTTCCCAGGGGTCTTTGTGCTTGTCCATTCACAAGAAAGGAGCTCTCGGAGAAACAAAGCTGCCCCTCGTCCACCTATCCTGGTGTGACCCAGCTTGGCGTCTGAGCAGAGGAAAAGTGTTGGTGGCCGTTTCTGGTATGGGGAAGAAACAAAAGGGAAGATGGTGCTGAAACAGCCAAGCGGATAACTTTTGCCTTCAATATACAAGAGATATTAAGAGAGGCTGTGATAGGGAGAGAAGCTTTTTTATTTTATTTATTTATTTATTTTTTTTTTAGACAGAGTCTTACTCTGTCATCCAGGCTGGAGTGCAGTGGCACAATCTCAGCTCATTGCAACTTCCGCCTCCTGGGTTCAAGCGATTCTCCCACCTCAGCCTCCCAAGTAGCTGGGATTACAGGCACCCGCCATCATGCCCGCCATACAGGCACCCGCCATCATGCACCCATACAGGCATACATGCCTGCCATGCATGCACCCATATACCCATACATGCACCCATATACCCATACATGCACCCATGCATACATGCACCCATACATACATGCAGCAGGCATACATGCACCCATACACCCATACATGCCAACCATACAGGCACCCACCATCATGCCCAGCTAATTTTTGTATTTTTTAGTAGAGATGGGGTTTCACCATGTTGGCCAGGCTGGTCTTGAACTCCTGACCTCAGGTGATCCACCCGCCTTGGCCTTCCAAAATGCTGGGATTACAGGCATGAGTCACTGCACCTGGCTGCTTTATTTTGTTTTCAATGGTGTTTGCTGTGCATTGATCATTCTCTCTTTCTTTTAATATTTGCTAGAGAAATGGAGTAAAGAAGTGAAGCATTAGTAATTAATTTAAATTGTTGGATTGTGTTTCTCCAAACATGCTACTGGGCTGAGAATGGACCATGTAGGGCTCTGGGATTTATTCAGGTTACCTAGCAAATTGAAGCAAGATATCATCAAGAACCAAAAAGGAATAATATGGACAAAGTGTGTTCTGGCTGTGTAGAAGCTGAGGGCTGCTGGAAGCGGGAAAGTCCTGGTGGAGGAAGTGGAATCTGATATCCAGCAGTGCAGAAGGTTTGGCTGGTGAAACTGAGGGGAAGGTGTGAAATTGGCAAAGAAAAAGTTGGGAATCTGCAGAGAGAGAGTAATAGCACACAGTGGGGAGGAAGCACAGCCTGGAGGCAGGAGGGACAGGGTCCAAGCACTGGGCAGCCAGGGAGAAAGGGAAGGCCATCAGGAGGGGAGCTGGGAGATTGCCAAAATTCACCCTTTATTAGGAGAGCTTAGATGTAAAATATGGCCCTCGACACTATTGAATATATCGTAGCAGTTAGATGGAATCAACTCAATGTGCATATTGTACATGGATAGAACTCAAACACATGGTGGTGAGCAAAACAAGAAAGAACCAGAAGAAAGTCTGTAGCACACTATCATTGATGTAATTTAGAAACCTCTACACCCATCAAGCTAAACTTTACAAGGACACAGACAACCAAGGACACCGTGTGCATCAAACTCATTAGAGAGGGCACCTGCAGGGAGGAGCAGGTGCACACAGGGGCTAGAATGGAAGAGGAGAAAAACAAGGACCTCCCCCAAACAAGAGAGGGAACTGGCATGGAGAGGTGATGGTGAAGTGGCAGGAATTAGGGGATAAGGTTACCTCAACTTCCTAAATCTACATTCAAAAAGGAAAAAGCGCAAAAGACAGTCTTGGTTGACCACACAAGGCCAAGAGGAGAAGGGCTGTGGGCGCCAGTGGCAGCTCCTCCCATCTCCCCTGCTTTTGGTGCTGCGAAAGGGAATAGCAGGTAACTCCACATCCAGGAGCTGCCACAGCAGGGCACGGGATCAGGGATGGCCCGTGGGGTAGCGGAAAGAGCACAGGAGTTCCCTGGCCTGCCACCATCTGGCTGGTGACTGGTCAACTCCCTTCCCTGTTCTGGGTCCAAACTGCTTATCTATAAAATAGAGGGTTTGCACTGCAGGTCCTCTATAGACCCTTCCAAATCTAAAATCCCTACCCTTCCTCCTGACCTAGGAGAAAATACCAGCAACCTAAGGAAAGTTCAGCTCCAGTCACCTCCCAATTCTGGGCCATCCCAGAGGGTAGAGTCAGGCTCCACGATTTGATTTCATGGCCGGTGAATATAAAGCAAATCCATCAATGACCCCTCAATACGCTGATATGAGAATTACAAATCAATCTTCATAGAGGTTATATTGTGTTTATAATGTGCTTTGCATACGTTTGTATGACTCATGAAACCCTAAACATTTGTTTTTCTCTAAAAGAAGGAGTTATATTCAGTGACCGAAATGAGCCAAGCCAGTGTGTGTGTGTGTGTGTGTGTGTGTGTGTGTGTTTGGTGTTGGAAATGGGTGTAAATGCTGTTATTTTCCTTTCAGTAATGAACTGATTTCCACATCTAGGCAGGAGCACTCAAGGAATCAATGCTGTTGACCACTGCCACAATTGTCATGTTTTAAGCCATTTCTCGTTTTATTCATGCTCCCGTGTATCTCCTGTGTTTGACAAGCTCTTTCTCTGGGGAATAAAGGACCATTTCTAGTTCCCTAGAACTGCTTATTTTGTCCCCTGTTGTTTATTACAATGCAGGTGTGGACTATTTGTGAATTTGCCTAAGTAACAGAATTGAAGGTAGAGTAGTTGTAAACTCAAAATTTATTTATGAAGCATTAATATGGAACCTGAGCCTGGAAAGGTGGCGGGTGAGGGATTTCTGTGGGAGCCGGGAATGTTCTGCCTCTGGATTAGGGTGTTGGTTACACAGGGTATGTTCAGTTTGGGAAGACCCATCAAGCAGTACATTTATGTGTTTTTCTGCATATATATTATATTTCAATTATATATATATTTAATAAAAGTATTGAAGTCACCGGTAGCGCATATTCTTGTGGGGATGTCTAGGGATTAACAATCATTAATGGACTTGGATACTAGTAGTCAAATTTCATCTCAGGCTCATAGAAGTTCAAACATGGAAGGGATCTTAGAAATAATTCAGTTTAATTTTTAATTTACAGCTGAGGAAACACAGGCCCAGAGGGAAAGTGGCTTGCCCAATCCCACACAGCAAGGCAGAGATGGATCCATCCAGCTCTCTCCTCCCAGCCGGGGCTTAGCGACAACACAGCTACAGGTGAGATGGTGCAACCGAAGAGAGCTGAGCTGTTGGAGACAAATATTGTGTTTATTCAGATATTCTCTGGTGGTTTCAGTCTAAACTGAGGAATTATTTGTGTTGAAGGTCACCTACCATCCTATAGTAATCTGTGGCAAAATTACTGGAATCTACATCTGAAAGTCCTTCTGCGGGTTCTTACTTCTAAGTCAAAGATTATCTGAATTAAGGCTGGATATGTGTTTGTGAAGGGAGAAGGTAATAATTTACCAGCGATTGATGGGTGCTGTTTACATATAGAAGCTTTTTTTTTTTTTTGAGTTTGGAGCTAAGGTAATTTGCTTTTAGATATGCAGAATAAGCCAAGGCCATTTCTGTTTCCTGCCTTTCTCCTCCCAGGGGCATGAGATGCTCAGAGGCCTGGTCCTCTGGCTGGTGGAGACTTGGAGGCAGTAGTGAAGATCCCTGGAAGAGGGAGGCCGTGAAGAGGGATGCAGATACCTGGCAAGCCCACCTCCCTTCTATGCCACCTGCCAGCCTTCTCTGACATTCCCAAACCAGGGACCAACACCGCCAATCAGGGAAGATTTACACGCATTTAATTATGTAAGTCTCATTAGTTTACGCAGACGGAACTCGTATGATGAACACACTCTGGCAAGTCAGTTATTTAGCACCTCTCCCTACCTGCTCCACCTGGAAGAGGCCCAGGAAATAAATGCCCTGAGTCGTTTGGGCAGTAAACTAGAAATTCAGAATCCATAACTCAGGTTGCCACTGTCAGTGTAGGAAATGCTGTATTGGCAATTTCAAACAAATAAACTGGTTTTGGGGGAGGGAGTGGGGTGCTGAGAAGGGAAGGGGAGGGAGGGACAGACACAGGGAAGGGGAAATAGAAAGAGGATGAGAAAGCATGCCCTAAACAAGGAGGCTGCCACTGAAGTTTGTGCTTCAGGCCAGAACAAAAGGCAGAGGTCTTTAGCAAGGCAAGTGCTGAAGTCCACAGGCAAGGAAAAGAAAAGACTTTAAGCAAGGATTAAAAGAGGCAGAGAAACTCATAACCTGTGTTTGTTGTACCAGAAAGAAAAGCTTATACATATAGTTTATTAGTTTCCACCATTGTCATCGCCTCTGGCAGCATGTACAGTAGGAAATACCAGAAGGGAGGAAAAAAAGCAAAACAAAACTTAAACTTGATTCCCCTCCTGCTAACCCTGTCCTGTCAAGCAAGGCGAGATAAGGGGAACAGTTCACCTTGTCCTCCTGAAGATCAGGCCATCAGCATAGGGTGGCCTAGGGATCACCATGAAAAGCAACTGAGTTGTTGTTGCTGTTACAACTCAAAACCCCTTTTAGAAGCTGGGGCCCCAGCCAGGCTTTAGAAGTCCACAATGGACATTGTTTCAGGAATCCCCCACCCTGCAGAAAAGGGACTTTATTTTTGTTCCATCGCAGCAGAGCTCTAGCTAACGTCCAGCCTCAGGCCCTTTCCTGCACAGCTGCCCCTGGGAGGACGCTCGCCGGTTTAGCCCAGCCTGTCTGCCCCTCCACCTTTTGCCTTCTCTAATTCTCCCCAGCTCTCTCTCTCCTCTTTTTTTTTTTAATAGTAAAAAAAAAAAAGCTGGAGAAGCTACTTGAAGTCTGGGGTTTGGACAGGAGGTGAGATCACTCTCCCAGAGGCACCATGGGGCAGAAGTGGAGAGCCAGGCACTGTCCCCAGCTGGCCTATCCTGGCCACTTCCTTCCCAGGCCCATGTGTGTCACTGGGCTCCTCAGAGTTGGTGTGACCCTGGGTTCCATGGGAAGGGTCTGCTTCTCACTCCAGCCCAGGCCTCTTTCTGATCCGTAGGCAACGGCTGTGGTCTGGGCAGGCTGCTTTCTCCTAACCTGCCTTAGGGTTTCTTTCAGCTTAAAACAAAAACAGGGTGCTCCATGCATACTGTTTCTAGATTCCATTATATTTAGCAAGCACGAGGCCCTGAGTCTGCTGAGAAGGGCTGAGTGACTTTTATTAGTGATTCATGAACTGGGCAGCATCCAGTCTACAAAACAGACTGGAGCTCCACTGGGTGAGGTAGAACAGTGGGTTTCTGTAAGGCAACTTGAGCAGGAACGGGGAGATAGCCTACTGCAAAAAGCAGATTGGTTAACATCAGGTCACTTCAGGTTACTCTCCTTGTGTGGGTTAAAGCAGACGGGGCTCCCTTGTCACAAGCTCAGTTGACTGGGCCCCTTTTGATGGGTTGCTGTGAATCTCTTGTTTCTTGGTAAACGGCCCTATTTGGGTGTTAGGCTGCTGTCTCTCCTGATTTCTCAGAAGGCCAGATCTTAAAGGTAAACAGCTTAGGTTTCAGTTTGGTGACATGGGCCTTAGCATGAGTGACTTCACTTTAGATTGGTTTGTCAGGGTTTAGTGCAGGAGCTCAGTCCAAATCCATGGTCTTCCATACATTTTATCTCACTGAGAGTGTTTGTGACACATGTGTTATGTATGAGCACCCTCCAAAGCCAAACACAGGTTGGGTCATTCATTCAATAAATGTTTACTAAGCTTCTATTTTGTGCCAGGCACTGCTCTGAAACTTACAGACCAGCAGTGAACAAAACAGATAATTTCTGACTTCATGGAGTTTACATCCTAGTTGGAGAGACAGAAAAAATACTAAATAATTCTTTAAACATTAAGGTAATCCTTCTACTAAGGAAAATAAAGCTGGGAGACAGGTCCACAGTACGTGGTGGGAGGAATACAATATTAAACAGAGTGGTCAGGAAAGGCCTCACTGACTGCAAAATTGCTTGGGGATAGGCTGCTGTTTTGAAATCTTTCTACCTCTGCTTATTCTTTGCCAAGTGTACAAATGATGAGGATCAAGTCAGTAGCCCAAAGCCTTGCCGTCAGCAATCTGTATCTCCAATATAAGATAACAATTCCTCTTAAATACCAAAATCACAAAAGTCCAGGCCCCACCTGTCAAATCAGCAGGAAGTTTAGACTTCTCTTGGGTTTTTCTCCCAAAAGATTCCGAGAATCATGGAATGAGTTAGACTCGTCCATTAATCAGTCCCCTTTTTTGCTACCATCCAGAGAACCAGTTCAAGTCTCTGGAGGCTGGATGTCCAGCCCTCACCCTGGCACAGTGGGCTGTGGGCTCTGCGGTCCAGTTGCTAGTCAGGAGACGTCCTGGTGGCCCCTGATTCATGTTCACGTTCACATCACTGTTCCTGCAGTTCTCTGCACATTCACCTTGGTATTAGCTCTCCTTGCCCCTGGTCCAGCATACCTCTTCAGCTTCCAAGTATGGGTCACCTTCCTTATGTAAATTTCCTCTTGGGACTGTATTTTCTTTTAAATAAAAATTGGCCTTGTCTGAGAACTTACTTCATCAGATATAGTCATGTATCTTTGAATGTCTCCTCCTAACTCTGTAAATTTGTGAATGACGTTGGGGGCACAGCCCAGCTCTGTCTGGTGGCACTGGGGATCCAAACGCAGATGAAGCAGCTCGGGAAGTGGCGATACCTTGCTGCTCCCCCAGCGGGGCCAACACAAAGTGCTGTCAGCTACACGGACACCAGTTTGTGTTTGTGTTGTGACTCTGAAAGGAAGCCATGGCATTGCTTTCCACAAATTATTACTAAAAAACTGTTCTGTTAATATTTGAAATATTTAAACACAAAAGTACCTACCATTCAGATTTAACAAATTGTTAGCATTTTACCATTTTGCTTAAGACCTTATATTTTTAAAGCAACAGAAACTTGGTATCCTCTGCGCTCTGATTCTATGCAGTTAGTGAGCTTGGATAGTGACGGTTCAGACAGGAAGCTTAGAGAGCAATGCACACCATTTTATCAGAATCTACGTAGGTCTTGAGTTTCAGGTCGTAAGATTTCAGAGAGTGAGGAGATACCATTTCCTCTAAACAATTCTCTTTCAAAAAAAATCACTGGCCTCTATTCAGTTCCTGAGTAAAGAGTTCAAATAGTAAGAATTATAGGTGTTATAGATATAGTTGGGGCCTTTTGTGTGTTCCTCTCAATTTCATTCTCTGCTCCCTCTCCCATGGCTGCCATTGTCCTGAAGCTGGTAGGTATCATTTCCGTCCATGTTTCCCACTTTACTATATGTGGATATTTTAATAAACAATACATAGTCTTTTGGTAGGGGTTTAAATATTACTTTAACAGTATTATACTATATGCATCATTCTGCAGTATGTTACTTTGTACTTTAGGTTTGCCTGCTGTTGCATGGATACAGTTTTCTTTTTTAAATTCCTATTTCTTCTTGTAGAATTAAATCTTTTATTTGTTTTAATTTAATTTTATTTTTTTGAGACGGAGTCTCGCTCTGTCGCCAGACTGGAGTGCAGTGGCATGATCTTGGCTCACTGCAACCTTCGCCTCCCGGTTTCAAGTGATTCTTCTGCCTCAGCCTCCCGAGTAGCTGGAACTACAGGCGTGTACCGCCACACCCAGCTAATTTTTATATTTTTAGTAGTGACAGTGTTTCACCATGTTGACCAGGATGGTCTCGATCTCTTGACCTTGTGATCCACCCGCCTCGGCCTCCCAAAGTGCTGGGATTACAGGCATGAGCCACCGTGCCCAGCCCGAATTAAATCTTTTATTGAGGGAACATAAAGGTAGCTCTCTGAGTTTTTGCATCTCTTAAAATGTCTCTATTATGCTTTCACTCAAATGATGAAGTAGATGAGTACAGAATTGCAGATTGACAGTTTGTTTCTTTCAACACTGAAAATATTGCTTTCCTGCCATCATGCATTTCTTGATGTTGATGAGAAGCCTGCTGCCATTTCAATTGTCATTACTCTGTAAGCGACCTGCCTTTTTTGTCTGTTAGCTTTTAAGCTTTGCAGCTTCACAACAATGTGACTAGGTGTGGATTTATTTTTAATTATTTTGCTTGACATATAAAGTGTGCATTTTCATGCCGAGAACTCATGTCTTTCTCAATTCTGGAAAATTCTTGAATATTCTTGAATATAATTTTTCTGCTATTTTTTTTCTATTTTCTTCTGGACTTCCTGTTAATTGTTAATCAGAACTTCTCAGTCTATTCTTGGTAGGCTCTGATTATCTAGTGCTGTACCACAAACCACACCAAAATGTGACTTAAAACAATAATTTATTGTTATTTCTCATGGTTCCATGGGGTGATTGGACTTGGCTGAGTTGTTCTCACTTGGGACCTCTTGTACACTTGAGGCCAGATGCCAGCTGGAGCAAAGTCATCCAGAAACTTGACTGGGTTAGACATCCAAGATGACTCACTGGCCCCATGGCTCATGGGCCCAAAATGTCTGACAGTTGATGATCCCATGGGTGGGAGCTCACCTGGGACCGTCCATTGGCACACCTACCTGTTGGCTTTCCATGGGTCTTAGTCAGCTCCCCATGTGGCTCAGACTTCTCGCAGTATGATTACTGGCTTCTGAGAGGGAGTGTTTCAAGCACCCCGGGCAGAATCTGTCAAGAATTTTTAAGACCTAGCCACAGAAGCCCTAAATATCACCCCTACCACATTCTCTTGGTCAAAAACATCATAAGGCCAGCCCAGATTCCAGAGGAGGGGAGACACTGCCTCTTGACAGGAGAGTAGCCTGTGTGTATGGGGAGAGATGGAATTAATGGTGGCCATCTTTGCAGGAAAGTTACCACACCGTGCCTCTGAAGTCTCCTCTTACTCAGTATTTCTTTGTTGCTGTGTTGTATTCTGCATGAATTCTTCAGTGCTATCTTTCAACTTACTAATTATCATCATGACTGCATCCAAGCTAGGTTTTATTGCATCTACTGATTTTGTATATTTTATGATACTTCTTATTTCTGATGTTTCTAACTAGTTCTTTTTCCTATCCACCTTTTCTTGTTATAGAGTCACCTGTTTTGCTTAATTATGTCTTATTCATTTTTCTATATATATTTTTTAATTTATGTTTTTGAACATGCTAACCATAACTATTTCAAATTAATTAATATTCACCAATTTGAGAGGTATTTGTGTGCTAAGATTAGTAAGATTTGCTGATGTGTGGATATGTTGAAAGAGTGGGAGTGTGAAGAATAAAACTCCAAGTTATATGCCTTATTTGGATGAAGTTAGAGACCATGGAAGAAGACCAAGCTTGCAGGAGAAGGTTATAAGTTCCTTCTGAAGCCCTGTTAAGGCAGTTGGACAGACCATGATCATAAATGTTAATTTTGACTACGGACTAGGAGAAATATAAATACTCTACAAAGATAGGCTCCAGTTATTGATCTGAGGATGATTCAATAGCTATAATCTCAAGATCTACCTTCATTTATTTATGAACTTATTTAATTCTTCCATATGTAAGTGCATCAATATGCTGTTAGCAACTTTGATAGTCCTTTCTTTAAAGTTGCCATTATTTACTTCTAAACATTTTCCTATTTCATCCACTATCATGGACCCAAATCTCTGCTTCAGAAGTATTCTCAGAAATGAAAGTGAGGGAAATGACAGAGAAAGTGAGGGCAGAGATGAATATCAGATCCAAAATTCATCTCTGCCAATTGCTGTATATGTTAGGAGGAAACAACTTCTAGTGCCTTGTTACTTCTTTCTTTCTTTTTTGGAGTGCCTCCATTTATACCTCTGAGTTTCTCTTCCCCTTCACTTTGTCATTTACCTGCCTTGCTTGTTCTGGCCCAGACTGGGAGTCAGAAGAGTTGACTCTGAGCACAGTGAGGTCCAACTTCTGGTGGGATGACAGAGGGGAGGGGAATCCTGCATGTGGGGGGGGGGGGGTGAGCCATGCTCCCCTTGATGACTGACACAGCTGGAAGGCAGTTCTCCCCAAGATGTACTGCCAGGGGAGCATGTTTGAGAATGATTGCAGGAGATATTAACATACTTCCTCCCAGACTTATAGGCTAATGATTTTATAATTGAGACCCAGAAGTCTCATCTTAAGTTAATGAAGTGATAGCATGCCTCTTCAAAAGCACTTGGTAAATATTCATTGATGAATGAATGAAGAAACAGACCTAGATAAATTAAGTAATGACAGCACAACAATAGCAGCAAACCCAAAGAGTGGTGACTCTGTGTGCTCTCAGCGCCCGCTGACTAAGGTGTTTTATGCATTTGGAATTCATTACTCCTCACAGTAACTTTATAAAGTGGGTACTTTCTTAACTCCATTTTCAGATGGAAACCTGAGACATGAGCGGTTTCACAGCCAGCAAGTGGCAGAGCTAGGACTCAACCCCCTACAGTCTGGCTCTAGCATTTTGGCACTACTATACAACCCTCTCTGCCTAAGTAACCTGTCCAGGTTCCTGCATGGAGATTACTTACAACCAGGTTTGTCTGACATCAGACTATGTGCTTTCAGCCACCATTCTCTACTATTTCCCTGAAGGATCATTGCCTATCAAGGAAGTTTCTTGTGAGGGCACCCTCCAGCTTCAGACTGCTTTATTTAGCTAGTCGATGAATCTTACAAAAGAAAATACAGAGTTAAGAAATCTTAAAACTAACTGCTGGTTGTCATGCAGGGCAAAAAAAAAAAAAAAAAAAAAAAAAGGAGAGATATATTTGTTTGACTAAGTTTTCTACTCATCCATCTTTCTGGGAAACCAACTAAAGTTATTCTCCAAAAGTCACAACACAAATCTTTAGCAAAATGAGGACTTGCAAAGAGGCAGACCTCAGTATTTATTGTCAAAACAGATGATGGAGGCCACCTACTCCAACCTGCTCATTTCACAGGCGAGAAAGCCAGGCACAGAGAGATTCAGTGTGTCTTATTCTAAGTTATGCACCTGATGAGTGGCGGAACCAAGACTAGAAGCAGATCTCTTGACTCTCTGCTTAACAAACTCTGCATTATTCCTGTTCAGCCTAAGGTTTCTCTCTGTGCCGTGAGCAGTTAGCATTTCATCCATTCATTATTCAGTCACTTATTCATTCACCCCCCACCCCTCATATATTTACTGAGTGCTTTCTCTGTGCCAAGCTCTATTCTCTGTGCTGGTCTTTGAGTGGGATATAGGAAAGATATAATTTGTGCATCCATGGTGTTTACAATGGACTGAGGGAGACAGGCCCCAGATAAACAAATTAAGAAATAAAAAGAAAATGTCTGGGAGTGAAAACGGCCATGATGAAAGCAGGTGTGAAAGAAAGGGGCCTACTGCAGCCCAGGGGTCACGAAAGGTCTTGTGGGAGTTGCATTTAAGCCACTTATTGAGTGGTGACAGCGAGGAAGAGCATCCCAGGGCCAAGGCTGGTGGAGGAGCACATGCTGGGAGTGTCTGAAAAGCAGGAAAAAAGGACCATGTGAAGGAGGGAGAGGGGGCTGGGATGCTGAATTTTATGAGTGGACTTGACACAGAGTGCCCAGATTAAACACTATTTCTAGGCATATTTTTGAGGTTGTTTCAAGATGAAATTAGCATTTGAATCTGTGGATTCCGTAAAGTAGATCTAGCTCGGTGTGGGTGAGCATCAGCCAATTCCTTGAGGGCCTGAACAGAACAAAAGGCAGAGGGAGGAGAAATTTGCCCCTTTGCTTCCTGCCGTGTACTTGAGCTGGGACATCAGTCTTCTCCTGCCCTTGGACTGGGATTTACACCCTCAGCCTCTGGATCTCAGGCCTTCAGACTTGGACTGGAATTATACTGTCGGTCTCCTCTCCAGTTTGCAGACAGCAGATCATGGGACTTGATCTGCTCAGCCTCAATAATCACGTGAGCCAATTCCTCATAATAAATGTGTGTGTGTGTGTGTGTGTGTATTTATATACACATACCTCCTATTGGTTCTGTTTCTCTGGAGAACCCTAATACAGAGGTGACCTATTTTGTAGAGCGTGACAGTCTGATCAAAAAGACTTGTCAAGCCATTAAGAAAGATGATTACAATGCTATATAGCAAGCTGGAAATTGATCACAGTATAATGTGGGAGAAAAAAAGCAGGATATAATTATATGGAAGGCATGACTACAACTCTATGAAAATATTGAAAGGAAAATGATTTGGATGGTCACATAGAGTTGGAGGATTATGGATAATGTGATTTCTTTTTTCCCCATTTCTTTAGTGTTTCCAATTTTTCTCTGTGCTTCATTGCTTAAATTAAGAACTGAAATGGATAAAAATAAACTGTAGCTGATGCTTTAAAAAAAAAGAACTAGGCTCCAGAGTGTTCTAGATTAGTCTTGAGATACATTTTTCTTAACTTAAATATTTTAAAGTAATATATACATATAGATTTTAAAAATCAAATAGTAGACCCTACCCCTTCCCAACTCCAAGTTACGTTCTCCTGAAGCAACCACTTTCAAGTCTTTTGGCTGTTTTTTTTTTTTTTTCTTCTTATAGTAATTCTTTTTTTTTGTTTTTTTTGAGACAGAATCTCGCTCTGTTCCAGGCTGGAGTGCAGTGGCACAATCTTGACTCACTGCAAGCTCCACCTCCTGGGTTCACGCCATTCTCCTGCCCCAGCCTCCTGAGTAGCTGGGACTACAGGCACACGCCACCACGCTCAGCTAATTTTTTGTATTTTTAGTAGAGACGGGATTTCACCGTGTTAGCCAGGATGGTCTCAATCTCCTGACCTCGTGATCTGCCCGCCTCAGCCTTCCGAAGTACTGGGATACAGGTGTGAGCCACTGCACCCGGCCTTCGTACAGTAATTCTTAAATTTTTAAATAACATGCCTCTATTTCTACTGCTTGATTTCCCAACATCCTAGGAATTCTTTTTATTTCTCTACAACTTTAGACTCTACTTTTTCTTAGTTCCCATCTTGGTTTACTTTATTGACTTACTGTTTTACTGGGACATAACTTTTTTAGGAAGAATGCATGCAAAATAAACTCGCATATTTGAATAAGCCTTCATTCTATTCTCATATTTGATTGAGAATTTGACTAGGTGTATAACTATAGGTGAGAAATACTTTTTTGTTTAGTTTTTTGAAAGCATCACTCCACTGTCTGTGAGGTTTTACTGTGGCTGTTGAAAGTTTAATAACATTCTCATTTCTAAATTTTTATATATGACCTATTCCCCCTACTCCCTACACCATCTGTTTTAAGTTCTTCTCTTTATCCCTGCTATATTGGAATTTCACTCAATGTGACTTGTTGTGGATCTTTTTATTATTCATTTTACTTGATACTCAAGGGTCCTTTTCCAACTGAAAACATGTACCCTTAAATATGGGGAATTTGTGTTTAATAATTTTGCTTGGTTTTCTGTTTTCTCCTTTTGGAGTCCCTATTACTTGTATGTTGGACCTCTTGATAGATGTCATATTTTCTTTTCTTTTCTCTGTAATTTTCTATCTTTTAAATTCTATTTCCTGAAAGAGTTCTTCTACTTTTATCATCCAGTTCATTCTATTGAATTTTTAGATGTCTGCTATGATGTTTCTAATTTTAAAAAACTGTTTCTCTTTCTCCGGATGTTCCATTTTATAACATTTAATTCTTGCTTTATAGATGCAATGTTATCCCTTATCTTTCAATATTAATTATAGTTTGTTACCATTGTAGTTTTCCTCAGTACTTGCCTTGATTCTGTTCCCTCCTACTTTCTTTCCTGCCTCCCCCAACAAATTGTTTGTTTTGATGTATGGCCTTCATATTGGGAGCTTTCATCAAATGTCTGTTAACACATGGCCATCTCTTTGCATTTCAGACTGGGACACAAAAGAGATGACCAGAAACTGGGTAGGAGAGGGATAAGGCTTATGGAGAGGAGACTTTCTTCACAATAGGACAAATAGTGGGGACTTGCTGGTTGCATTAGGGAACCCCCAGAAATAAGGGTTCTTAGATTTGGGGGAATGGGGTCAGTCATCAGTCTTTTCCTCCAGAGACAAAATTTCTAATCTGCTTTCTGGGAATTAGGGTTGGAGTGGTAATAATAATAATAAATATGTGCGGGAATGGGAGAGAGGCTGTCACCGAATCCAGTGTGCTTTCAGTTATGTTTGGTGTTAAGGTTAGACCTCTTTCAGCTCAATTTCTCCTGAGACAAAACTTACAGTCTTTGGAGTAGAGGAGGACCAGCCGTCTTGCTTAGTATATAGAGGGAAAGAATCCAGGCTCAATTACTCCTTATACAGACTTTTAACCAGTCTTCTAGTTTTCAGCCCCACCCCTCATCCCAGTCTTCTGGTATATGTGGTGCTTCCAACCTCTAAGGCTTTCCAGGGTCTTATAAAGAGATAATAGAGAAAATTGAGGAAATATAAATGTTACTGGACTAGTGAAAACTATCAATCTACTGATCTGGGAAACAACCCATCTTAGATGAAATTCAGACATTTAAAGAAATTCAGACATTATAGCAGACATTTAAAACCTTAATAGAAAGGATTGGAGATAAACATTGAAGAACTCTTTCAGGAAACAGAATTAAAAAGATAAAAAATTGCAGAGAAAAGATAAGAAAATGTGATATCAATCAAGAAGTCCAATATACAAATAATAGGGGTTCTGAAAGGAGAAAACAGAAAACAGGGAGGGGCAAAATCATTAACCTCTAAGATTACACTGTCGTAGACTAACTTGTTGTTGGATCTTTTTATAGGAGCTTAGCAAAGTTCATAAAGCTGAAGCCTAACTCAGCACTTATGCCAATACTTTAATTTGTTACAGTATGTAATTTTTAAGACATTAAAAACAGTACACCTGCTGTATCTACATGTTAAAAGCCTAATGATAAAATGAATACTAATGAATACACCTTCAAATAAAGAAAAGTAGCACGTTACTAATATTAGTGAATTTCATCTAAGATGGATTATTTCCTGGATCAGTAGATGGATACTTTTCATTTGTTCAAGAACATTTACACCTCTTCCATTTTCTTCATTATCTCTGTGTAAGGCTCTATCACACCTTCTCACTTTGGCTTCCAGTTTTCTTAACCTCTCCCTCATATTTCCCACCTTGTCTCTTTGTATTTGCTGAATGTATTTTAACAAGGATCTCAGTATATTTGGGCAATAGAGCTTGCCACAAAGTCTAGTCTGTCATACTCCTGGAAATGAAAGTTCCAGGTCTCATCCAGCTTGTCATGTTTAATTGGCATCAGTAGCCTACTCTCATCTCCTTTTCTTTTTCTTTTTTTTAATGTATGTGATTGTAAACGTCTTCAATTCCTTTTCTATCATTTCAGAGGGGTTCCAGGAGAAATATGTGATAAACACTATATGGTTTGGCTGTGTTTCCACCCAAATCTCATCTTGAATTGTAGCTCCCATAATCCCCATGTGTTGTGGGAGGGACCTGGTGGGAAGTAATTGAATCATGGGGGTGGTTTTTCCTATGCTGTTCTCATGATAGTGAATAAGTTTCATGAGATCTGATAGTTTCACAAAGGGCAGTTCTTCTGCTCATGCTGTCTTGCCTGCTGCCATGTAAGACGTGTCTTTGCTCCTCCTTTGCCTTCTGCCATGATTGTGAGGCCTCCCCAGCCATGTGAAACTATGAGTCCAGTAAACCTCTTTTTGTTTATAAATTACCCAGTCTCATATATATCTTTATTAGCAGCATGAGAACAGACTAATACAAACACTGTTGTTCAATCTGAAATGTATAAGTGGAAGTTGGTTAGGTGTCTTTTAAAATTGTGCAGCATTGCATTGGGGGGTCTAATATCTCCAAACAAGTAAACTTGTATAGAAGTCTACTGAAATAATCATTTGATATACTTTTGCCTAAGTGAAATTATCGGGACAAATCCCTAAGTGGCATTGCAAGTGTTTCCCTTTGGCATCCTAGGTAGGGAACCATCTCGTGGATACAAGGATTCTTTCTGAGACTTATCCAGATGGAAATCTTCACTTCAAAAATAAATCTTTGTATTTCATAACAAAACCTTTAGAAAAAATACATTAGTCATCTTTATTAAAAAACTGAAGAACTTAATTTGATTTAGAGACAAGGAAAGACCAAAATGCTCATGTTAAACCCATTCCTTTCCTTGTCCATGAAGAAAGATTGTCTTCAAATGGCCACTTCTTAGTCTGAGTGACTAGAAAATCACTCTGTCAGTGAGTGCATAATGACGGCTGGGTAATCACTGGTTAATGAAAAAACTTATTGATTTCACGACTTCTTTGAACTGAACGTCTCTCTGTAAGCCTAAATCTTGGATATGTGAAGTATGAAAGTATTTCATGACAGGATATTAGTATGGACCAGCTTTATATTTAGACCCAAGCCCTGAACTGCCCCGACACCCTCTATTTCCTTTGTGAGCTAAGAATCTTCCCACAGAGGCCAGTCTGGGTCATCTCTTTCCTGTGATCAGGTAGGGTCCTTCCTGACAAGGCCCTGCCCCCTCCTGGCCTTGACTACCCCTGGGCAGTAGCCCCTGGGGTGGACCTGCTCTCCTGCTCTGACAAGCAGTCATCTGTCTTAGAGCACAGGCTCTAATTACCCCTGCCATTAGCCTGCTTGGCAGGACTGCAGATGTTATTAATGGCGGTGAAATTATCCAATGCCTTTCAAAACTCCAGAGCCACTCGATGTTTGTCCCTGTGACCTCTCACAGCACTTCATTTCTTTATTCACTTTGCTGCTGTATTGAACCTTAACCTTGAGTGTGAGATAAAAAACAAGGAGGAGAATGTCACTCTCTCCAACATTCCTTTATTCCCTTCCTCAGCCCCTCACCCCCTACTTATTTGGGGATGTAACCCAGCACCATCATCCTCACTGCCATGCTGTTTGTCAGCAGGGAGCTCTTGACGGTGTGGATGTGCCATTCTTTCCCGCCTCTACCCATCTCATAGATCTTTTCTCACAAATTATAAAATAACTTGTTGCTCTTTATTAGAAAATCAATATATTTTCATGTCTGGGAAAATTAGAAAAATGCAGATAAGCAGAAAGAAGAAAAATAAATCCATACTCTCACCTTCCAGAGATAAAAAATGTTAAAATTTTATAGTATATCTTTACAGACATTTCTCTATAGGAAGATATGAGAAGATACTGTTATAATAATAATCACCATAACTAACATCTATTGGCGCTGTTCAGATTGCTTTGGCGTGTATTAATTGACTCACTAAATTGTCTCAAAAACCCTATGAAGTAGGTTTAATTCCTTCCTTCCTTTCCTTCCTCCCTCCCTCCTTTCCTTCCTTCCTCCCTCCCTCCTTTCCTTCCTTCCTTCCTTCCCTTCCTTCCTTCCTTCTTTCCTTCTTTCTTTCCTTCCTTCCTTCCTTCTTTTCTTTCTTTCTTTCTTTCTTTCTTTCTTTCTTTCTTTCTTTCTTTCTTTCTGTCTCTCTCTCTCTCTCTCTCTCTCTCTCTCTCTCTTTCTTTCTTTCTTTCTTTCTTTCCGATGGAGTTTTGCTCTTGTTGCCCAGGCTGGAGTGCAATCGCACAATTTTGGTTCACTGCAACCTCCACCTCCTGGGCTCAAGCGATTCTCCTGCCTCAGCCTCCTGAGGGATTACAGGCACCTGCCACCACGCCCAGCTAAATTTTTGTTATTTTTAGTAGAGATGGGGTTTTGCCATGTTGGCCAGGCTGCTCTCAAACTCCTGACCTCAGGTGATCCACCTGTCTCAGCCTCCAAAAGTGCTGGGATTACAGGCGTGAGCCACTGCATTTGGCCGAAGTAGGTTTAATTTCTATTGCCATTTTGCAGGTGAGGAAACTGAAGCAGGGAGAGATTACAAATATTGCCGAAAGCCTCGTAGCTATTGAAGTGGAAGAAGTGGGAGCTGAACCCAAGTTGTCTGCCTCTAGGCTCTGAATTCTTCAATAATATATTATCATCTAACCTGCTTTTTCAATTTCACAAAGTCTAAATATCTTTCTTTGTTACTCTTAATCCACCACATGATTTCAAATAATTATGAAGACTTAGTAGAATATCAAAATATGAATATGTTGAAATTTCTTCAACCAAACTTTAGGACAGTTTTCTTTTTCTTGTATTTACTCCTATTTTATTTTTTGCTATGATAAACAACACCTAAATTTTTTTTTAATGAGATAATTCCTTCAGGAATTTGGCTATAGGGAAAGCAAAAATAAATAGACAGTATAAACAATGTTCAGTTTATTTCACACTTGCAAATGAAAGCTTCATGTACTCCTTTGTTCAATTCATTATTTCTAAGAGACATTTGTCTACTTTTAAAAATGTTATTAATTATTGAATATTTTCTATGTGTCAGCCACACCTTATTTGTGCTGGTTAGTTGCTGATATTTACTCACAAGTAATTCAGGCTCAAAATGAGATTCTGGTAAAGTCAGAGAGGAGGAAAGGAGAAGACTTTCTGGATGTCTCTGCCCCTGTAACATCCTGCCTTTTTCCTAGGTATTCCCAACTGAGCATCGGTTTTTTCATTTCCTTTTCCTTCCCTCCCTCCCTCCTTCCCTCCTTCCTCCCTCTCTCTTTCTTTCTTTCCTGAGCCTGAATATTCTGTCTTTTCCCTTAGCTGGAAACAGCTCAACTGTTGACTATCCAGAAACCCTAATGTAGCTTTAATCTAATTCCTGTTCTGGAAGGACGTTTTTGGCATACCATTTTGTCTCATCTGAGTTAGACTAGGTCTATATTTGGCCAGTTAATCCACCACAGCAGAGTCTCTTTGGAATTTTTAGCTGATTGTCAGCCGGTCTATGTAAAATGTATTTGAATTGACCTCTGGCTGATAGGATAGACTAAATATCTTCATAACTTCATAATAGGTCCATTCTTCCATGATTCAGAGTACAAAGCCAGGGCCCAGGCAAGTCACTGATTGAATAATATGTAGACAGAGACCTTGTTTATTAACTCATTTTTCTACTCCATGTAATGATGCCTAGCACACAGGGAGCATTAGACATGTATTTGTAAAGTTGAAGAGGAACTCCCAGGAGATCTGGGTTCTAGTTTCAGTTCCACTACAGATTAGTAAAACTAGCTAGTAGCTGTTGGGGTTAGGCTTATTATTAACCACTTTGCCCCTCAATTGCTGCATACACATTACCCGCTTAGGAACTCTTGGCAATCCAATGAAATAACTCCTGAAGCTCTGTGATTTCCACAGAAGAATTGTGTTCTATGTTCTTAAGGTATTAACTTTCAAGAAAGAGTAAAAAAATATTGACACTCTTTCTTATTTTGAAAGCTACGGAATTTAATTCCAGGATATTGTGCACAGCAAACAGGTGACCTCTTAGATGTTTCGGCTTCCCCTGCCCCATTTTCACATAGATTGCAGGTGAAATTTTCTTGTAGGATCCCTTCCCATGAGTGACCCAATATGGGAATTACGGGCTATGACAAGGATGAGAGAGGCTGTGGGATTCTGTACCATTCCTAGTCCACTAATATAACCCTACCCTTCTCTCTCACTTAAGAAAACACATTAGTTAAGACATATTTCAAAACTACCACAATAAAACCGTGGGGTAGTGGTGCAGGAATAGACAAACTAACCAAAAAATGGAATATGCACCTGGACACCCAATCATGTATCCATGGGAAACTGGTATATAATAGAGCCATTTTCCAAATCCGTGGGAGGAAGCTGGATCACTTAGTGAATAGTGTTGGGGTAAATGACTCGCTATGGAAAAAACCAAAGCTGGATGCCTACCTCTCCATATAGACAAAAATAAATTTCAAATGGACTAAGGACCCAAGTATGAAGGGAAAAGACACAATTCTTACAGAAGAGTCTATAGGCATCTGTCTTTGTGGCTTTGTAGTTTTCTGCACATTTCTTAATCAATACCCAAACAACATAAACCATAAGGGGAAAATTGATGGGTCTGACTATCTAAAAAATTAAAGATTTCGGTTCAAAACAGTTAACCTGCCTCCAATGGCATGGAGAAAGATGTTCACAGTGTCTAAAATCAATAAGGAATTGATGACCCAAGGAACTCCTGCAGATTGGCAAAAAAAGGATTGGAAACTCACATAAGAGCTAGACAGGCAAAAGATATGGGCAGTTTGTAGAAGGAGAAACCCAAATTGCTATTAAGCATGTGAAGAGATACCCACTTCACTGGTAATCAGAGAAATGCAAATTTAAATTATAACACGATCCACTTTAAAATAATTAGATTGACAGAAATTGGAAACCTTATTAATATCAAGTGCTGAAAGGGATGTGGGGAAAAGAGAGCCCTCTGACACTGCTGGTGGGAGTGTAATATCCTATGCTTCGGCAATCCCACTCCTAGTGCAGCCCCCAGAGACAGACGTGCACAGATCTGTGAGGGGACATCTCCGTGGGTGGTCCTTGCAGCTCCGTTTATGCGTGTGTGTGTGTGTGTGTGTGTGTGTGTGTGTGTGTGGTAGAGTCAACCAAGGTGTTCATCCCTAGGGCAATGGAGGAAGCAACTGTGCTGGATGCAAGGCAGTCAGCAATAATGATTAGATTTCAATATAACAGCAAGGAGATATTCCAAAAAACAGAGCTGGATGAAAAAAGTAACAGAGAGAATGAGATTTATAGCCCATTGCCTTTTGTAAATTAGATATTAAACATGCACACACAAAATAATATTATATATTATTCAAGGATGTCCGTATATCTACATAAAGATAGGAGTAAGGGGATCTGGAGGAGGGGGAATGAGAGTGGGATGAGCGAGTTGGAGGGAAAACAACAACGGCACTTTTGAAGGGCATTTTATGAATCCATGAGTGTACCATGCACTAAAGAGTAGAATTAATTCAACTCTGTGGATCTGTGGTCCAAAAGACAGGAAAAAGAAAGTAAAATCAAATTGGAATGTGGGTGAATGAGAGGTATCCTCATGGTAATAACCCTGAAATATTGCTTATAGTCTGTGTAATAAATCATTGATAAATTTCAATTCTCCATTATTTGTAATAGTTTACTTGCAACACTTCCCAGCTGTCAGGACCCCTGGGGCTGAGAGCCCTAATGGGAGCTGTTTGTGTTCATAGTTCTTTGCCTGACATAATGCTACAGAGGTGAACTTAGCCACAGAAACTAAAAGAGGCAGCCTCAATATTCAAGGAGCAATTAGGAGAAAGACTTGGAAAGGGTTTGCAATTACTGTTCCACAAAGACCTAGTCTGAATACCTCTTTATCCATATTTTATTTCCTCCATCTAATATTTAAAGTCTTCCCCTTATATTTGTTGAATGAAAAGCAGAAATCTAAATAGCTCTAACATTATTATTTCCCTAATTCCCACAGCCTGCACTGCTCAGATGTCAGTCTCTAAATTCCTAACACAAATGAACAGAAGACAAAATCATTTGCAGGATTCTGAAATGAAGTTTTTCAGCGGAACACAGAGAAACAGTTAAATTTTGCAAAGCTGTGAAACTGGAGAGGGGGCTGTCCTCCGAATCTACCAACCAGAGACCTGGAAGGAATTACTTGCATGAGATTCATTTCTCTCTGTCTTTCTCTTTCTCCCCTCTCCCCGCCTATCTGCACCAAACTCACCTGTCAATTTCATCAGCGATACTTGAATGGATTTTCTAACCTGCCCCACTCCAAATTGATCAGTTAATTAAGTTGATCTCTACAAGACTGTTAAAGAACCAGGTCTTTTTCCTTTCATGTTATGCAGTTCCAAGTAAACTCCCTTTACTCTGGTATCCTTATCAGAAGCACACATCACAGGAAGTGGAGCATTCCTTATGAATATCTTAATCTGCACACAAATAGATTTTTTTCAATGTGAATTTGGATTTCTAAAAGCACACTTACTGCAAGTACATTTTGCAGCTTCTTGTTTCCAGATCAGAATTGAGTGATTTTCTATTATTTATTTATTTATTTATTTATTATTTGTTACTTTAAAATATGCAATTCTTGGGATCATGCAGAATTGCTGTATATTTGCTTTGAAGATTAGAATAAAACTGGTAGATAATGTGGATGTCTCTTGTGATCAATGGCTGTGAGGCAATGTGTGTGGCTTTGGCCGCCGAGTCTCTAAGTGAGGTCACTCCTCAGATCTGAATGTGTGTGCGCGTTGTTGATAACTGGAATCACTTCAGGAGGAAGTGAGACCAGTGTCCTGGGTACTAACGCCCTCTGAGGGGTTTCCAACCACTTGCAGGCCATTATCTCATTAGTTCTCAAAATACCCCAGTGAGGAGGAAAGGAAGGAAGACCCTAATGGAGTAATGAAATGGTAGAAAGCACTTTGCTAATGTAGCCATCACTTCCTCCTCCCCTGCCCCTAATCCCTAAGCCCGGATGCAGAAACTGAGGCAGAGGGAGCTGAAATTGCTGACCCGAGACCCCTGGAGAGTCAGCAGCAAAAGGAAGACCGGGATGCTGCTCCTCAGCATGCTGATGGAACTTTTTTTTTTTAAAAGAAATGCTTAAATAAGGGCTAAATCGCTCACTTAAGGTAACAGCAACCTTTTATTTCTAAACCAACACGGGGTGTGGATAGCTGGGAAGTCAAAAATGTGCTGAGAAGAGGGGTAGGCACTGGGCCAAGATAAAGCTGTCGACAGGCTCTCAGAAGTGGCCACTTCGGGGTGCAGCTGGGCTCTTCTGCCGATTCAGTACGTTGCTGATAAGTACAGTTCAATTTGGTTCACATCTTTATAGACACACACATGACACATATTAAACTGACCTCGTCTGCTCTAATTCCTCAGGTGTTTCACCAAGGCCTTTGAGGCTATTTTCTTTAAGAAAATAGCCTTGATAAAGACTTTTGTTTTCAAAGAAGATGGTTTGGTTTAAGTTTCTTCCCTGCTTTAAAATGATGAGCCTACATCTCCTTGGAAAGTGCTTTGAGAGTCATCTAACAGGACACTTCTATTTGTTTTCTTTTTTTATTCAAGGGCTTTATCCTACGGCTCGCAGTCACCATCAGTACACCATGCGGGCCCTGGGCTCCTCTCCGAGGTCCCCTGGGTTCCTCTGCTCTGTTTTCATGGTCTTTAAGCTTCCTCCTCTAGGATCTAGGAAATCTTTTTTCTTTGGGGAAGTGGGGAGTAAGGTAGAAATGGCTGGTAAGACATAGGTCAAAGGAATAAATCTTTCATTGTGGAATTGCAGGCATGTGGGATAATTTGTAAGACGGAGTTTTATGACACTCTGCCAGGCAGCCTACTTGGAAAGGTCAACCCCACCAGGAAAAAGATAGCATCATTCTTGAAAAACCCAGATGCTATTGTTTCCCCCGAGAGTCAGCCTACTCAACACTTCTTGAAAGTCGAGAATGTGAATGAATACATGGGATTCATTCGTTCGTTCATTCATTTATTCAACAGACACCAAAAATGAATAAGTAATAGCCCCTTATATCAGGGAACTCACAGACATATAAACAAATTATTGAAGGTCAGGGTAGTCATAAGAAGGATAATAGAGGGAGATTTAGAAAGCCAGGATTTCTGGCATAAAAGTGGAAGTATTCAATGAATTTACAGACAATCAAAATTCAAGAAGACATTTATTGGCCCTAGGTCCTAGGTGAAACTGGCAGGGAAATATTTAACGGAGATAAATATATGATCCAGCGAAGGTATAAAAAGACCAATGGATAATACTTAATGGAGATAAATACAGGATCCAGCATAGGTGTAAAAATACCCATGGGATAATAACAAGATTGGAGATACCTCCATATGATGTCGTTGGCAAGGACGTAGACTAGTGGGTCAAGTCCAATCATGGCCCCGCCATTACTTCTTCCATGACTGTGGAAAATTTTCTTCACCTCTCTGTGCTTCAGTGCCCTCATCTATAAAATGGAAGCAATAATAGGTCCTACCCAAAAGCATTGTTGGAGGGATTAAATGAAATGATACCTTTCAAGTTCTTAGAAAATTGCCTGGCAAAAACATCAGCACTCAGTAAGATCTAACAAGGATTATCATTACTCACAAAGGGTTCTTTTAGAAAAGAAAAAAGAAAGATCCCAGACTTTTAATTTATAGCTTGCCCAGCTGCAGTCAGCAGTTCTCTGATAAGCTCATTGGGTTGTACGCTGGTCTCCCAAAAGGGCAGGAGGCAGCATGCAACTCACTACTTTATACCCAGTATTCTGTCCAAAAGAAAAAAGTGTCATCCTGGGGTTTTCTATAGGCAAGAAGAGAAAATCTGAATACGGTTGGACACCTACTTAAGCCATTAGGGAGGCAAATATCAATAGGGCCAGAGACAAAACACGCCCACTGTGCACTTCTGTGGTATGTGACCCTACAAGAGAGAACCTTTCCTGATAGTGAAAAGCTTTCAAAAATGAACTCAGTCTCTGCAACCACGACAGTCTCCGAGAAGGGAGGAAATTTGGAAGTATTTAAAGAAGCCAGAGTAGCTGTGATGGACTTAATGAGCTCAGGTTTCACAAAGACTTTTGCAGAGAAAAAACACACAACCAAGAATGATTACAAGAGGTATATCGGGAAGGTGAAAGTCTAAAATGAGCTGAGGCATGCAAAAAACTTCTAAAGACAACAAAAAGGACTTAATGAGGTTCCAGACAAGAAGCTCAGGGAAGACAGCGGCAGATCTAGAGCTTGGAATTGATGGTGAAACTGTAGCTGGGCAGTCTGGAGAGGGCAGAACTCTGCAAGACTTCCTTTTGTCTGTTTTTTCCAACAGGGAGAATGGTAGAACAGAATGCAAAGAAAGAATGAGCACTGGCCAGTGACACGGAAGCCAGTGAGCTTTGTTCTTTTTGAGACAGAGTCTCACCCAGGCTGGAGTGCAGTGGTGCGATCTTGGCTCACTGCAACCTCTGCCTCCTGGATTCAAGCAATTCTCCTGCCTCAGCCCGCCGAGTGGCTGCGATTACATGCACATGCCAGCATGCCTGGCTAGTTTTTGTATTTTTAGTAGAAGATAGGGTTTCGCCATGTTGGCCATGCTGGTCTCAAACTCCTGACCTTGTGATCCGCCCACCTCAGCCTCCCAAAGTGCTGGGATTACAGGCATGAGCCACCGTGCCCAACCCACCAGTGAGCTTTTAAGAAGCATGTGGCTGCTCTTAATGAGTTCAGATCTCTGGAATAAATTAATGATGTTGCAAGGTACTGAGGCAATTCGCAAATCAGATTCTCAGTCATTGCTTCTTGAAATTTAAAGAATCTTAGGGAAATGAAGATGTGCTGGGAAAAAAAAATGCCCATGAGCACATCTCACCATTTTTCGAGATGGAAAACCAGTTCATTTTACAGACTACAGATAGTTAAGCATGTTGTCCAGCTTGCACAGGAATTGATCTTGGAAGGGTTAATTGTTGAGCACTTTGTGGAGAATGTGGGGACCATGAGCACATGGCACAGGCTGACAAGGAACAGGTCGCACCAGGCTGATCTCAATTCTTTTCTTCTTCCTCTTTCTTTTTCGTTGGTGCTCTTGGGACCAGAGTCCTGAGAGGTCAACTGAATTGTGTGTTTGGATTCCTTCCTTCCCTCCCTTCCTTCCTTCCTTCCTTCCTTCCTTCCTTCCTTCCTTCCTTCCTTCCTTCCTTCCTTCCTTCTCCTTTGTTTTTCTTTCTTTTCTTCTTTTTTATTTCTTTCTTTTCTTTCTTTCTTGACAGGGTCTTGCTCTGTTGCCCAGGCTGGAGTTCAGTGGCATGATTACAGCTCACCGTGCCTTAAACTTCTGGGCCCAAGCAATCCTCCAAACTCAGCCTCCCAAGAAGCTGATATTACAGGTATGCGCCACCATGCTTGGCTAATTTTTTTCTACTTGTAGAGACAGGGTCTCCTTATGTTGCCCAGGCCGGTCTTGAACTCTTGGGCTCAAGTGATCCTCCTGACTCAGCCTCCCAGGGGTTACAGGCATGAGCCATCGTGCCCAGCCTTGTGTTTGGATTTCAACAAAGCATTTGATAGTTCTCTCAGGATGTTGTTGAAGGTAAGAAAAATAAAAATAGGATGGTTCCCAAGTAATTAAAAAACTTGGAAACTGCTTGAGTGGCTGTACTTAATGGTTGTGATCATGGAAACTCTCAGCCCACAGGGGCGTTTCTAGTGGTGAAAAAGCTTTTTTTCCCCCTGGTCCAGTCACATATTGTGCTGTTGTTGCTGTTCATGATTACTACTTATTACATGCCCACTACGTGTCAGATGAGATGTGATATATACGTATATAATATCATTTAATTGAATTTTTATAAAACTGTGGGATAGATATTATGTTATAGAAAGGTTAAATAACTTTCCTGAAGGTACACTGAGATGAAGGCAGAGACTGGGGATTTGAGCCCTAGAACCCAAAGTCATTGCTCTTTCTTTTATGCCAAAGGCTCAAAAGCTGAAGTGGCGGGAGGAGTGGTGAACAAGGGAAATGAGATCATCAGGACCCAAAATGATATCATCAGGGGCATACACTGAATCCAAACAAGAAGCAATTTAACTGGGAAAATTTAACTTCCTGCCCCACAGTGTTCCCGTGTAAGTACAGGATGGAATAGACATGGTTTATTATGTGAACAAGACTTAGTTGACAGGAATCTGAATCTGAGACAATAGTGTTCTGTGGCAGCCAAAAAACAAAACAAAACAAAAACTCCAACTAATTAGATTTTAGTCCACCTTGAGAGCATAGCACAGCTACAATGAGATTTGGACAAAGAAAACAGAAAAAGGTCTATGTCTGCTGTTTGGGGCCATTAGTGTAATGCTGATGGATTAAAGAGAGAAGGCAGAATTCCTCACCCCAATTTTTTGTCTGTCTTTATTTTCAGAAAAACACTAGGACTACAAAATGTACACCAACTGCTGGTGAGAGAGAAATGTGGGGTTAGAGAATGCTTTTAGCTGCTATTTCCCAGAACTACTCTTCGATAGGGCTGTAGAGAGAGTTCCAGGGGAAAGCAACCAACAACCACATCATATGCAAAAAAGGGAAGGAGCCGGGGGTTTTGGGCTGAGAGGAGAAGGCTTTAGAGGCCATCTCAACTGGTCTTCTCACACTGAAAGGGCCATCAAAAGTACAAATCTGCTAATTCTCCAGAACACTGGCTTTCAAAGCTGCTTGGCTGTTACCTACAGTAAGAATTATATGTCATATCTCAATGCAGAATATGTGTAAACACCCATATGTAACTGAAATAAGCATTCCAGAAAATATTATCGACCCTACTGTTTTCAGTTTACTTTGATATTTTCTGTTCTGTTCTATTCTATTCTCTTTCTTTCTTTTTTCAGACGGAGTCTCACTCTGTCCCCCAGGCTGGAGTGCCATGGCTTGATCTTGACTCACTGTAAGCCTGCCTCCTGGGTTCACGCCATTCTCCCGCCTCAGCCTCCCGAGTAGCTGGGACTACAGGCACCTGCCACCACGCCCAGCTAATTTTTTTGTATTTTTAGTAGAGATGGGGTTTCTCTGTGTTAGCCAGGATGGTCTCAATCTCCTGACCTTGTGATCCGCCCGCCTTGGCCTCCCAAAGTGCTGGGATTAGAGGCGTGAGCCACCGTGCCTGGCCCTCTATTCTATTCTTTCTATCCTATTCTATTCTTTTTCATTGAAAAAAAAATGCCCATCAAGACCCATTCAATTCATTTTCTGACTTATTAATGGGTTGCAACTCATAGTTTAAAGATCATTGCCCTAAGGCCTAGAGCTAGTACCCACGGATGGAAGCTATGAGGTGCCAGCTATTGCTTCAGGTTCACAAAGAACTTCTATCAAGCAGAGGGGGCAAAAGATGGGATAGTTTTCCTCAGGAAACAGTGAGTTATTGCTTCTTGCAGTATTCCAGCGTAGGCAGAATGAAGGCATGATGAGAGCAGTGCAGGAAGGAGTCACATGTCAAATGGGGACTGAATTAAATCATCCACATGGTCCTTTTCATTCCTGAGACATGACGGTTGTATTAGTGGGATTGGCTGCTAAGAGGTTTCTGCCCTTTTAGGCTATGCTGTCAAAAGCACAGTGTACACCTCTTCAGAGGTGAAGGCGGAGTTTATTTATTTATTTATTTATTTATTTATTTATTTATTTATTTATTTTAGAGACAGGGTCTTGCTATGTTGCACAGGCTGGACTTGAAATTCTGGGCTCAAGCAATCCTCCTGCCTCAGCCTAGAGGGACTGCAGGCATGCGCCACTGTACCTGGCTGGAGACATACTTTTGAAGTCGTTCATTTATTTGTTTATCCAACAAACGTTCATGGCATATCTAGCACAAGCCAAACACCAGGCTAGGCTGTGGGGACATAATATTGACACAGCCCATGTCTACTGAAGCTTACTGAGGAAAAGACAGTCATTCAACACATACTTTTTGGTGCCAACTATCTGCCGGCCACTGCTTTCAAAGCTGGGCTTCTATCAGGGCATCCATGCAAAATCCACAAAATCCCTGCTCTCATGGAGTCTGCAGATTATATACAACAAGCACACAAATAATCAATTCTGATTGTGGTAATGACAGAGCACCTGGAGAGGGTAGCAGCCTAGTGCAAGAGTCAGGGAAGTGTTCCTGAGGAAGTGGCATTGAGACAGCCGCCTGAAAGGTGAGCACTTCGGGGAGAGTGGGGTGGAAAGCAGGAAGGAACCTTTTCAGGCAGAGGGAAAAGCCAGCATCTGAGGACTGGAAGGAAAGTGAGGCTGGCTGGGGTTAGAAGGGGAGGGAAGGAATGGACCCCACAGGATCAGGAAGTGGGATTTGATCCTCAGAGCAAGGGGAAGCCATTAGAGGAATACACAGAGATAGAGAGAGATCTATGGATACAGAGAGGATGGATTTAAGAGATATGCGGGAGGCAGCACCAGCATGACCTGGTGAAGGAGATGAGCTGGGGGAGGAGATAAGGATGTCCCCCTCTCTGTGTGTTCTGCCTTGAGCAGCTGATGGTAATGGTGATGGGGGCTGAGGAGAGAGAAGCAGTCCAGTTCAAGGAGATGCGGAGCAGAGGGGAAGGAGTGATGGGGTGGGGGGGATGGGGGGAAGATGAGGTCAGTCTGGGACATCTTTGCTCATGCAGCTTCCTTAAAATGTAGTCTCCTTAAAATATCACCATCCCACTTGTCTGCTGGGAAAACACCTGTCTGTCCTCTAACACTCCGACAGGCACGAAGCCTTTCTCAGCCCCACTCCTTATCAGACAGAAGCGGTCATGTCCCAGTTTTTATCCCTATTCTCTCCTTACTAGGTTCTGTTGCTGCCTCCACAGCACATCATTGTATTTATTTGTTTGCCTGTAACAGTAACGATGCCCATTGAGCATTTACTGCGGCCAGGCACGGTTCCACGCCCTTTACACGTATTGCCTCATTTAATCCTTCCAACAGCCCTCTAAGGTCCATACTATGACTATCCCCATTTCACAGATAAGGGAAACTGAGGCATAGGCAGTTTAGATAACTTGCCTAGTGAACATGGCACTGCTAGTAAGGGTGGAGCTGGGATTCAAGTCCAGGTCGTCTGACTCCAGGGTGTGGGATCTTTACCACTGTGTGCATCCTTTGTTTTCTACCAGATCGTAGACCCTTGAAGTTAGAAACCACTAAATATTGTTAATACTACCTTTTTTTTTTTTTACATCCCCAGTCCCCTGCATGACACTTGGACCTTAATAGACCCTTAAAAAGTTGTTAGGATGGGTAAATGACATAACATTATTAACACATTTGAAGAGGGATTAGGATTGCCTATAGAACTCTAAAATTAGGGGTTGTTCTGTAAATGGACAGATAGTAAATATTTTAGGCTATGCAGGCCATATGGTCTCCGTTACAACTACTCAACCCTGCTGCTGTAATGCAAAAATAGACAGACAATATGAGAAGAAATAGGTGTGGCCGTGTTTCAATAAAACTTTATAGATACTAAAATCTGAATTTTTTTTTAAGACAGGGTCTTGCTCTGTTGCCCAGGCTGGAGTGCAGTGGTGCCATCTCAGCTCACCGCAGCCTCTGCCTCCTGGGTTTAGGCAATTCTCCTGCCTCAGCCTCCTGAGTTGCAGGGATCACAGGCCTGTGCCACCATGCCTAGCTAATTTTTGTATTTTTAGTAGAGATGAAGTTGTGCCATGTTGGCCAGGCTGGTCTCGAACTCTTAGCCTCAAATGATCCACCTGCCTCAGCCTCCCAAAATACTGGGATTAGAGGCATGAGCCACCGAGCCTGGCTGAAATTTGAATTTTATATAGTTTTCATGACATGAAATATTCTTTTTAAAATGTAAAATGTTTTCACATTATAAAAATGTAAAACTATTCTAGAATATAAAAACCATTCTTAGTTTATAGACTGTATAAAAACAGCCTTCAGAGTGGATTTGGTCCATGGGACGTCGTTTGCAGACCCCTGCTCTAGATAGCAGGCCTGAAGCCAGTGAGTGGAAGTGGCTTTTGGTTGCCAGAAGCATCAGTTGGAGAGAGAGGCCCATCAGTAGGAAGGGCTGCCGGGTGCCCTGGGAAGCTGCTTTCACCAGAGATTTCCAAGCCAGGGGGCCTGGGAAATATCTGTGGTGATGCAGAGGGGATTTCTGCTGGAGGGGTGGTGACAGGGGTGAGATACAAGGTGACCTTGAGGTAAAGTCTTTTCCTCTACTTTATAAGATTCCATGTGGCAGCTTCCTGGGCTTTAGAATAAAACCATAAGAGCTGAACTGATTGGAGGGAAGGTCGTTCAGAATTAGTAAAAAGCCTGAGTTATAAAACGGTTTATAAGAAATGATGCTTCATTGCATTCAAGGACATTCAGCAATCAAACGAACACTTAACAAAGGGCTGTCAATAACCCATTTGAATTGCACTTTGTATTTTTCAAAGTGCTTTCCAGTACATTATCTCCATTGATCCACCCAGGCACCCTAGGAGACAGGCAACCCCATTTACAGGTGAGGTCAGGATGTACCCCGCCTGGGACAGCTCAGAACCAGGTCTGTGCTGCTCCCTGCAGCCCCCATCGACCTGCTGAGGGCTAGAGAAAAATGGACTTTATATTTTATATCAAGGGGATGTTACAGAGCTTTAAGAATCTCATTTATATTTGTATGAAGAATAAACATTCCTGACTGAAGCTTATTTTTAATCCCTGAGAATCTGCTAGAAACATGGCCACATACCCAGATTAGCATGTTGAATTTGAGAAACCATATTAATTTAAATAGAGCAAGAGTTCACTGAAAACTGACAAGCTAGAATACTGGTTTTCACCCTGCTCCCTCCCAGCAGGATGAAAAAGGAGTTTCTGCTGTGTTACTTCGCATGGGCAGGGGAATTTGGCATAAAAGTAAATGCCAGTCCTTCCCAAGTCTGAAGGATCAGAAATACATTTTGAATTAGAAAGGTTTCTCAGAGTCTAAAACTCATCCTGGTAAATTTGTAGTTTAGAGAAATCAGAGAGAGAGACTCTGACACAGGAGGAAATCGAATCCAATTGCCTTGAGGTGGTTTCCTTCCTCCGAATTGGAGAAAGTGTGACTTGGGGAAACATGAGACACAGCCAGCCAGTGTG